>NW_003852401.1:39837129-39910909 GCF_000181295.1 Otolemur garnettii
CCTCCCCTCCCCTCCCTCTCCCCCCTCCCCATATTCCTGGGTTAAAATTGGGTTATAGCCTTCCTATGAAAGCTATAAATTAGTTTCATAGTAGGGTTGAGTACATTGGATACTTTTTCTTCCATTCTTGGGATACTTTGCTAAGAATATTTTCCAGCTCCATCCATGTAAACTTGAAGGAGGTAAAGTCTCCATCTTTCTTAATGGCTGCATAGTATTCCATCCTGTCCCATTTTTAAATAATACATTCAGTGAACCATCTTTGTAACCTCTTATTACTTGGAAAATTTTTGGTGCCATTTATCTGCTCAGACTTTAAAGGGTGTTTTCACAACTGTGAGTTCTAGGGACTTTCCAGACTGTCAGGACTAAACTTGTTACAAACAAACATACACAGTAACAAAAAACAATACCAGAGATGCAAGGGTATATGGTGAGGTTTTTCTGAACAGAGAGGCTTTCTTATAGTTAGGGGAGGGTAGAAGAGAGAAGGCAGTTTTTAAAGTGTCCCTCCTTTTTAGGTAGAGACAATAGGTAAACTGTGGATGCAGAAGAAGACAGGCCAAGAAATTATCATAATGTTTTCCAGAGGGGTTGTACTAATTTGCAGTCCCACCAACAGTGTATAAGTGTTCCTTTCTCTCTGCATCCATGTCAACATCTATTCTGAACTTTTTTTTTTTTTTTTGCAGTTTTTGGCCGGGGCCGGGTTTGAACCCACCACCTCTGGTTTATGGGGCTGGCTTCCTACTCCTTGAGCCACAGGCACCGCCTTACTTTGAACTTTTTGATAAAAGCCATTCTAACAGGAGTAGGGTGATATCTTGTAATGGTTTTAATTTGCATTTTCCTGATTAGTGATGTTGAGCATTTTTTCATGTTTGTTGGCCACTTGCCTATCTTCTTTTGAAAAACTTTTTGCCTATCTTTGCCCACTTTTTAATGAAATTGTTCAGTTTTTTCTTGCTGATTTGAGTTTCTTGTAGATTCTGGTGGCTAGCACTTTATCAGATGTGCTCATTGCAAATATGTTCTCTCATTCCATAGGTTATCTATTTTCTCTGTTGATTATTTCCTTAGCTGTACAGAAGATTTTTAGTTTAATTGAATTTCATTTATTTATTTTTATTGTGCTATAACTGCCATTGGGGTCTTAGTCATAAGCTCATTACCTAGATCAATGTCCAGGAGAATTTTTTCTGTATTTTCTTCTAGAATTCTTATGATTTCATGCCTTACATTTAAGTCTTTTATCTATCTTGAATTAATTTTTGTGAGTGGTGGGAGATATGGCTCCTGTTTCATTCTTCTGCATGTGGCTATCTAATTTTCCCAGCACCATTTATTAACCAGGTTTTCTCTTCCCCAGTGTTCATTTGCCTTATCAAAGATAAATTGGCTATAGGTAGATGGTTTTATATCTAGGTTCTCTATTCTGTTCCATTGGTCTATATATCTCTGTTTTTGTACCAACACCATACTGTTTTGGTTACTATAGTGTAGTGTGAAGTCTGGTAATGTGACACCTCCAGCTTGTTCTTTTTGCATAGCATTGCCTTTTCTATTTAGGCTCTTTTGTGGTTTCAAATGAAGTATAGAATTCTTTCTCAAAGAACTGAAAGTAAACCTACCATTTGATCCAGATCCCACTGGTGGGTATCTTTCCCAAGGAAAAGAAGTCATTTTATAAAAATGACATCTGCACTCAAATGTTTATTGAAGCACAATTCATTTGCAAAGATGTGGAATCAACCCAAGTGCACATCTATTCATGAATAGATTAACCAAATGTGGTATATGTGCACCATGGAGTACTATTCAGGCATATAAATAATGAATTAATGTCTTTAGCAGCAATTTATAGAGAACTGGAGACTATTATCCTAAGCAAAGTATCTCAAGAATAGTAAAACAAATATTATATGTACTCTCTAATAAATTAGAGCTCAACAATGGGCACAAAAGTACACAGAGAAAGTTAAAGTGCTGGGAATCAAGCTGGGGAGTGAGGAGAAGGGCAAAAACCCAACTACCAGGTACAATGAACACTTTTCAGGTGATGGGCACATTTATAGCTCCGAATCAGGCCATGTATCAAGAACATCTATAGCTTCTTAATATTTTGAAATAAAAAAAAAACAAAACAAAGAGAGGTAAAGAAAGGAATTGTCATTACTGCTGAACCCTCACCATCTGAAAGGGAAAGGAAAGGATCATGTGTCTGGGGTCAATGCGCATCCTTCAGAATCAGTGAGGGAGTGTAGGCAAGCAGTGTAGGGAAATGACAGGGCTTCTTTTCGGCGGTTTATAATCTAAATAAAGAAGCTTTAAGGGTTACAGCTGTTAAACAACTGGTTGACATGGGGAGAGGAAACAAATACATATGCATCATCAACACAAGTGAAATCATTGTTTTAAGGGGGGAGGAGCCAATAGGAATTGTGCTGAAAGTTAGGGAGTAGATGAGAATTAAATTATAAAACCTTTCATGGAGGAAATAAGCATAGGTTTGATTTAAGACAAAAGGCATTGGTAAATATCATTTCACTTGTGCTCATTAGAGGTTACATTATACTAAAGAGAAGTCTGCTTTGTAAGTCAGGATGGGTTGGGTTGTGTGAGTACTGCTTTAGTACAATTACTCTGTAAAATTGAGGTAGAATTAAAAAATGTTGGGAAGAAGTGAGGGGGTTTTGTAGAGAGAATAAAAAGGGACCAGCAGAGTGGAATACCATATGAGTGGAGGGGGCTAGAAAAACCCTGATGGACAAAATATTGTGAAAGAGATTTGGGGAGAAAAGAAGAGTTTTTCAAGTCGTTTGCCATGGTATGCCATTCCTTTGCCTCTTTGTGGTATAGGCTACTCTACCTTCTACTGATTTTTGGTAGACATGAATCCTTTTGAGGAATTATAGAGGGGTGGGCTGCTACTGAGCATATTTCTGGTTAAAACAGGTGAAAAACCCAATCATGTATGTAGGAAAGCTGTAGTTCAGGACAGAGTAGATCTTGAGGGTATAGTAAACTGCTGGGCACATAAGACTTTCAAAGACTATATGGGGTCCTCAGGAAGATCAGTACCAGGTGGAATAAATAGAAAATTTCACTAAAGTAAATATATGATATAGTAAAAGGGTGGAGTTAAAAAGCAGTTCTCAACCTGTGGGTCACAACCCCTTTGTAACAATGAAAATTCATTGCGGCATTAAGAAGGTGGAGAACCACTGAGAGGGTTAGATGGAGAGACCTAAAGACTTGCAAGGGGATAGGCAGATCAGCTGGGCTGGATGATGGGAAGAAGAGCTGTGGATTTATTTCCCATGTTTCCCCCTCCCCCACCCTCAAGAATCTCTGATGTCTGTACTAAAGCTCTGTGATGTGGGCCTGGAATTCTGGCTTAGAATATGCATTCAGTGCTCAGCTTCAGATTATGTGGACCATCTGCTTTGTCTAAGAAGCCATACTGCATCATGGCTAATATCCTGCTTGACTTTCTGGGTATTTCTAACTTTGCCTTCCTGTGTGGGATGGTGCTTCTCCTTCTATCTGTCTGCTACTTAGAGACTCTATATTTCCCAACATTTTGGAAACAGAGAAACAGTAAACAGGTAAGTAAACCAGGGTGGCTCAGAGATTTTAAATCTTTTTT
Source organism: Otolemur garnettii (assembly GCF_000181295.1). Taxonomy (NCBI): domain Eukaryota; kingdom Metazoa; phylum Chordata; class Mammalia; order Primates; family Galagidae; genus Otolemur; species Otolemur garnettii. The sequence goes on from NW_003852401.1 coordinate 39,840,779, forward strand.
TCTTTTCTTATGTAGGCATTTTAATGCTATAAATTTCCCTCTAAGTATTGCTTTTTCTGCATCCTACAAATTTTAATAAGTTGTATTTTTATTTTAATTTGGTTTAAAATATTTAAAATTGTCTCTTGATGCTTCTTTGACCCGTGTATTATTGAACATTGTATAATTTTCAAGTATTTTGGGATTTCCAGCTATCATTCTGTTATATATTTCTGGTTTTATTCCATTATGATCTGAAAGCAGACATTCTATAATGTCTATTCTTTTTTATTTGTTAAGGTTTATTTTATGGCCCAGGATGTGATTTATCTGGGTTGATGTTCCATGTGAGCTTGAACAGAATGTGTATTCTACTATTGTTAAAATATTCAACACATAGCAATTGGATCAATTGATAGTGCTATTGCAAGCCACTCTATCTTTATTGATTTTCTGTCTGTTAGATCTGTCAATTACTTATAGACATATGTTGAAGTCTCCAACAACAAAAGTGGATTCATCTCTTATAGTTCTTCCAGTTTTTTTCCTCACATATTTTGGTACTCTATTGTTAGATGTGTACACATTAAAGATCGTTACATCTTCTTGGACAATTGAGCCTTTTGTTATTATTTAATGCTTGTCTTTATCCCTAATAATTTTCCTTATCCTGAAGTTTGGTCTTAAATTAATATAGCTACTCCTGTTTTCTCCTGATTAGTGTCAGCATGGGTGCAGTTTTTCCATCCTCTTCTAATCCATGTCTTGTAGACAACATATAGTTGGGTCTTAATTTTATATTCAATCTGATATTCTGTCTTTTAATTGATGAATTTAGGCCACTCACATTTGAAGTGATTTTTACAGTACAGTTGGATTAATATCTGCCATTTCTGCAATTGTTCAATTGTACTATTTACATTACCTGTTCTTTTTTCCTCCCCGTTTTTCCTACTGTCTGTGGTTTTAAACAAATACTTTATTTTATTTTTGATTTAGGTGATATTTTATTTTATAAAGAGTCTTCCTCCGTCACGAGGCTGGAGTGCAGTGGTAGAATTGTAGCTTACTGCAGCCTTGAATTCCTGGGCTGAAGCAATCTTCCCACCTTAGCCTCCTGAGAAACTGGGACTACAGGTGTATGCTACCACACATGGCTAATTTATGTTTTTTGAAATAAGTTTTGCTAGTTGTTCATGTTGGTCTCAAAACTTCTGGCCTCAATTGATCTACTTGCTCCAGCCTCCTGAGTAGCTGGGAGTATAGGTAGAAGCCACCATACCTTGCTATATGACTTTTAAATGTTTATGGTTAAGGTGTACAAAATGATGTACTGTTATAATTACACATAGTGAAATGGTTACTGTAGAGCTATCATCTTACATATTTACTTTTCCTGTATGGTAAGAGCATTTAAAATCCACCCTATTAGCAATTTTCCAGTATATAGTACAATATTTTTGTCAGTTCCAAATTTTATTTCATTAAGTTAAAGGTGAACAAAATGTTTATGTCACATGTCATTATTTATCTATAATATATGTTTACATGGAGGACAAACAGATATAGGATTTCAGGTAACTTACTGTATAGTCTACTGTTCATTTAAAAATATTCTTCCTTCCACCAAAACTCTACATTAAAAGACAAACGACAAACTTTTTTTTTACTACATAAAAGCTAGATACAAAAACCTTTTTTTACTACATAAAAGCTAGATTTCTGATGTACATTTATTTCCTTGTCCACTCTGATGATGATGAGAGGCACAAGTGTGCATAGTTCAGTAAAATAATGCAAACAAAGGGCTTCTGTTTCTCTCAGATACCAATGAGAAGCCCCCATTCATGTCTCTTACAGTAGTATCACATGAACGATGCTCATACTCAGTCACTTCTTTCGTTTCCCTTTTTTACTTCCTTCTTGCTGAAGACTTTGGTCACCACCTCCTGTTTTCTGAGAGCTTGTTTTTAGTTTGGGTATCATTTCCACTGCATACAACGTTACTGAGCTATGTGATGGGAACTGTACAAGACAGAGGCTGCCATCTTCTTGTATGAGCTGAACCTAGACTCTGCCTCTGTTTTGGACATCACAATTCCTTTCTCTAAAGCATATTTTATTTCAAGAAATACATGAAGTCCTGTGGCTAAGCATACATCTTGAATCTCTATAACTGTAGGACGTTCAATAGCTTTACTTATGGGTATATGCCTTCTTTCTACAATGGTCTTGTTATTGAAATAGAAAGGATAGATACAAATAGACCTGTCCTGGTCAGCTGGGGACTGTGAGGCAACACAAACCAGTCTCACAAGGGTCCATGCAGTGCCAGCACAAGATCCCCAGGGAAAAAAAAACTGACTGTAACAATACAATATTGCTAACTATAGTCCTCATACTGTACACTATTAGATGTATAGACTTACTTATCCCACACAATTACAACTTTGTATGTACATCTTCCCATTTGTTTTTTCTTTTTCTTTCTTTCTTTCTTTTTTTTTTTTTTTGTTGAGACAGAATGTCACTCTGTGGTCCTGCATAGAGTGCTGTGGTGTCATCATAGCCCATAGCAACCTCAAACTCTTGGGCTCAAGAGATCCTTTTGCCTCAGGCTCCCGATTAGCTGGGACCACAGGTGCCCACCATGATGCCTGGATAGTCTTTCCACTTTTGGTAGAGATGGGGATCTTGCTCTTGCTCAGTCTGGTCTTGGACTTCTGAGCTTAGGCAATCAATCCACTCGCCACCCACCCAGAGTGCTAGGATTACAACTCTGAGGCACTGTGCCTGGCTTACATCTCCCTATTTCTTTCCCCTAACCCTTCTGTTCTGGGTGGCCACTGTTTTACTCTGTTTCTATGTATTCAACCTTTTATTATTTTTAGATTCCACAAATAAGTGAGGTCATGCATATTTTTCTTTCTATGTCTGATTTATTTCACTTAGTATAATAACCTCCAGGCTTGTCCACGTTGTTGTAAATGTCAGAATCTCTCTCTCTCTCTCTCACTTTGTCACCCTTGGTAGAGTGCCACAGTGTCATAGCTCATAGTAACCTCAAACTCTTGGGCTCAAGTGATTTTCTTGCCTCAGCCTCCCAAGTAGCTGGGACTATAGGTGCCTGCCATAATGCCAAGCTATTTTTAGAGACAGGGGTCTCACTCTTGCTCAGGCTGGTCTTAAACCTGTGAGCTCAGGCAATTCACCTACCTTGGCCTCTCAGAGTGCTAGGAGTACAGGTGTGAGCCATGGTGCCGGCCTTAGGATCTCTTATTTTTTAAAGTCTGATACATATTTCACACTTTCTTTACCTATTCATTCATCAATTGTTGTTTTTCAATCTTGGCTGTTGTGAATAATGCTGCAATGAACATGGGGTGCAAATATCTCTACAAGGTACTAATTTTATTTCTTTTAGGTATATATATAGTTTATTTTGTGTGATATATTAGTATATGACTCCTTCTGTCTTTTACATGGACTCTTTTTCCATACTTTTACTTTCCATCTTTGTGTATTCTTAAAGCTAAAATGAATCTCGTATAGTTAGCATATAGTGGAATCTCTTTCTGCCCCCCAACCGTTCAGCCATTCTGTGTTTTTTGATGGAAGAATTTAATCCATTTACATTTAATTATTAGTAGGTAATAATCTACTAATACCATTTTGTTGTTTTCTATTGTGTAGTTACTTTATTCCTCTTACCACCTTCTTTTATGACTTGGTGATTTGTAAAAACAAGAATTTTATGAGACTCAATTTTCTCTTCTCTCTTAGCTTATAAATTATATTTCTTTTAAAACATTTTAATAATTACCCTAGTTTATAATATATGTTTACAACTAATTTTATTACGCTTTCAAATAACACTATATTGCTTTTCAGCATAGTAGTGAAAGTACCTTATGATAAAGTTTTTATAATTCTTCCCCCCTAACCCTTATAACATTGCTGTCATTCATTTCATTTCTATACCATATATACTTATCTATATATCATAACCACTCCATATGTTTTTGTGGCTATCATAATTATATTAAGAAAAGAAAAATAAAAGTTTTATTTAGTTTTATTTTGCCTTTATTTTTTCCTTTGCTGAGTGCTTTTTCTTTTGTTTTCCTTTCCTTTTTTTTTTTTTTTTTGTTTTTGATTTTCCAATAACTTTATTTTGCTATATTGTGCATGTTGGGGTTGGCAAGTCCTGATAGCTGGAGAGCTAGAAGAGAAACTAGGAAGCTGTGGTCTCAGCATGGTCCTTAAAGGAGAATAGAAGCTTCCTTGCCCTTGGAACCCTCTTCCCACCCACTGTAAGCATGGGCACAATACAGCACCAATTTTTGTTCAGGGCACTTGGGTGCTTCATCTCTTCTGGGCTAAAGGTAAAGTCAAACACCTAGATGTTCTGAAGAATAGGACAGTGATACTTTGGGGGAAGCAGATCACTTTCTGTTGGACCTGCCACCTGAGCAAGATTTCAGTTGGAGATCAGACATACATTGCAACCACTGGTTCCTCAAGCAGGACAGGCTCATCAGGATCACACCAAGCATAACCAGAGAAGTCCAAATGACTGTACGCAGTCATTTCCAGGCTGTGTACTTGGCAGTGGGCCAATTAGCTTGTTCTGAGCCAAGTATATGGTGGCATTCCACCTGCAAAACATCTGGGTGCATGTAGGCTACACTGAGTATATCATCAATTTGCCAACTGTTAGAGTTGGACAGGCCCAGTGCCCATACCAGCCCTTTAGCCACCAGTGCCTCCAGAGACTTCCAGGCTCCACTCCTTGTGGTAGGTGGAGTTATAAGATGATCTCAATGGTATTCCTGTGGAAGAGGTTTCTCCCACTCAAAGGCATAAGGCCAATGCATCAAGCAGAAATCCAGATTCTCTTGGAAGTCAGTTAGCATCTTCTGTAAGGCAGGCTCCACATCATTGGGGTGGTTCTTGGTGTCCCACAGCTTGGTTGTCCTGAGGCATTGCCTTGCCCAGTCCTAAGTTTCCCTTCAGGACCTCCTCAATCTCATTCTCATTGCCGTAAATAGCAGCACAGTGTGGCGTACTTTACACTAAGGACATACTTAATAGCTGTTTTACCCAGCCAGGCTCACTGTTCCAGATATTCAGACTAATCAGGGGCACCTTCTGCCAGCATGCAGGAGGACATAGGAAGCCTTCATTGTTACCTTGCCACCTTACCAAGAGCACAGAGCATGAACAGAGTAGGTGAACTGGGCTTAGTTCTACATACTACCAGAGACCCAGTGGACCTCAGTCTACATCTGGTGGTAATGAGGAAATTCCACCCTGTCCCTAGCTTCCTGGGGAAGGAACAGAAGGGGATGGAAGCCAACGCTGCGAGGCAGTACACCAAAAGTGCTGCCCTCCCCTGGATGCCGGAGGTAAGAAAGTGCAGACACTCACTCAATATTGTGAGTCTGGAGAACTTGTGAATATAACCAGGCAGGATGGCCTATCACATGGATGTTTGGGAGTGGGGGAGGCACTCTTTCTTTTTTATATATAGATATGAATTATCATTTTACTTTTCCTTAAAGAGGTTTTTAAAACATTCCTTGTAGGGCAAGTCTATTGGTGAGGCATTCTTTGTGTGTTTTCATTTTTATTACAAAAAGTTTTTATTTCTCCTTCACTTTTGAAGGATAATTTTGCTGGATAAGGATTCTAGGTCAGTCTTATCCTTTTTTTTTTTCTATCAATACCTTAAATATTTCACTCCACCCTTCTTGCTTGCATTGTTTTTAAATAAGAAGTCTATAATTCTTATTTTGTTCCTTATAAGTAAGGTGTTTTATTCTCTGATTCCTTCAAGATTGTTTTCATTTGGTTTCATTCAGTTTGAATATGATATGCCTAGCTGTAGATTTTTATTTATCCTGCTGGTGTTATCTGAGCTTCCATGATCTATGGTTAATTTATCATTAATTCTGGAAAATTATTGGCCATTATTACTTGAAGTACTTCTTTTGCTTCATTCTCTCTCTCTTCTTTTCTAGTACTCTAATTGCATGTATGTTACACATTTTGAAACTGTCTTATGGTTCTTGAGTAATCTGGGTTTCAAAAAATTTTTAATTCTTTTTCTTTCTTATTTCAGTTTGGGAAATGTCTATTGACATATATATTCAAACTCACTTATTTTTTTCCTTGGCCATATGTAGTTTATTGTTGAGTGCATTAAAGGTATTCTTCAATTTATAATGATATTTTTCATTTCTAACATTTCCTTTTGATTCTTTCTTAGACTTTTCATCTTTCTGTTTATATTCCTCATCTATTCTTGAATGTTGCCTCCTTTTTCCATTAGAATTCTTAACATATTCATCACAGTTCTTAAAATTGCATGTGTGACAATTTCAAAATTGGTGCCACATATGAGTATGGATCTGATGCTTGCATTGTCCACTTTATTCAGACTTTTTTTTCTTGTCCCATGACTTGTGATTTTTTGTTGAAATCTAGACACAATGTATTGGGTAATAGGAACTGAGGTAAATAGGCTGCTAGTGCTAGAATTTATATTAATCTGGATAGGAGTTTTTTGCTGTAGCTATCCATAACAGAGCCTTATATTTCCTCTAGAGTTATTGTTTTTGTTTCCTCTGGGATCATAAGCGTTCCCTAAGATCATCTCCTTAAGTACAATTTACATACTGCAGCTCCTTTATCTATTGTCCCTTGTTACTATAGTGAAGCTCTGTTAGTGTGGTGGTAAGGTGTCCGGGAGATATGATTAAATCTCAGTCTTTTAGTAGGCCCATGTCCCTGGGCTGTGATGTTCACAAGTATTGCTAAGCTATTTTGCCCTACCCCTTAAATAAGTCAGGGAGGCTAGATGGGGCTGAAGTTGGGTAACTTCCCTTCCCTCATGTGGGATAAGGCTCTGGTAATATTTTCCCCTGATGAGTAGGCTTCTGTTATGAAGAACACCCAGGGTATATTTAAAATGGTAACCTTTCCTTTCTCCCTCCCTGTATCCCTCTTTTTAGCTAACTCTATGCAATTAGTTTTCTCACAGCACTTGTGAGAATCTGATGGAGCAACTAGAGGTAAAACCTATGCCAATAGCAGGGACCCCCTAAGAACATGACCCCAGGAATTTCTTACTCTTAGGCTAGCTTACACACAACCTTCAAAACTTCATCAAGGTGTCCATTTAAGTGTTCCCTTTATGGCTCCAGTGGCTTCTGCTTCAGGTAAGCTGATCTCTAATATAATTCTCTTCATTTCCCTTTTCTGAAGATTTTGTAGGGTGGTTTCAATTCTCTGGTAGCTCCAAGAAAAGGCATTTTCAGTTTGTTCAGTTTTTTGTTTCTTCTAAAGATGTCAGTAATTACTTCCAATCTCTTTAAATGTCAGATTTGGAACTAGAACTTACCCCTCAGAGAATGATTCATTATTTTCCTGCTCCTCTTCCCACATTTCTAAATAAGTTTGGTTGGCTTAAAGAGATGCCTGAGAAGGGAAGTCTGAAGAGAAGACAGTGCATGACTCTTCTAGGGGAAGAGGTTGGGCAGTGCTAGGCATTTAGGAGGACGCAAGTTCCACCTCAGGCTCACAGGGTGCCTATCAGGGTATAGTGGAGGGTTCCAGGATAAAACCCCAAACAGTGATTTCATGGTCCTGGATTGGCATATTTAGATTGGGTTCTCTGATAGAGAACAGGTTCTTCTGACAGCTCTGTTGTGGCTTGATCTCGAGTCACATTCCCATGTCAGTGTCACTTGACTAAGCCTTCCTTCATGTTGGGCTGATCATGACAGCAGGGTGAGAGCCTCTGGGCAGAGGCTGAAGCTAAAGCTCTTTTCTCAGCATACAGAGTCCTCTGAGGAAGGAGATGTCACTTTGGCTTCTGATTTTGTGTTTTCCTTGAGCACTGGTGTTCTTTGGGGTCTGTTTTTCTGAAAACATCAAGTGGGGATTTCATAGACAAAAATCCTCCTTTGATTTTTTCAAAGAAGGAAAAATTGGAAATATTTTGTCACTTTTAAAAATTGATAAAAGGAACAAAGTTCTATTAATTAAAATGGAAAGCCATGTTATGCTTGTGTAATGAGCATCTACACTTCCTAGAGAGAGTAGTAAGAGAAGGAAGTCCCAGACTCTCATTCTTTTCTTTTTGTTCTTAGCATCTGGGCAGAGCCAAAAGAAGGAAGAATGGGATTCGGAAAGGTAAGGTTCTGCTTCCTTGACCTGAGCTCTGCATGAGTGAGCCTTTCTGTTCTTTCTATGAGATCCCAGGTCCATGATCTCTGAGGATGTTAGTTGCTACAGTGTCTCTGGAAAAACAGACCCCTTAGACCTGAGAGAGGCACTCAAGGGAAGGTAATGAACTGAGACACTTAGAGTCTCTGCTCTGCCCATCCATGGGCATGAAGGAGTAACGGCCCTGGGCAATGGGTGTTGCCTAGTAGGTGGTTGTGTGAAATTTTGAGGAAGGACTACCAATTGGTTTGGAGTCAGAATTTCTGTCTCCCAACTTTGTGTAAGTATTTTAAATTCCTGAGTGCTCAGATTCCTTTTTGAGGTAACCACTGTGTTTCATGTGGTGGTTCTGAACATCATGTGGGAAAATGCATGTGAAAGTACTTTATACATAAGGTCACCTACACATGTGAAAGTATCAACTCTATTAATATTCTCAATGATGATTTGATCTTCTCTTCTGATTCTTGGGTTTCTCCAAGACCAATTTACTAAAGATACTATTAAGGAACATTCTACTTAGATTCCTGCAAGATGTCTCTGCTAACTCCATGACTGTCCTGTGCTTCCAGGTCAAAGAGCTTGCCAGAGTGAAGTAGAGGAGGCAAGGAAGCTACTTTCTTTGCTGCAGAGGTGACTCAACATTATCCTTCTTTCCTGTATCCCTCTTTTTAGCTAACTCTATGCAATTCTAGGACCTCATTGAAGAGTGTGGTTGATAGTGGGTTGGAAAATCCTGACAGAAAGCCTGTGGGAAAAGGGATAAAAGGTATCTTATGTGATCAGGGAAATGGGTGCATATAAAAGGATAGTATACATTGGGTGACCTTAGATTTGCCAGACCTGCAGAGGTCACATGTTTGTTTTGGTCCTGGCTACAGCTTTGTATCTCCTGTCTTCTGCAGCCCACCAGGTCAGCATAGTGACACCAACTGCTTCCGCCAACTGTTATGTCCTGACCCCCTCTGTGAGGTGTGTAATAGAGCCACTGCTGAGGTCAAGCGACTGCTTTTCCAGGAGTCTCCAGAAGATGCTGTTCCCTCAGTGTCCCCTTTGACTTCCACAGCAACTGAAGAGCCTTCTCCACCTTCTGCTTCCATTCTTTCACCTGACCTGACCGCCCCCTTACCTGATTTACCTTTGCCCTCACCACTGGATGACTCTCTGCCACCACAGCCTGTTCCTCCCTTGGATTCCAAAGTTTCACTGGACCATTCCCCACCCCAGCTGCTTGCCTTTACCCCTCTCCCACCACCTCACATTCAGGGAGCAGATCCTGTTTTCCAAGCAGAGGCTACTTTGTTTGTAAAGACCATCTACAGATTTGACCCTATTCTTTCCCAAGATACTGACCCTTTACCAAATGTCTCCCAGGAACCAGATCCCACTGATTCACATGCTCAGCATCACAAATCCCAAACCCTGTTTGCTTCACCACTGCCAGACTGCACTTTAATTGAGACTCTATGTAAATCAATCTCCACCTTAGTGAAGCCTGTTCTGGAGATAACCTCTCCAGAAAGTTCTGATGGGTTGTCTACCTATGTTCCAAAAGTCAGAGGAAATGACCATTCAATTTCAGAATTCTCCCAGTGTCAGGCTCATGCTATAAACATGTTCCTCCCTACATCACCACACCCTGATTTTCAGCAAGAGCATGTTTCTTTCTATCTACCAGAGACCTCTCCTACCAAGCACATGGAGGCCAGTAGTCTTTCCTTCCTTGGCTTTAATATACAGGAACTCTTGGAGAGACAAATAAAAAAGAGAATGGCTTTCCAGGTTTTGGAGAAGAAATACAAGGAGAAGGGACCATTTTCAAAACAAATGTGGTCAGAATACCAACCAACATCTTCAGGGAATTCACTGCAGGCACTTGTTGATGAGCAGAATATGATAGCCCCCCAAACTGGCTGGAACATTAAAGACACACCAGACAATCTGCACATTTGTCAGCCACTCCTATATGTCAAGACTTTGGGAGGAAACTTTCAGCAGAAATATAACCAATTCTTCTGGGGTCTTCCCTCTTTGCACAGTGAGTCCCTAGTGGCTCCTCTCCTGGTCTCCAGGAGCAATTCCCCACTAGACTCTTGCATTATATCATTCAATGAAAGCTGTAATTCTCCTGCAGTTCAAATGCAAGATCAAGAATCTCCGTCATTTCCTCAATCCCATCCTCCTCCCCCCACTCATGTACATCCCTACCCCTTTTCTCAAACCAGTCCTCAACCCCACGTTCTACCTCTTACACAGGTCCATTCCCAGGCCCACCTTCAATCTTCACTTCCTATGCCACCATCATCCTTTCTACCCCAGATTAAGGACTGTGGAGTATGTTTCCATAGACTCCAGAATGAGGCTGGCTCTCACATCTCAAATGAAAATCAACATCTGGAATGGCATGTGTTGCAGAAGCAACAGGAAGGTTTATGGGGTGTAGTCCCTGTGCTCCAAAAATCTCAAGCTGTTTTCTTTCCAGCTCCCAACCTTCCATCGGTCAACCAGTCCTCCCACACCTCTGGTCCAGGCTCCACCTGTCCTGGCCATTTTAATGTCTACAGTGAAACCCAAGAGGAGCTTGAATTCCATGTTCCAAAGAGGCTAATGTCATCCTGGTGCCGCCATACCTGCAAGAATCGGGGATCTCTAGCACTGATGGAGCCTCAGTGCAAATCAACAGAAATATCTCAGCAGAATTATAGTCATACTAACTCAGAGTCCTCTGAGCTTCATGGCCATGGTAGCAAGGATGTAGGTAAGACAGAATTGAGTTGCTTAGGAAGTTTCCATGAGGGGGTCTCAACAAAGTTTCACCTGAGGAAAGAGGTACCCAATAATCTGGGACACATCATGGGGAAGTGGCCATTAGATAAAACACTAGAAATTTCAAAATGTATCCTAATGAGGGAACCGAGGGCTGCCTCTGAGGCACAAAGTGACTTGGTATGCTGCTCAAGAAACAACTCAGGGGAGGAACTGCTAAGTGTATCAAGGAGCAACTTAGACCAGAATCAAAGAAAATCCATTCTTAGATTACATCTGACCAGGAAGTCTTGGCAGATCACTGCAGATAGGATCCCTATAGATGTGTGTCGTTCATGGCTGGCTGACAACAATGTACTGTGTCTTCCTGGGAGTTCTCATCATAAAATGGAAAGAAATTTAGCATCATTGGCAAGTAGGGCCTACTGCAAGATTAGCACGCTAGGGCTTTCCTTTCTTGATCCCAAAACCTATCATGGGCTAGAAGCCCATATTATGAGGTTTAGGTTAAGTCAGACATGGGGCCTACCCCTTAGGGTTCTTGAATCCATCAAATTCTATGCCTTGAGAGAAGCCAAAACATGGCCTCTTCCCCAATTTGACTTTTTTTCATCTGGCACCTATTTTTCTAGGTTGGTTTCTAAGTCCTTTAAGGAAACCTCAAAAACTTTTCAGGGAAACAAGTTAAGAATGAGTTCAGTTCCCATCCTGAATTATTTCCTCCCTGAAACCTCACCTATAGGTAAGGAAGAACGGGGGTTCCTGAGACAATCACCCTCTGAAGCTGACCATGAGCATGAAGAGAATGCCCAGACAACTGAACATGGCAGACAGACACTTCTGCCCTGCACACACAGCAGCACAGACAATGCAAGACAGAAACAGACTATACTAGCCAAGAGACACAGCCCAAAGCTGCCTATGGGACAAAATGGAGCTAGACAAGCATCAGGGAGTGAAAGAGTAAGTTTCAGTGATAGCGTAGAAAGGCTTCAGGATGAAAGTATGGTGAAGAAGGATTCAAAACATTTTTTTGTGTCCAATGTGTTGCGGGAGATATTCAAGGCTGATGAACTCTGCTTTCTTCAATCACAATCTACTGATACCTCAACAACCACAACCAGTGAGTTGGGAAGTTCCTCAATGATAAATGTGAATAAAAGTGAAGACAAAATTACTGTGACTACCACATACTCTCCATCAAAAATATCGATTCCTGAAGATTCTACATCATTAGACCTTGAAAGACAGCTGGTTAGTGAGATAAAGTTTCCATTGAAGAGTGAGGAGCATAGCCAGACTGAAGATGGTGCCAGTGGCACTTTCTATAGTTCAGATTGCTTGGCTTCTGAATCTTCACTGCCTTGTTCCAAGGATGTCTCCAGCAGGAGCCTGGCAACTGCTCAGGTGCTGCGTCTCCACATGAACAATGGAGAAGTCATCATGGAACAGAGAGAGGAGCCCCTGGACCCTAAGGATGTCTTAGAGGAGTGCCAGGATATGGATTTTCCATCATTCAAGAGGGTAGTGATCCCTTTGGGACTGAAAGCAGGAGAAAGTGGAAATGAGGACCCAAGATTACAAACATACAAAGCCAAAAGAAAGTGCCATTTTGTCAAAGATAAGAGGACATTAGAAGGGGCTTCTAATATTGTGGGCCAAGACAAACCATGTCCTCCTGAAAGTTACTTTAGAAAAAAGATAAGGGAGTTTTTTCAGTGGTTCAAGTCCAAGATAAAAGGCACCTGGCTGCAAAGTCCCCACAAAAAAGTCAAGTTCATGCATGACTTTTTCCAGGACCAAGACCCCGTTGAAGATAGACATGTCTTTATTGTGAGTGATGGGCCTCTTGAAGCTTTTGAGCTCATGAGGGTCCTTGGGAATATCCTGGAGGAAAAACTGGGATGTAGGCAGGAATCTGAGGCCTTGCAATTAAATCAGAAGAAGAAAGAACTGTGGTCCCTAGTAGAGCCCCACAAAGGAAAATGCTCCTACTATGCGGTTCCCTTTGGCCCAGAGCAAGGGGAAGGATCAGTTACCAAGTACTACAACCAAGAAGCTGTCTTTGCTGGCCCAAGTTGTCTTACAAGTTTTAAATGAATCAGATGTAGGATCATTCCTCCTCAGAAAGTTGTGACATTGAAAGACAAGCTATTATTCCAGATTTATCCTCTTTCCCCACTCTCTCATCTAAGCCCTATCTATATGCAAGTAAGCCAGGTACCTCTGGCTGCCCTTTCACCAGCTGAAGAGATTTGACTCTTCTACACAAATAAAAAATGCTTCTCCAGCACTTACAGGAGGCAAAACTTTTCTCCAAGGTGTAATTCAGTTCTTGTTGAAAAAGCCTCTCAGTTTTCATGATAGTACATCTCTGATAAGAGCAATTTCTTTTCAGCAAGACTATTGATCCTCCTGAATAAATGTTTCTTCTACTAGAGAATGGTGTTCTCTGTGTACTGCACTGGAGGCTTGGGTTTTGAGTATCCCAGAACTAGTGCTTAGGGAAAGGAAAGGAGTTAGTTTAGTTAGAGTTGGTTCTTACTGCTGTTTGTATCTTTTAGCTTCTGAATGGTGACAAGTCCCTTGTAGGGAGCTGACAATAGCTTCTCTGTCTTGACCTAGAGTCCTTTATATGACCCTTCTTATATGGCCTATAAATAAAACACTGTATTTCATAAAAAGTACAAAAAGTCTAAGGCTTTTCAGAACTTTTCAAAGTGAGAAAAATCTTTGAAGTCCAGAATTTGGCTCAAACCATCTTTTCACCTGTTCCCTGACTTTCCTAAACTATGTACAGCTATAGAGTGGGGCAAGTTACTCCAGCACAATAAAGTCAGAAATTTCCCTTGCTGTCTCTGGAAGGTCTTGGAATTGGAAGCATGAGGGGAGAGGGGGTTTAGGCCCTGAGATCAGTGGGAGGGAGAAATCTTCCTCTTGGATCTCTTGGCGAGGAATAAATGTTACTCCTCCAAAGGGCGAGCCTTCTTTCCCTCAAGAAGTATGAAGAATGTGCCATGTTCCCCATCTGTTACCTTCCCCTAATGAACATGGAAGTTCCCCTTTCCTCTTTCTCTACTCTTTTGGGAGCAGTACAGAGGACAGACTGTAGCTCTGAAAGAGGCCAGGGATAAAAATAATTTCCTGCAAACAGTGGTTTACTTTTATTTTTAAGGAGTTTCTGCTTTCTGAGTATTTGGAAGGTGATGAGCATCATTGAGTGGGACATGTATGGATGGATGAGTTTTGCTCTTATAGATACAAGGTTGGCCAGGGCAGGGTCCAGGAAATGCATGTGTCCTGTTGCAAAATCTGTTAACTACAGTAAGTAACTATGTCTGGAAAGCACAATTTGAGCTAGACTATAAGGTCTCTTCGCTTATGAGGGTACTTTGAAAGAAAAGAAAAGACCTGTTCCTAAGGGATATCTTTTGGGTGCTTGGCTTGATGACATCATTGTAAGACCAAGAGATCACCTGGCAATCACTTGTAGCCACTGGTCATTTGGTAGCAGCTATGGAGGATTTGGGAAAAAAGGAAAATGTAATAGGAGAAGAAGAGGTTAAGAAAAAAAAAATGAGGAGGGAAAAGAATGACTCCATCATCCCTACTCATGACTCCATCCTGGCCATCCACGCTGCCCAGCACCCTATTTAGCCCTCATCTCCTGGTGGCTTCTAAGGGTGTTTTTGGAGAGTACAGTGGTACCCTTTCAGTATAAGGGTACAAGGGCTGGTCACTGAGCACAAAGTCAAAATCTGCAGGGATACTGTCAGATACTATATATCATTTTTCTTGGGAAAGGTGATCTTTGTCCTTACCTTTTAGCCATGCTACATTATTTATTTATTTATTGTGACAGAGTGTCACTATGTCACCCTCAGTAGAGTGCTGTGGCATCACAGCTCACAGCAACCTCAAACTCCTGGGCTTAAGTGATTCTCTTGCCTCAGCCTCCCAAGTATCTGGGACTACAGGCACCTGCCACGACTCCTGGCTATTTTTTATTGCAGTTGTCATTGTTTGGCAGGCCTGGGCTGGATTCAAACCCGCCAGCTCCAGTGTATGGCTGATGCCCTAGCCACTGAGCCTAGCCATGCTACATCTTACACCGAGGTTACAGTGATTTGGAAATGTATTGGTCATCTATTGCTATATAATAGATAGCTCAAAATTTAGTGGCTTAAAAAAAAGTACATTTATTATCTCACATTTGTGTAGGTCAGAAATCCAGGTGAGACCTGGCTGGGTTCTCTGCTTCAGGATTTCTCACAGGGCTGCAATCAAGGTATTAGCTGGGGCTGAGGTCTCTTTTGAAGTCTTGACCAGGGAAAGATACACTTCCATGCTCACTTATGTAGCTGTTGGTGGCATTCTGATCTTGAGGCCCACAATTCCTTGCTGGCTGAAGGCTCTAATGACACTACCTCCTGGTATTCACACACTTGAGTAATCACTGCTCCTGGCTGGAATAATCTGGAGGTGTTCCTTAGTTGCTCATCATGGGGGGGCCTTTCCAGTGTGGCAGCTTGCTTCATCACAGCCAGCAAAGGAGAGAATCTGTAAGTAGGACAGAAGTTACAATCTTTTGGAAATTCAAAATGGAAATACATCCCCTCATCATTCCCTTATCCTCCTGGTTGGAAGCAAATCACTAAGTCCAGGCCACTTAAGAGGAGAAGTCATCACACAACTGTGTGAACACCATGACGCAGTGTCCTTGGAGCCTTCTTAGCAGTCTTCCTAATATAAGTGTCTCTTCTTAGACACCCCACTCAGTTCACTGAAGCCAAAGTGGCCAAAAGTGCAAAAGGGTTCCTCAATTTCATCCATATCCATGGTTAAGGTCAAAGCTGTTTAATGGTTTACTGGAGTGATGGCTGGTAAGAAAAACATCAAAATGGTTGGAGCATCCAAAGTAAAAGAGAAAGCTGGTGTGAAACTAATGGTGGTGTGGGGTTACCATGAAGGGTAAAGTGAAAGGATCTCTGAGAATCCCCTGCCAGCGTTCATTCTAGAGTTAGAGGGAAGGAGAAATTAGGTGTACTATCCTCGCTCCACCGTAGTCTGTCTTAGGTCCTAGACCACAGGTCAAAAGAAGCAACTTTCAGCTCTTGCAGCAACAGCTAGGCCTGTGGAGGAAGCAAATCGTACAGGCTGCAAGACTTAATTACCACTTTTATTCATACATTTTAAATAGCACACCCATCATTTCAACTTTGCTTCTTACAGCTTGAACATCATAGATTGAGACACTCATTGGTAGAAAAAGCAAGACTAGGGAACTCGGAGCATTTAAATCTCATTCTGGGATGTTTTCCAGGTATCCATTGCCTGAAGACTTCCAACAAAAGGAGAAGTAATGCCTCAAGAGGCTGTGTTACTGGCCTGGGGTCACAGGACATGTTATGCCTGGTGCCCAGAGACTTGCTTCCTTCCACTCAGAGAAACACTGGATGAGGCAGTGAGACGGAATTTGCACTCACAGAGCACCTAGGAAGTGATCTACCCCAAATGAGGTGGCACCAACAGTGATTTCGCTTGATTATTATACCAGGGTATCAATGCGTCACTGTGGGAGGAGAGATTGTACTGACCATGTGCTGTGGGAATTCCTACTATGCCAGGTTACCAGCTTCAGGTAATCTTCATTTCTGGCAGGATAATTTACCAACCTATTGATTACCACTTCTACTGTCTGCCAAAGGGACTCCAAAAAGAATAAAAGTTACCTTGCCACTTTTGTCTTGGTCTCAGGGGTTATGAACGGCTTTCATGTTGCCTGTCCCAAGACAGGCTTTGAGGCACCTGTTGTACAGTCCTACCAGACTGTCATGTGGGAGGGGAATGGAGCAGAAGCTCCTGGGAGGGAGGTGCTAGGGGTTGAGGCAGGTGCTGAGTTGAAGGAGGGAGAGTTGCCTAATGGCAGCAGTGTCTCCGATGACTTTGAGAAGAAGGAAGAAGTAAAGATATGTTCCTTACGTGGATGGGTACAGTGTGGATGTCCTCAGGAGACAGCAGGATTTCTTAAGGAATGAAATGATATTTGCTGAGATGACTATCAAGCCCCATTATCTTGGGAGCTGCAGCAAAACGCAGTATTGTACAATCCCGGCATGTGTGTTGTCAGTGGCTATCTGAATAGGCAAAAGGTCAGTAATGACCAATGTTAGTCCTGCCTACGCTTTAAAACGGGTGCTTTGAGCTGGATGTAATTCAGAAATATTAAGTACTCCTTGTTGTAGAACAAATTTGTGCTTTTATGAATATAATCCTATTTAATCTTTACAGCACTTTGAAGCAGATATTGTAACCCCCTTTTATAGGTGGGCAACCTGAGGGACAGAGAAGGTATTGTATGTAGTGGACTAGCATGGAGCCAGGAAAGGAGAGCCCTTTTCCATTCGGAGGAATGATTAACCAGAAGCAAATTCAATGCCGAGGTCTCCAACCACGAAAAAAGAAGAGTCTGAGACTCAGGTGCCTGAGAAGATCAGGGAGCAAGACTGTCCTCAGGCAGTAGGGTTCACAGTGTGGCTTAAGTGATGCTATCAGGTTTCTTTTTCTATTCATTGCTTGGCTCTTACTGTGGGCTGGGTTCACTGTAAGACAGTGTGTCTGGCAAGCTCACAGCTATGGTTTGTAGGCTTCAGGTGCTCGGAGGAGAGAGGTGGGAGTGGGCCCTGGGAAGGGAGCTTGAGGTGGGAGAAATCAGCTGGAGGCTCCAACATCCAGTGACACCATCCACCAGCCTGGCCTCCCACTGCTTACCCCTTCTCATCTTAGATCCCTGTATCTTCATTTCAGTTCAGTTACTGTCACACTCCAGAACTTATCACCAGAAACACCCTGCCATCTGAGAAATACAGTCTGACATTTTACCCTTTATCCTTTTCATTTTCACCCTCGGTACACCAATTCTTCATCCTACTCAGGAAGGACCAGCCACTTTAAACTCTCTCCCTGTCCATCCAAAAACTTTTTGCCTTAATTTTCCCACTCTCCAAGGACTCTACCTTTTCTAGACCTACCTTTTAAAAAGAGGCTGATTTCCTTTTGCGCAAAATGACACAATTAAGGGCATTGGTGCCAGTTAATTCATCATCTGTGACTTCTGTCCAGTTCCCACACCTCCTAAAAATGATGCACTCATTCCTCCGGTGATGACTTGGCGCTAGCACCGTTGTCTTAGTTACGTCTCTCGCTGAGCTACTCCAAACTCCTATTTCACTCCCCCGAACTTCTCCATCCTCCTCAACCACAAAAGAGTGAGAAGTCAACATACGGAAACTTTTCATCATAAGACTTGTAAGTACCCAACGCTGTGCGCCCGCTCCCCGCCTTGCCGTTTGCTCCCCCTGCGCCGAGTCCCGCAGACGCCCCTTCTCCCTCCCCGCCGTCCCGTCCTCGCTCGAGGACTCACAGCGCCTCCCCAGCGTGGTCGTATCGGGCGTCACACTCTGCCTGGCGCTCTCGGGCCATGTGTCCCCATAGCTCAGCGCCCGGCACTTGGTAACCTGCACCTGGACCGGCAGAGCCGCGACTGCGGGAGGAAGGGCCGGGGACGCTCGGGAGGGGCTCGGCCGGGGGACCAGGGCAGCACCGGCTACGCGGGGCCCTGCTGGTCTTTATAAGGGTGACTGTGGCTGCAGCAAGTCTCACCTGAGGCGTCTGGGTTTTGTCCTTGTGGCTTTCGGACGACTGGTCTCAAGGACGTGGTCTTGGAGAAGACCCGGAGTGGCTGCCCGCTCCCTGGCTGGGGCTCCAGCCCTTCGCCGGCTATTCCCCCTCCTTGCCTCTCTCTCCGCCCCCGCCCCGCCCCGCCAGGCGGCTCAGCCCCGCAGCCTTGGGGCTCCAGCCAGTCGCGGTCTCTGCCCTGCTGCCCGCACCAGACCCACGCGGGATGCGCCCGCCGCAGGCACTGCCTGCGGGTGGAGACAGGAATAGTTAGAGCGAAAGTGCTGACAACTGTTAAGCCTTCCCTTTGCCCTGGCCGCTTGGCCTTGCACAGGTAACCTAATCTCAGTCTCAGATGTCGTCTATTATGTGGGGACAACTAGTCTGTATTAAATGGGGTTGGCCTTGAACACTGGGTTGGGCAAGTTGAGAGCTTTGTCCAGGTGAGGGCCCCGATGCAGTTACAGCACGGGCCTTGTCAGTCCCACGAGAGCCCGGTGCCTTGGAAATGCCAGCACTGTACAGAGGGCAGTGTGAGATGTCTAAATGCCAGTCCATGCCCCAAATTAAGAAGTCATGATCCCAACTCTCTGCAGGATCAGTGACCAGAAGGAGGCCCAAAGTCTGCCTGTTGTTTTCAAAGGAGTCAACAAATGCTTTAATCCCCTTCCCCCAAGAACCCTCCCCCCCCCCCGCCCCCCAACCCCGGCACCAGAAGCAAGTGATCCTCAAATCTCCGCTCTATTTCGCGAGCCCCCCCCCCCCGCCCCCCAACAGCCAGTCTAATAGGAATGGTTGGTGGGAATCTCAGGTAAAGATCTACCAAGGCATGGTGACCCTGGACAGAGGTGAGGTCGACTCCTGACGGGAGAGGCAGGACCATTTGTCACTTCCTTTAAGATCTAGTATAGGACGACAGGAGGCCACAGAAACTGTTCAGGTAACCGCCTTCAGTTCTGCAGAATTGGTGCATTCACTGAGGGTCTGCAGTGTGTCATGTTTCCTGTTAAATAGGAACTCTCACCGTGTTTATCTTCGTGAGAGGTGAGAGCTGTAACCATGTTTGTCTTCTTAAGAACTATGACCATGTTTGTCTTGGTGAGAGGTGGAAGGAAGTCCTTTCCATGACTACTTCCCCTTTTAGAAGGCACTGTACCGACAGTCCTCAACCTATGATGGTTCAACTTAAGATAGTTTTGACTGATGATAGGATTTTTGGATATGAACACTTTGTAAGTTGAGAGCCACAATATAACAAGTTGAGAAGATGTGAAAAAGTTAGACGAACTGCATAGCTTCCCATCCTTAGAACAACGAAATACTCTTAGCATTTTGATGTTTCTTTCCAGATTTCGCTATGCACAGTTTTTACATTGCTTAAATAATATGTACTTAAAAAGAAAAGCACATGAATCCTATACATTTTTATGCTATTATAAACTTTCATAAATAATCTTTTCTTTTTTTTGAGACAGTCTTTAACTACATCACCCTCAGTAGAGTGTTGTGGTGTCACAACTCACAGCAACCTCAAAGTCCTGGGCTTAAGTGATTCTCTTGCCTCAGCCTCCCACATAGCTGGGACTACAGGCACCTGCCACAATATCTGGCTAGTTTTGTTGTTGTTGCAGTTGTCATTGTTATTTAGCTGGCCCAGGCTGGGTTCGAATCCACCAGCCTAGGTGTATGTGGCCGGTGCCCTACCCACTGAGCTATTGGCACTGCCCAAACTTTCATAAATAATCTTCTTATGATAATATTTTATCAAGTGGTGGAATATTCTACTTTTTGTTGACATTTGAGTCGTTCATCATTTAAAAAAATGAATATTTTCCTTACCTCATTTGTTCATAATTGTACTTGCTTCTAAAATTACTTATTACAGCATAAAGCTTTTTCTAAATGTGTATTTCCTGACTTCCCTTGACCTGCTAGTTTTCTTTTTCTTTAGTTCCTTAGATGAATCGTTCACGGATGTAGTTAGCTTTTGAGCGCTGAATTCATCCCCAGAGTTTCAAGCCACTGAAACCACCTGTTTGCTAAACATCATCCTTCATACAAATCTTCCAAACTTAATCTGTTGTCTTTCTCAGTCACCAGTCTGCTCTTCCTCTGCTATTCCCATTAACAGTTAGTAGCACTGCCACAGCCAAGCTAGAAACAGGAAAGCTGGTCTGTACTCCTCTCTTCATTTCCTCCCACAGCTAGTCGGCTACCATGTGAATAAGATGGAAAAATATGCCAGGCAGAGAAATCCTGGAGTCCTCACAGTTCACGACACTCACTCCCAGGAGATGTCAGAGCCTTCAGGGCATGAACTGTATTTTTAAAATTAATTTTTAATTGTATTAGTTATACATGTTTACATTTTGAGTCAGAATTAAGACATTTCCATTAAGGTTGACTATTTCATTGAAAAACAAGAACAAATATTCCATTCCACATCAAATTTTCTATTTACTGATTGTATTAATATAGGCTCCTGGTTTATTTCATTCTTGCTTTACTTTGTTCAATTCAGTCTCTTACTATCAGCATTTGGTTTGGTGCCGCAATTGTCGCAGATTTAGCTTGTTACTTTAACCTGACTTTTGTGTTCTTTTGATATATCTCTATCATATACTATCAGCATACTTACTTGCTGACACAAAGAAGATGTTCCAGGTTTGTAAACTGCCCCTGCGTCTGTTCAGCCATTTCTCTGTGTAGCCCTGGTTCCTTTGATGGAGACTGGAATTTAGAAGTCAAGGTCAAGGTGCAACTTTTGCTCATTATTATTAAGGTGGTGTTGCTTCTAGGCCTCCTCAGTGGACCGAGTTAGGGAATATATTCATACATTTAAATCTCAATCCATTTCTCTGTGTATCTGTATATGTTGAAAATCATGAGTTCACACCCATATCTCGAGTTGTAATCCAATACCACAGGGTTCATTTTTAATTTCCTCCCTTTCCGTTTTGGTAACTTATTTCTCTAACAATAAGAAATCTGGTTCCCATTATCCTTAACATACTTATCTATTTAATTAATCCTCCTGTCTACAGGCAATCTCTTATCACTACCACTTCCCCTTCATGTGTGGATGTCCTCTTCTTCCCACTCCGGCTTAGACATCCGTGTGTCTGAGAGCTGATTTATGTGGACACACTCCTCAACCCACTGGGTATCTAACACCTGGCATCAAACAACCCTGCTATGCCATGCCCCTCTTCACCCTGCGTGGGCTCTGACACTCTGCTCTGGGACACTGCAACAGTTCTGTAACTGCCCCCTTCCCTCCTCTTTTAGTGTGGATGCCTGTTTTGCTTGGCTCACTTTGGAGCTATAAGATTGAATGATTCAGAAAGGGAAGAGGAAGAAAAATGCTGTATTCCACCCCCTACCCCATTATTTTATTGAAGTGTAATTGATATGTAAAAATGTATGTATTTAAAGGGTACAACTTGAAGTTTCCTGCAGGTATACGTATAGGGACATACTAAATCATCCCAATCAAGATAACACATCCCCGCCAATCATTCTGAGTTTTTAAAAAAATTATAATTTTTGTTTTCAGTTGAGTATACACTCACATGCAGTTGTGAGAAATAATAGAGATATCTCATGTACACTTTACCCAGTTTCCTCCAGCGGTGACATCTTACAAAATTGTAAGTATGATATCACAACCTTTGGTGTTGACATTGAGATCGTCATGAGAGAGAATGTTTCTTTCACTGCAAGGATGCCTCATGTTGCCATTTTAGAGACATACTCATATAACTTTCTGCCCCTGGCCCCCCAATCTGTTACCATTTTAAAAATGTGACCATTTCAGTCATATTATATACATATACGTATATGAAAGCGTAGAGTATCTCACTTTTGGGGGTTGGCTTTTCTTTCTCTGCTTAATTCTCTGGCGATTCATCTAGGCTGCTGTGTTTATCAGCAGTTCAATCATTTCATTTCGTGGCACTGGTGTACTACAGTTTTCTTTACCACCCATTGAATGATCATTGGTTTGCTTCCAATTGGGGGCCATTATGAATAAAGCTTCCATAAACATTTGTGTGCAGTTTTTGTGTGAACATAAATCTTCATTTCTCTGTAATAAATGGCCAAGAGTATAATTGCTGAGTTGCATAGAAGTTTCATGTTAACTTTTTTATGAAGCTGTTGAACAATTTATGTGTGAGCCAGTTTCTTCTCTTTGTCAGCATTTGATATTGCCAGTATTTTGGAAGAAGCCCAAGTGCCCATCGACCCACGAATGGATTAATAAATTGTGGTATATGTACACCATGAAATACTATGCAGCCCTAAAGAAAGATGGAGACTTTACCTCCTTCATGTTCACATGGATGGAACTGGAAAATATTCTTCTTAGCAAAGCATGCCAAGAATGGAAGAAAAAGTATCCAATGTACTCAGCCCTACTATGAAACTAATTTATAGCTTTCATAGGAAATCTATAACCCAATTTTAACCTAAGAATATGGGGAAAGGGGAGAGAGAGGGAAGGGGAAGCAGGAGGATGGGTGGAGGAAGGGTGATATCTTATAAGGGTACATGTGAATTTTTCTAAATGTAGAATATAACTGTCTTAACACAATAAGAAAATGACATGAAGACTATGTTAACTAGTTTGATGAAAATACTTCAAATTGTATATAAAAACAGCATACTGTACCCCGTGAGACAGTATTAATGTACACAGCTATGATTTAATAAAAAAAAAGATCAATAAAATGTATAAAGCCATAGTCAGCTGAGCAAGATAAAAAAAAAAAGAAAAGAAAAATTTTAGCCATTCTGACAAATACGTGATAGCTCATTGTGGTTTTAATTTGCATTTCCTGAATGACTAATGACAGTGAACATTTTTCATGTGCTTATTTTCCATTTATGTATCTTTTTTGGTGAAGTGTCTCCTTATATCATTTGCCCGTGTTTTAGCTGGATTGTTTGCTTTTTTTGCTCTTGAGTTGTCAGAGTTCTCAATATATTATGGCTATTAATCCTGTGTTGGATAGATGATTTGTGAAGATTTTCTCTCTGTCTGTAGCTTGCCTTTTCAGCCTCTTCAGAGACTCTTTTGCAGAGCAGTAGTTTTGAATAGTTTGTTAGGGAAGATTCAATTTGTCAATGTTTCCTTTTATGGGTTGTACTTCTGTTGTCATGTCTAACCTTTCATCCTGAAGACTTTCTCTTTTTTCCTAAAAGTTTTAAAGGTTTACATTTATGTGTAAGTCTGTGATAATTTTGTGTTAATTTTTGTATGAGATCAAAGCAGAGGTTCTTTTTTCCTTCCTATGGATGTCTATTTGCTGAGCAATATTGAGAGGCTATGTTTACTTACTCCATTAAATTATTTTAATACTTTGTCAAAACTTCATCGAGCTTATGTGTTTGCGTCTATTTCTGGGTTTTCTTTTTTGTTTCATTGATCTATGTATCTATCTCTCTGTGAATACTACGCAGTCTTGATTCCTGTAGCTACATAATAAATCTTAAAATTAGGTAGACTGGTTCCTCCTGCTTTATTCTTCTTTTCCAAAATTATTTTAGCACTTATAGACCTTTTGCCTTGCTATGTAAATTGTAGAAAAATCTTGTGGACAAAAATTATGCTGTGATTTGGATAGTAACTGTGTTAAGTATTTACATCAATTTGGGAAGAATGACATCTTAATGTATTGAATTTTCTAACCTGTGCACATGGAATAGCTTCCCACTTATTTAGGTCGTCTCTCATCTCTTTCATTGGCTTTATGTAGTTTCTAGCATACATATGTTGTAGCATACATAAGGCTTATATACATTTTGTTAAATTTATACCTAAGTATTTTTTTTTCAGTGATTGTAAATGATATTGCTTTTTAAATTTCTGTCTGTGTCCTCATTGATAGTATATAAGGGCACAATAGCAGTTTTGGTGTTTATTCTGTATGGTTTGACTTTGCTGAACTAACATATTAGTTTTAGGAGTGTTTTTGTAGATTCCTTGAGCTTTTCTATTGTAGACCATGTAATTTACAAATAGGAACAGTTTTATTTTCTTCTTTCTGTTGTCTGTGCCTTTTATTTCCCTTTTTGACTTATTGCACTGGCCAGAACTTTCAGCATTTGTTAAATATGAGTGATAGGATCAGACATTCCTGCCTCGTTCCTAGTCTTAGAGGGAAATCATTTCATCTGCTCAGAATCAGTATCATGTTAGCTGTAGATTCTTGTAGGTGTTCTTTATCAAATTGAAGAAATTCCCTCTTTTGCTAATTTTTTTCTGAGTTTTTTATCATGATGAGGATTGAGTTTTATCAAATGGGTTTTCTGCATTGATTACTCTGGTCCTGTGATTTTTCTTCTGTAGCCTATTAAAAAATGTATTACTTTGATTTTCTAGTATTAATATTGTATTTATTTATACAGAAATGTATTACTTTGATTTTCTAGTATTGAACCCATCTTTAGAATAAATACTATCTAGTTATAGTGTGTAATCTGTTTCTATATATTGCTGATTTTTGTTTGTTAATGTTTGCATGTATATTCACAAAAAACATTGTTCTTTTAATGTCCATACTAACTTTGTCTCATTTTGGTATCAGGCTCATAATTGTTTTGTAAAATGAATTGAGAAGTGTTCTCTTTTCTTCTGTTTTCTGGTAAAGAATTTGTGGAATTCGTGATAATTCTTTAAACATTTGGTTGAATTCTCATGTGTAACCATCTAGGATTACAGATTTTTTTTGGAGAGTTTTAAAATTGAATTCATTTCCTTAATAGTTATAGAGCTACAATATTCCACACTGAGTGAGTTGTGATAGTTTGTGTTTTTTGAGAAATTTGTTTCTTTCACCTAAGTTTTTGAATTTAT
Source organism: Otolemur garnettii (assembly GCF_000181295.1). NCBI lineage: Eukaryota > Metazoa > Chordata > Mammalia > Primates > Galagidae > Otolemur > Otolemur garnettii. Next base: position 39,866,292 of record NW_003852401.1, read on the forward strand.
TGATAAAAAGTTATTCAGAAAATTCTCTTATTATTTTTAAAATGTCTCTAAGATCTATAGTGATGTTCCCTCTCTTATTCCTGGTATTTATGCTTTGTGATTTCTTCCTTTTCCTTTTTTTTTTCCTGATAGAGGTTTATCAATTTTATAGATCTTTTTAGAGTACTAGCTTCTGTTTTCTATCGATTTCTTCTCTGTCTTTATTATTTTCTTTCATTTACTTTGAGTTTAATTTGTTCCTTTTTAATTGCTTAAAATAGAAGCTAAGGTAATTGATTTGAGGAACTTTCTCTTCTAATATAAGAATGCAGTGCCAGAAGTTGATCCCTAAGTTAATTACTTTAATTGCATTTCACAAAATGTTAGTATGTTGTGTTTTATCTTCATTTTCCTTCAAAATGCTTTCAATTTTTCTTTTTATTTATTTGATCCATGGATTAGAGCCCATGGATTAGAGATATCTTATTTAAATTCTAAATGTTTAGAGATTTTTACATTTTTTTTGTATTGGTTAAAAAAATTCTCTTGTGGTAGGGGTGTATAAATTGTCTAATTTGAATAGGTTTTTTTTTTGTGATTTATATTTAGCTCAGCGTATATTCTATCTTAGTAAATGTTTTCCATGCACTTGTATATTTTTCTGTTGCTGTGTAGAATATTTTATAGATGTTAATTATGCCAAGTTGGTTGCTAGTGTGTTCACGTCTTCTATGTCCTTACCGATTTTTTTGTTTATCTGTTTTAAAGTTACTGAATGTTATTGAAATCTTTAGCTATAATGTGGATTTGTTTATTTCTTCTGGGAGTGCTGTTTTTCTTCATGTATTTTGAAGTTTTTGCTTTGTTTTGTTTTGTTTTGAGACAGAGTGTTACTTTGTCATCCTTGGTAGAGTGCTGTGGTGTCATAGCTCCCAGGAACCTCAAACTCTTGGGCTCAAATGATCCTCTTGCCTCAGCCTCTGGAGTAGCTGGGACTAAAGGTACCTGCCACAATGCCTGGCTATTTTTGGATATGGGGTCTTGCTCTTGCTCAGGGTAGTTTTGAACTCCTGAGCTCAAGCAATCCACCTGCCTTCTCCCAGAGTGCTAGGATTACAGGTGTGAGCCACTGCACCCAGCCCTAAAGTTCTTTAATTAGGGGCCCAGTGTTAGGATTCTTATGTCTTATTGATTCATTTACTCATTATCCTTATGAAATGACTCATTTTCTCATATAACATTTTTTTCCTGAAATGTACTTTTTATTTCTTTTTTTCCACTGATCTTTATTCTCTCACGTTTTTCCTGTCTTTATAAATGGCAATGTTCTTCTTCAAGTGTCTCAGGCCAAAGATTATGGAATCAACTTTGACTTCTTCCTTATTATTACACCCAATAATTGATCTGTTGTCAAATCCTTTATAACATATCCAGAACTGGTCCAGTTGGATCTCCTCCTCTATCACAGTGGGTCAGCTACCATCGTCTCTTGCCTGAATCCTAGTAGGAGGCTTCCAATCATCTTCCTGCTTCCACATTTGCCTTTGGGTCTGTTGTCCACCTTGAAGTTTAAGTGAGCTATTAAAAACACATTTTATATGCCACTTCTCGGCTCAAAACTTTGAGAAGCTTCTCTCTCTCTCTTTTTTATTAAATCATAGTGTACATTAATACTATTATGGGGTACAGTGTACTGTTTCTATATACAATTTGAAATACTTTTAATACTGGATTTTTGACTTTGGATTTCCGGGCTCTTGTTCTCGACTATTCGATGAATGAATCGATGGACCACAGGATGGACAGTAAGTTAGGTTTTATTTACAGAGGTGTTATTACAGCTCTTACAAAGAGCCAAACCTTGCAGAACAGAATAAGATAGGTTTTATATAAGTGTTACAGCTCTTACAAAGAGCCAAACCTCTTTGCAGGGTAGGATGTGTCACAGCTCTTACAAAGAGCCAAACCTTGCAGAGCAGGATGCAAGTGTTACAGTTCTTACAAAGAGCCAAACTTCTTTGCAGAGCAGGGTATAAGTGTTACAGTTCTTCCTCTTCTGCTCTCTCTCCCTCAGCAGTCTGCAGCAATCTGCTGAGGTCTTTGCTCTCCTGCTCTCTCTTCCTTGAAGGTCAGCGACGATCTGCTGAAGTCTTGCTCTTCTGCTCTTTCTCCCTTGACGATCTGCAATGATCTGCCCCTAGGCTCTCTGCTCAGGGGTTTATATAGGGGCAGTTGTCCAGTGAGCTGAGAGTTTAGCTGATTGGTCTATAAAATAGACCAGTCAGGAGCAGGATTGAAAATGGGCCAATCAGGGATGCACTGGAGGAAATGCCAGTGTTTTCCCCTGATTGGCTGGTCTTTTTTGTTACTGGAGCCTCTGGTGGGAGGCTCCAGCCTGCAGGTTCCTTTGCCAGCTGCTGCTGCTAAGACAGAGCCGGCAGGTCCTCTAGCCCTGCTCAGCTAAGCTGGCTGGGGTGCCACTTTTCCGGTATCACTTTCATCCAACTGGTTTACATAGCCTTCAGGTCTTTTTCTTAGTTATTGTGTTAAGACGTTTATATTCTGCATTTAGAGAGATTCACATGTACCCTTACAGGATGAACCATAGGTGTGATCCCACCAATTGCCCTCCCTTCACCCACCGTCCTCCCTCCCCTCCCCTCCCTTTCCCCTCTCCCCATATTCCTGGGCTAAAATTGGGTTATAGCTTTCCTATGAAAGCTATAAATTAGTTTCATAGTAGGGCTGAGTACATTGGATACTTTTCCTTCCATTCTTGAGATACTTTGCTAAGAAGAATATTTTCCAGCTAAAGTTTCTCTTTTTAACTTAGCCTAGTAGCCTCTGAGTCCCTTCCATGTGATCTGATTTCCTTTCTTATCACCAGTGTCCTTCCTTTGCTTGTTCTACTCTAACATCACTGTGTCCTTCTTATTCTTTGAACATATCAAGCACTTGTCCACCTCAGGGCCTTTGCAGTTATTTCCTCAGGCTGAAATGCTCCTTATCCTGATATCTGTCTGACTAAATCCTTCCTTTTCTTTCCTTTTCTCTCCTCTCCTCTCCTCCCCTCCCGTTCCCTCCCCTCCTCTCCTTTTTCAGATCTCTGCTCAAGTATCACCTTATCAGAGAAGACTTTTCATCATCCTAAGTAAAATAGCACCATCCTCCCCAGGCCCTATCTATCTTATCCTGTTTAATTTTTTTATATAGCACTTGTCATTGTGTAACATATTTTATACATAATTTCAATAAAAAGTCTCACTCTTGCCCAGGCTAGAGTGCCATGGAGTCAGCCTAGCTGACAGCAACCTCAAATTCAGGGGTTCAAGTGTTCCTCTTGCTTTGGCCTCCTAAGTAGCTAAGATGACAGGCACCTGCCAGAATGCCCTGATAATTTTTTCACTTTTTTAACGACAGGGTCTCACTCTTGCTCAGTTTGGTCTGGAACTCCTAAGCTCAAGGGATCCTCTAGCTTTGACTTCCTGGAGTGCTGGTATTACAAGTGTGAGCTACCAAGCCTATAAAACTATATTCTATATATAGTATTGTTACAGCTCTTTTAGAATTAAAGACCAAAGACACCACTGAGAGACCACCAGGGACACATGTAAAAGCAAAGGAGTGTCTTTATTTTCAAGCATATGATTGGGTCACACCAATGGACAGCATGACTGTGCAGGGGCAACCCTGTTACAGAAGTGAAGGTGGTTTTTATAAGTCCTAGGGGTGACAGCGACTGGGTGATTGGTTCATTTTGGATCTGGTTGGGGATTGGTTATTAAGTCAATCCTGTCAGGGATTGGTTGGGGCTGAGGCTCCTTTTCACAGATTGGTTGGAGCTAAAGCTCCTTTTTGCAGAAGGGCTGTGGCTGGGCATTTTCTAGGAAGGGTCTCATGTCTGTTTCTGATAAGGAGGGGCTCCACCAGGGTTGGCTGTCCCCTCCCTGGGCAGTTCTGCTTGTGGCTTTTCTCTTTTTAGGCCTGGGGCTCACTGTAGGGCCTGCTTACAAAATGGAGTCTCTGCTGTCTCTTCAGTATGTTTACTTATAGCCCCACAAGACTATAAACTTTATGAAATCAGGGACTTTGATTTTCTGATTATGTGTCCTTTGTGTTTATAACAGTCTATAAAGTAATTGGTCTTCTGTTAATACAGGGTGTTTATAAAGTTTGTGTGCAATTTAAGATATGGACATCCTGTATTTGTGGGATACGATACATAAATTATTAAACGGCCTCTGAGAAAATCTCTTTTGTTCAGGTTCAGTAGTACCAATCAAGTTCAGACATTTCTTGGTGCTTCCTTCTCCTCCCTTTGTCTCCCTCCATCCCTGTTGGAAGCAAAGCCTCCCTAGTGTGTAGAGATGGGAGTTTGGTGGATGAGAAATTGCAAAGTGGGAAAATAGAGAAAAAGAAGACACACCCTCTTCTTCCTCCACTCTAGGTCCACCAACATAAAAGCCTTACAAATTTGCCAGGAGGAAGAATCTTTTACTTTAAATAAAGTTGGTATTTTTATTAATAAGTGGGACTGCATATTTTAATTACTGAGCTAGATTATTCTTGATGGTAAAAATGACTGAAAATACAAGAAAAATTATGGGTCCTTCTCTCACCCAACATTTTCCTCAAAGAGCAAGAGAAAAATAAGTCTATAGATTAGTTATAAAGAGTCTGTGAGGGGAATGAATAAATTTTGTTTTTCTTTTGCCTGCATCCTATGGAGTTCTGCTTATTCAACCTGATGATTGATTACCCTTCTACTGTGGTCTTTATCACAATGCTTAGTAATCTACTGCTTGCCTCTCTGTCTCCCTTACTGGACTGGGAGCTCAAGAGGACTGAGGCAGAGTTTTATTAATCCTGTTTATCCAGGACCCACCGTGGCACCTGACAGCTAGCAGCCATTTACTGTTTGTAAATAACTTCCCTCCCTCATCTTAATTCTAGGGTACTTAAAAACCAGAACTATAAAACTATAAAAAATGCGGTACATGATGATATAAGGAGGCAGATTGTTTATGTATTCAAAGAGATAGCGCATTCCAAGATTTAGATCCATTTGCCACAATGAAAATTTAACATCACTCCATTCCACATGAAAACACTTTACCTCTGAAACATATCACAGGGTTGACTTTATTTTTCCCTTCTTACTCAAGCTCTCAGCCACTTAATCTGTCTCCTTATTATAGCAGGGCATGAAGGTGGCTTTTACGGAGCCCCATGTTTAGAATAAATGCTATAAATACTCCCCTCTCTCTACATCTTGTTTTATTCTGATTGCTCTTTAGAGGCATTATTTAAAATTATTTAAAAATTTGAAAGTCAGCATCTTCTGTATTCTTTTGGCAAATGCAAAAAATTTAACAATGTTTTGAAAAACTGTGAAGCGGGTTTGTTTTAGTATAAAAACTACAACATTATTATCACTGTGATCTAGAGATGAAAAGTTATAAAACATTTTGACTCCAAGAGATGCCATATGAATTTAATAATTTTCACATGGATAATCATTTTCCAAACACACTGTAGCCACGACTTAATCCCTCCTAGAAAGACAGGACTGTATCTTCAAACAAACTGTCTGAGCTGTTTGTTCACAGTTTGCTTTTTGATTCAGCAAGATGGATTACGTGGGGGTAACAACCAGAGCTGTGACAGCTTTGGCTAAATCCCACCTGGCGTTCTATCCCTCTCTCCTTTAAAAATCTCTCCAAGTTTATAATTCTACAAAAGGCTTAATCATAGTTATTGGAGGAGTGCCTTGCCTTGAGGGTGGAGGTGGAGAACAGGAATTTAATATGCCAATTAAAAAATCCATTATTATTGAAAAATCTTGGGTTGTTTAATTTGCATGGTGAAAGCAACCCAAGTATAGAATGTATTTGAATAGTGCTGCTCTGGGCTGACAATATTATGAACTAAACACTGAGGCCCTGACCTGCTGACTTTAAGGAGCCTTTTCTGATCACTAACAGCCTGGGGTACCTTTTTGGGGCTCGGTGAAGCCACCATGTTCTGGCCTCTGGACTTGGTTTCATTCCTAACACACATCCACAGTCATACTCTATATACCATATACATGTGAAGTTTACTCCCTCATATTCATCAGCCTGTCTCCAAACTATCAGTAGGGAGGAGCGAAAAATTATGATAGTCTTTCAATACACGTGAGAATTCCAGATAGAAGAGTTGTAAAATACAGGACTAAGTGGTTACCTATGTATTTCTTCTTTCAGTTCTATGATGTCATACAAAATACTTCCCGGTATTTTGGTTGGAATAGGCAAGTTAGATGTAATTGTTTGAGGCTAGCAAATGTCCTCTTTGGCGTATCAACTTGTTGGTTAATCTTCATTGCTCATGAAGTGTGTAGCAGATAATTTGCCATTAATAATTAAAATGTTGGCCATTTTTCTGTCATCTTCAGAGAAGTTTCTGTTCAAGTCTTTTGCCCATCAACCCAGGAATGGATTAACAATCGTGGCATATGTATACCATGGAGTACTATTCAATGAGAACAATGTAACCTAAAAATTTATAACCTCATATTAATTTGAAATAAGAAATTTAAATTTTGATGTTTAAAAATAAAAGTGAGAGCTAAATCAAAGGTAGTTTTACAGTGAAATCATTTTTCATTTATTTGCATTAAAACAGCAGAAGAGAGGGTAGTGTTAACATGGAGAATCCCGTATGAGCCATGGGAGTTCCATATTCTGGGAGTATAACAGTGCTTAGAAACATTGATTGAGGCCAAAGGAGCCCCAAAAGAAGTAGCAACCAGGCCGTAATATTAGTGACCTATATGCTCCTTCTCTTCCTTGTATGGGGAAGTAACTGTGTACTTGTTGGGTCCTTGAGACTTGTCTTTGAGACTTGGTTTCTAATATAAATACTTAGTATATACTCAAACAACAAGAAAGGAACACCACTCTGTCAGACTTTATACTTGAGAGGTTATTAAGTGACAAGATTATGTGCATCTAACTTTCTTTCCCTTTGTCTGCATTCCTGTGATGGAAGTCCTAAGCTGAGGTACAGGGGGCACAAAGCTGGCAAGAAGGGAAAAAAAATAAATCTTAAAACATCTGGTATTTGGTGCCTGAATCTTCAAGGGTAGCAGTCTGTTAAAATATTGGTTTTCATACATGGTGTCATCTGTTCAGCATATTCTAGTAACAACTTGTCTTTGAAACTCATTGGGCTTGAAGTTTAAGAAAAGCGTAAAATGAGAATATCGAATTATACAAGCCTTTTTTTCTCTTTCGATTTTTAATGTACAATAATCTTAAAGCCTTCTTTGTCCTTTGATTATCCAATTTAATTAATTGCATTGCATTGTTTTCATGTTTTTCTGCGGTTTCATGTTTTGTACATTTTACACAATTATTTCATGTCAGTGTATTTCCAGATCTGCGATTCAGGTAAAAGTCGTTGAAGTTGTTACATTTTTAACAATGCTTTAGAAATATATTAGAATCTGGCATAATCTTATTAATTTCTGTTCACATGTTTATTAATATAAATTAGAAATATTTATAATGTGTATAGCTTATCTACACATTTATCCATATGTAACAACATTAATGCATTTATACATATACACATTGCAAGCATGTTTATGTCTAGTTCTATAAATGCATATTTATTTTTTAGTCCATTGGCATTTGGAATGAAATTTTAATTTTCATTGTGTTTTTCTTTTACATTGATCAGTATAATTGATTAAGTCATCAGCTTTTATGTATGAAATGTTTTTTGCTGTTCCCTGATAAAGTCCTTTTAGGGTAGTGAGGGTTTGGGGATGAGGGAAGTCCCAGGGAGCTCCCAGAAGAAAGTGTTAACTCCCTGAAGAAACAGAACTCAGCAGCAATGTAGTGACAGTTGTTTGGCACTAGCCTTACACAAGCAGGTTTTAACATGCAAATCCTGTTTTGTTGCTCTTGTTTTCCTGGTACCCAAACAAAACCAAGATAATCATTTTCACCCCACCCACAACTCCTCAAAATGGGCTCTTATTCAATAAAGAAAATAAAGACACTTTTTTTCTTATTTGTTTTTGAGAATCCGAGTTCTGTGGAAAGAGGCTGACAACAGAGAGGAAAACAAATATTTGTTAAGTGATGAGCATATGTCTAAATTATACGAAATGAGATCAGATACAAAAGAAAAATGCTAACATTTCCATGAACAGGAACCTACAGATAAGGCAAATGTAGGAAGCAATGAATAGACAAGGCATTGGTTATTTACAGGATTGGCATTGCATCAAATTTGGGGTCATGGACCCTTTGAAAATCTATTAAAAGAATAATATACAGTCACGCAAAATTTGTATGCAATTTTGGGGGAAGGGGAGGGTAAGGGTCAAGAAGAAATCTTAAAATACAGAATAGGACCACAACTGTAATTTTAGGCTATCATTTCTTTGTTATTTATTCAGAGAACTCTTAGATAAGGACATTTACTACCCTTATTAAAGGGTGTTCACTTCATCCCCATATGTTCAGTCTCTGGGGCTCACAACTGTAATCCAAGCACTCTAGGGAGCCAGAGGAGTTTGAGAGCACTCTTGAGCTTGGAAGTTCGAGACCAACCTAAGCAAGAGTGAGACCCTGTCTCTACTGAAAAAAATAGAAAAATGAGCCAGGCATTGCAGTGCATACCCGTGGTCCTAGATACTTGGGAGGCTGAGCAGGAGGATCCTTTGAGCTCAGAGTTTGAGGTTGCTGTGAACCAGGATTCCCATTCTGGAACCTCTGTCTCCAAATGAACAAACAAAAACAAAAAACACCATGTGGCTCTCCCTGGATTTTTATTGTTATAAATTAACATTTACTTGTGTAATTATTTACTTATGTCTGTACCCTTAACTTGATCATAAGCTTCAAGATGGCAGAAATATCCTCACTCATCATTTCATTCCCCTTGATAAACATAGTTTCTAGTATATAGTAATCACACAAATATTGGTTGAATGAATCAGTGTGGATTTGACATTAAATATAGAAGATGGCAGAGAAGACAGCATTACGTGTGCTAGAGTTGTCAGGTTAAATTTCATGGAGGGTGATTCACAGTCCAATTCACATTTATTGAACACCTGCCATTGGTAAGGCCTGTGTTATGCATGGGGTGGAGGTGGAGGGATACCTAGAGCTTGTTTTTGAAAGGTAGCAGATATTGATGGTCTCAGAGGTGAGGAAGAGGCATCTTGGGTGGGTGGGCTTTAAGAGGAGTGTGGAATGAGCACAGTGGATGAGAAAACTGTCCGGGTGGATGATGGATAATTGCAGAAAACATGACGAGACCAAAGTCATGAACTCGTTTTGATAAAGGTGTATCCTAGGTTGTTACGAGCAGGTTTGGTGGTATTTGTGAGCAAGCGATTTCTTAAATAATTGTTTCCAGAAGGAATGAGAAGGAAGTGAAGAGAAAGGGAAGAAGCCGAGCAGGTGGGCGTGTGTGGGTGTTTTTAGGCAAAGTCTCAGTCTCAGCTGATCCTTCTGGGGAGTTCTCAAGTGTAAATGACACCTCAGAGTACGTCTAGACCAGGCGAGGGAGCCAGGTGTTCGTGCTTTGCTTTAGATATTATCTAAGGAGCATCCAAGCCTTCCTGTTTTCTCTGCTGGAGTGGGATAACGTAGCTCCATTAGGTGAAGGGCAGTCATCAGAAGAGAGAAGCAGGTGCTTTAGGTGGTTAGAAGCCAATCACAGGGAAGCCGGGGGATGGGCACACAGAGAGTGAAGAGATTGGAAGGAATCTGGGCAGAGCACTGGCAAGACCTGCTGTAGGAGTTCTAGCCTGACTTTGACAGGCAATAGAGATTTGTCACATTGGCTCCACACCTGGCTGCACATTAGAAGCCCCTGAGGGCTTTTAAAGAAAAATTAATGACCGAGCCCCATTCCAGGTGATTAAAATCAAAATGTCTTCAGGTAGACCTTGGGCATCAGGGCTTTTTGAAAGCTCCTCCTGTGGAATCAAAGGGTTGATTGGATTCTAGCATCCTGGGCAGGGATGTAGCAGATTGTCAGTATTTTAGGGGGATAAATGGATTAGGATTTATAGGCTGGACTGAAAGGAGAAAAAGCTGCAGGAGACAATGGAGTTTTGATCAGATGTGATGACTTGGACTGTGATGATGGAAGAGCAAATGGAGGAAAAGAAACACATGTGAGGGACAGTTTAGGGAGAACCCAGAAGACTTAATCACTGATGGGACAGGAGGACCTGCGGGGATGGAGGAGTCAAAGATGGCTTGAACATGGCCAGGCTGGGAGTCTGGCTTTGAAGCAGTGTCCTTTGAAGTACTGCGATGATCAGACTACGTGGAAAGTTATCTCAGCATGGCCCTTTGACATTGTCGGTTGGAAGAGGGAAGATGCTTTTTATTAATGAAGAAGCTACTCTCAGGGCCTATGTTATTCTTTGGTCAAGAATTAGAATAACACTTTCAGGGTAATAATGACTGTTTAAAGCATAGGATCCATAATATAACAGCATTAATTATACCTTTTGCAGCTTGAGAAATTTGTTCCCAAGGAACTCAGAACTTGAGTATTGAGAAGACGGATTCATAGTTCTATCAGACTGTGCTTGTGTCAATATTCCAGTTGGAAGGGTTGACATTGGTGAGTTCTGCCATTAATTCTGCTAAATATAGGAGTTCATAGCCATCTATCTATTCTTTTATTATAGTCATTATAACCCTTGACACAATATATATTGCTCGCTATACCTTTAGCATTTTATACTTATTTAATCTGGTAAGGTGCAGCTCGTATTTTTGTGGAAGAGTAAAGACAATAACTTTTATCTCAACACAATAATTGTGCAAATGATTAAAATGTACATATTTTACTTAATTGTGTAACAGTTACAAGGGCAGAGTAAAAGATAGGTGTTAAACGACTAGGGCCGCTCATTGTAATATGTATCTTCTCAACAAATCACATGAAGAATCTAGTAAGACTGTAAAGAAGGCAGCATTATTCCCACCCTACAGATGAAATAGCTGAGGCCCAGAGAGGTAAAATGACTTGTTTGTGGTTGCTGAGCACACAGAGTGCTGGACAAGAAGCATGCAGTCAGGCCTTCATGCACTGCCCTCTCATTCTGAAGCACTAAAAAGTGATGCTTCTGAGTTCTGCTTCTTCCAAGGGGTGGTCACATTTGGTTATCTTATGTCCAGTATATGAACTGTGGTTTTTTATTGGGTGTAGCAGCAGCAACAGATATCAATTACATGCCAGATGTTACATGCCAGATGTTCTTATTGGCACTTTACATTTTCTTCAATTGTCTTAAATAATGCTGCAAGATAGACAATAACTTCATTTTAAAAATAAGAAAATGGAGGTTTTAGCATGATGTTTTCCTTTGACAAAAGCAGTTATATTCGTTAGGCATTGTAGTTCAAAGCCAAGAAGAGAAGGAAACATGTATTCTTAATATTAAAGTTCACACTACAGACAAATTCTTTAGTGAAAGCATACTCTTCAAATAGTTATCTTATTTGCATGTTTACGATTTCCCCTAGGAGTTTCTCTTTGATTGGTTTCTAGTCAATTAGTTTTTAGAATTATTTCTTCCTACCTCCCCTATGTCTCCCATCAATTTTGAAAGTATGAACATTATTGGATAGTGAGGTAATACTTGGGACCAACTGTGGCTAAAGATTATGTCTGCCCATCATATCTATTGTCCTAGCTTTCTTATGGTTCCTTCCGGGAACTTCTTGCAGTTTTTGGCTGGGGCCAGGTTTGAACCCGCCACTTCTAGTATATGGAGCTGGCGCACTACTCCTTTGAGCCACAGGCACTGCCCTCCTTCCAGGTACTTCTTGTCTAGGGCTCTTCTCCCACCACTGGGATAGAAACATGATCCAGCTTGGCCAATCAGATTATTTCATTCACAAAACCTCAGTGATGGATTTCTTTAGGGTTAGGCAAGTAGGACTGTGTAATAAAGAGTTTAGCCTCAGCTGTTTACCCCACTTTCTGGAAGGTAACCTGGAAACTTGTGGAATTTTTGTTAGGATTTTCTTTGTTGTTCATGGGAGGCTCCTTGGACCACACCTAGTAGTTTATGTTAAGCAGGTTACTCATGGTGGATCTCTTAGACTCCGTGATGTCAGACTGATATCTGGGAAATGGGGGAGGGGCTGGAAGCATGATGATAATTGTTCAATCATGTCTCCATCATGACCCCCCCCAAAAAAAAACAAAAACAAAAACTAAGGACTTGGAAGTTTGAGTGAGCTTCTTTAGCTGATAGTACTTTTGCAGTATTGTCACTTATGAATGCTGGTAGGGTGATGAACACATCCTTGAGGATGATGGAAGCTTCAGATCTGACACCTCAGATTTCACTGTGTGCATCTTTTCTGTTGCTTGGTTCTAAATTGTCTTCTTTTGCTATAATTAAACTATAAGTACAGTGCTTTTCTGAGTCTTGAGTCATTCTAAGAAATCATGGAACCTAAGGGTGATCATGGGATCCCCTAAATGGTGTAGCTGGCTGGTCTGAAGTGAGGATTGCTCTCGGGAATGTTGAAGTGGTGGCTGGTGTCTGAAGTCTTTTCAGAATTGTGACTTCTGACTCTGTGCTTTGGCTAACTCATTGCATTTGGTGTCAGAAGTCTTGGACAGACTATCAAGTCTGTAGGACTGTGCCCTTAATTTTGAGTTTGACCAGTTTTGGGTAAGGGCTAAACAGAGTATTCTATAGTATTGAGCAAAATATTCCATATTGATATTGAATGGAAAATTTTATTTCTAGAAATGTTAGGTTGGGGACATTGTGCTGGAAAAAGGTGACTGGCTCTCTGGTGGCCACCTTGAGTACTGCGTGGTGACAGCTTGCATACAGAATGTAGCTATGTAGAATCATGAAGTGGAGAGAGAAAGAGAGCCCGATAATATTGTGTGAACCTAGAGATCTTACTGTGCTAGAAGCCGCATGTATCCATGGCTTCCTGATTCACTAAATTATTAAATAGTTTTTGCTTAAATAGTTTGGCCTCCACCATTGAAATCAAAGAGCTTTGTTAACATCTGTTCTCTGGGCATCAGTTTCTCCTGGAGGATCACAACGTGCCACATTATTACTGGACGAAACTTTGATTAAGAATCTCCTATTGGGTGGCACCTGTGGCTGAAAAGAGTAGGGCACCAGACCCATATGTCGGAAGTTCAAACTCAGCCCTGGCCAAAAACTGCAAGAAAAAAAAAAAAGAATCTCCTATTACTATATAACCCTGATAATCTCCTGAACTTCATTTTAAATATACTTTATATGTATATGAAACAAAAAGTTCTGATCTTCATGAAAACATTTCATTGACAAATGCCCAACCTTATTTCTCCCACTTATAATATCTATCTATATATCTAACTAAATTTTTTGGTGTAAAAATTGAGAGTAATGGGGAAAATCTTTTTAACTTTCAAAAAGATTCTCGGAATAGATATACTTCCTAAATATTTTTTGCTAAGCAAAGGAAATAACTAATAAAAGTTTGGTGTTCTAGGTGCGTAGGGTTGAGATTAGGATTAGAATTATATACCTATGATACATAAATTGCCGTATACAGGAATTAGCTGTTTTACAAATCAGGAGATTAGGATAGGATTTGCTCAAGTATAGATTTTGTACACACACACAAAAACTTTTTAATAATGATTGTATTTTTCCTATTAAAAAAACTTACTTTAGAAAAGAGGAAAATAAATTCATTAAGGTTGTTTATTTAGCATCCATTATGTATGAGTCATGCTCAACAAATAGCAGTGCGTAAGACAGATGTAAGTTTTTACTCTCATGGTGATTCAATTTTGTTGGTTGTAAATGGAAGAAGAAAACTAGCTATCATCCCACCTCTCTGAAAGAACATGGTTAATATTTCAGTCTATTCCTTCCAGCGTATGTGTTGGAGTATGGCGTGTGTATATGTAACAGAATGGGATTCATGCCCTGCATACGGTTTTGAATTTTTATTTTTCCCCTTAGCATTTCATCTTGATTCTAACCTTAAACCATTTAACATTCTCCAAAATCATTACTTTTAGTGGCCATTAATAATAAGTTATATTTACTTAACTTTAATTTTTTAAAATTACAACACTGTGAAGAGTAGTTTTGGCCATAAATATTTGTCTAGACCTTGATTATTTCATTAAGATACAATCTTAGAAATGAAATGAGTGGTTAAAAAGACAGAAACATGTTAAAGATTCTTTAAACGAATATCAACATTTTCTTCCAGAAAGAGTATATTAGATTCCTGCCAAAGAAGGGTTAGGAAATGCTTATCTCACTTCACCTTTACCATCATTAAATACCGATTCACATGTCTTGGTAGCATTGTTTTATACTTCGCTCCAAGTCAAAGTCTCTGGCAATCTGAATTGATGGGGTATACGAGGGGTCCAGAAAGTATCCAGCCATTATTAATACTATTTTCATATCATATGGCTAAATACGTTCCATACAGCTCTCATACATTAATATACATATAATATAGATAGATAGATAACAAAATAAACTTCTCTCTCTTTCTTTCTTTCTTTCTTTCTTTCTTTCTTTCTTTCTTTCTTTCTTTCTTTCTTTCTTTCTTTCTTTCTTGACAGAGCCTCAAACTGTCCCCCTGGGTAGAGTGCTGTGACATCACAGCAGCCTCCAACTCCTGGGCTCAAGCGAGTCTCCTGCCTCCATCTCCCAAGTAGCTGGGACTACAGATGCCTACCACAATGCCTGGCTATTTTTTGGTTGCAGCTGTCATTGTTGTTTGGCAGGCCTATGCTAGATTCAAACCCTCCAGCTCAGGTGTATGTGGCTGGTGCCTTAGCCATTTGAGCCACCGGTGCTGAGTCCCTTTGGTTTTTCTTTTGTTTGTTTTTTTAAGGACAAAGTCTCCTCTGTTTCTCAGGCTAGAGTGCCATGGCATCAGACTAGCACAAATTTCTGGGATTAAGCGATTCTGCCTCAGCTTCCTGAGTAGCTAGGGCGACAGGCACCCACCTTGGCACTCTGCTAATTTTTCAATTTTTTTCTGTAGAGATAGTATCTTGCTCTTGCTCAGGTCTCAAACTCCTGAGCTCAATGGATCCTCCTGCCTTGGTCAGGATTACATGTGTGACCTTCTGTACGTGGCCTAAAATAAACTTATAAAAGGCTCTTCTAGTCTTTTCTTGCTACCATATAAAATTATGGAATCACTCTACCTAAGTAATCACTCTAATGTAATATATGACTTCTAAGTCTCTTATATTTTTTGTGTGCTCTTATTTTGAGGGAATTTCAGGGTATAAAATGATGTTGGGAGTCAGAGGAGGAGAGGTATTAAGTATTACGACTATTTCATGTCACCTTCCACTCAATTGAGGAATAACTATTTTTTTTTCTGATCAGGGAAAAGCATTATTTCTCCACGCCACAATGGATCTTAGCCAAAAGGCTGGCAAGCAATGTTTCTCCAAGCCAAAGGGGTTGAGAAAGAAAGGCTCTAACCTTCAGGTTGGCCATCCTCATTTTCAGAGTGATGCATAGGTTAGCCACTGCCCACTTTGCTTATTTTGGCTCCATTGGTTTATTAGTTAAAGGAAATTCCTTCCAGATTTAGGCAATAGTTGTTTTTTTTTTTTTTAAGAGACAGAGTCTCACTCCATTGCCCTTGGTAGAGTGCTGTGGCGTCACATTTCACAGCAACCTCCAACTCTTGGGCTTAGGTGAGATTCTCTTGCCTCAGCCTCCTGAGTAGCTAGGACTACACGCGCCCGCCACAACACTTGGCTATTTTTTGTTGCAGTTTGGCCAGGGCCAGGTTTGAACCCGCCACCCTCGGTATATGGGGCCAGCGCCCTACTCACTGAGCCATGGGTGCCACCTAAGCTGATAGTTTTTAGCATTGCTGTTTTTAATCTTTTCTGGGTTCTTGTAGACATTTTAGGAAAAAGGAACAGCAGTCAGCCAGATGCCATGTAAAACTAGAATCTCACGTAAGGTCTTCAGGGAAATTTCAAAGTAAATCTAAGTGGAAGCAAGTTTTTAAAAATTAAATTGAACAATTAAGTTGGTAAAATAATCTCTTCATTTAAAATGCAATTACATACAAAAATAATTTCATGTTTTGACTTTTCAAAAGTTTTTCAAATCTATGAATCAAGCTCCTTCTTGGTATTTGAATAGATGCCATCTGCTGAGTTGTAACTGAGCCAGTTCTTGCATTTTGGTCTAAGTTTAATATTTAATTTTTATAAATGAAACAGGTATATCTTTCTAAGCAATGGCTATTTGTAGACTTTTATTTTAATATTTTCCTAAAACTGAGATTTTCTTAGCCTACATAATAGAGTTCATAAAAATACAGATGCCCCTTGATTACAGTGAGGTTACTTCCCACCAATAAGCCCATTATAATAAACCATTATGATGGTTTGACTTAAGACTTTAGCATTCAGTAGTAACTGTCATTTGCATGCCCATAGGACTATAGGGTGTCCCAAAAGTCACCCATAAGGTGGTTATTCATAGGGAAAACAGGAAATCATAGCTAGATGTATCTTTATTTACAAAATAGCCTTTACAAAATTTTACAACATATTTATAAAATTTTCTCTGTTAGCCATGTCTCAAATTTTGCAGTGACTGTTTTGTAAATAAAGGCACATTTAATAACAATTTCTCATGTTCTTTATATATGGCTGCTTTAAGGGTGACCTGTGGGACACTCTGTTTTCTGTTTTTAACTTTCAGTATAGTATTCAATAAATTACACCAGATATTCAACACCTTATTATCAAATCGGCTTTGTGTTAGATGACTTTGCCCAGTTGTAGGCTAATGTAAGTGTTCTGAGAATGTTTAAGGTAGGCTATGCTAAACTATGATGTTTGGCAGGTCAGGTGTATTAAATGCATTTTCAATTTATCTTCTGATCTCATAATGGGTTTATTGGGATGTAACTCTATTGTGAGTTCAAGAACATCTGTACTTTTTCATACATACTACCTTAGAGCTATCAGCTATTGCTGTTCTTTAAAAAGAAAAACAATTTATAAGCTTAGAACAGTAACTAGAAGTTTAAAAGTTTGAGTCTACAACTCAACTGGGTGGAATCTGCTGACTTGGACTGAGCAGGGCAAGGCTCACTCAGCTGTTTACGAGGTTTCAGACAATAAATTTGCAAACTGATTCTAGAAAAAGTCCTTGGCTTGGTGCCTGTGGCTTAAGTGGCTAAGGTGCCAGCCACATACACCTAAGGTGGCAGGTTCGAATCCAGCCCAGGCACCAAAACAACAATGATGACTGCAACCAAAAAATAACTGGGCATTGTGGCGGGCGCCTGTGGTCCCAGCTACTTCAGAGGCTGAGGCAGGAGACTCGCTTGAGCCCAGGAGTTGGAGGTTGCTGTGAGCTGTGATGCCACAGCACTCTACCCAGGGGGTCAGCTTGAGGCTCTGTCTCAAAAATAAATAAATAAATAAAAATAAAAAAATAGAAAAAGTCCTCAGTACCTCATTGCTGAATATCACTATAGCCATCTTCAAAGTTCTCCCCTTGGGAAGCTATGCACTGTTGGCATCCTTCAAAGCGATTCTGGAACTCTTTGTTTCTGGAATAGGAATCAGAGCTGTCTTTGTATGAGGTCTGACAATTCAGTTCACAAACTCATTTTAGAAACAGTGCTTTGAAGGGTGGACTCGGTGCTGGCAACGGGGCACAGCTTCCCTAGGGGAGCACTTTGAAGGTGGTTGTCGTGATATTCAGCAATGAGGTACATGGCATCTTTTCTAGGATGAGTTTACAAACTTAATTGTCCAACCTCGTGTAAGTCTTGGAACTACAGTGATAATATCAGGGTTATGTGAACTCTAGTTGTCAGGGTCTTAAGTTCACCTCACACCTTGCATTCCACAAAAATCATTAGTATTTTTGTTCTTTTTGGAAAGGATAAGATATAAAACTCCAGACTACATTTTTCCTCAGAAAAATTCCTTGAAATTTTTATCAGAGCCCACTCACCCTTGTTACTGCCCTTGCTTGCCTTTGTAGACCTAGAGATAGATGAAAGAGATAAAATTGTTACTGAATTATGGCAGCTTCAACCTGTCCTGTTTGTTTGTCCCTAAACCTCTTTGTGCAAGTTCCAAATTCCCTTCTTGCCAAAATTAGGTTCGGAAAAATAACATATTTCGTATATGACATATGTTGGAAATTAGCAGGAGATGCAGCCAAGATTTGGAAATTAACAAGGCAAAAGTTATTTCTGAAAACAGTTGGGAGCCAAAGAAGAGTGTTTGGCTTAAAACATTAGGGCATTTTATTGTTTAGTAAATTAAATAATTCAAGGAAAAAAAATCCCAGAAGGACCAACATAGCATTTTTTTCCTTCAATATATGTGAATAATTCTTATTTAAAATTCTTATTTTATTGTCTAAATGGATTAAATGAGGAATCTAAATGTACCATGTATCATATGCATATACAATTTTCTGATAATTTGGTGAATCTTATTTTGTCAATTTTTTAAAATTATTTTTTATTAAATCATAACTTTGTATGTTGATACATTTATGGGGTTCAGGGTACTGCTTTGATATACAATGTGAAATGCTTACATTGAGCTAAGTAACACATCCATCACAATTATACTGTCAATTTTTTTTGAAATTAATTCACATACTTCTGTTTGCCTGAATGTGAAAAGGGGATTTCCTCTTGATCTGCTACCTGTAGGATAGACAGGAATAGTTGAAAGGACCCAGAACAAGAATCAAATCTTCCCTTTCCTTTACAGAGCAATATTTGGACCTATTCTGTCACTGCGTAGTGTTTTGCAAAAAAAGCTTCCGAGTTTCTCTTCCCCTTTTTATAAGGTGGGGTATTATTAAGGAGGTGGCAGCCTGACACAGTGATCTTTACCCCGGAAACAGAGATGTTTGTTCTGGGAGGTTGCTTCTTTATGAGTTCTCAGCAGGCTGTGTCTTTGAGATGGGACCCAGCTTCAACAGATCAGAGAAATCACTGGAATTATGTAGATCCTAAATGTCAACTAGAGGAAAGGTGTACTTATCTCAGACAACAAGAGTACATGGTATCACTGGGTGGCTTGTTTATAGATGAGGAAATACAAGATCTAAAAGTTGTAATATCGTCTAATTCCAGAGCTCCCTGAAATATTGATCACATGGCTTTTCCTACCACATTAGTAATGACTCTGCTATAGCACACCTTGTTTTTGTCAGTGGTCACTAAGAAGCAGTGACCATGATTTGCAAACTGGACCAACTACCATTATTTGACATTCATCAGGCCCCTTAACTTTCCAATTTCTTTAATCTGTGAAATTGAGCTACTTAAAATACTTTCCTCTCAGAATTCTTCCAAGAACTAAATGAGAAAATACATTGAAAATTGTCATTAAATATAAGGCACTATAGATAAATTAGTTGTTCTTATGGTATAAGGAATATTTTGTAAAGCGGAAGACCCAAAGGCCAGAGGCCAAACTTAGCCAATGTTTCCTCTGGAATGACTGCATATAATGTACCTTGCATTCACAAATACCCTGACTCTCAAAGGGAGATTCTTGGGCCTGTATGTGGTTGAGTGAAGTAAGTCTTGTTATTATTTATTGGTCAGGAAAGAATCTTTCATTAGTCTAGAAGGATCTGGCATTCCAGACTCATTCAGAGTTCATAGTCATGTATCAGCTTTTCTTCCTCAGGACCAGTTGTGATGAAGCACAATATTTAATGCTGGTATCTCTTAGGCAAGTGTTGCTGCAGGCAGAAAACGGAGAGAAACATGATTTGGGGGTGTCATTGGCATACTCTTGCCTCATGCTATATCTACATTGATTCTAAGCCATTATCTCAGAGGGATCATTTTTACATTCTATGCTCTATGCATTATTATCATTTTTTTGGCTGGGGCTGGGTTTAAACCTGCCGCCTCTGGCATATGGGGCCGGTGCCCTACCCTTTTGAGCCACAAGCGCCGCCCAATTATTATCATTTTAAAAAATAGATTTATTAGGCCAGATGCAATGGCTCATGACTGTAATCTTAGCACTCTAGGGCCAAGATGGGAGGACCATTTGAGCCCAGGAGTTCAAGTGCAGTGTGGGCAACACAGCAAGACTCTTGTCTCAATAAAAATGGTGTGGTGGTGCATGCTTGTAATTCTAGCTTGGGAGGCTGGAGAGGGAGGATTGCTTGAGCCCATGAGTTCCAGGTTGTAGTGACCTCTATGATCATGCCACTGTTACACTCTAGCCTGGGTGACAAGAGTGAGAACCTGATTCCTAAAACAATGATAAAAAAATGTATTGAGGTATAATTTATATACTATACAATTCAAACATTTGAGGTGTACTATTTAATAGTTTTCATATATCCACAGATAATGTGAAACATCACCAATCAATTTTAGAACATTTAACACCTCAAAAATCCCATGTCCTTCAACTATCAGCCTCTAATCTCACCATCACCTCTCCCCCAGGCCTAATTAACCACTAATCTATTTTCTATCTCTATACATCTCCCTATTCTGCACTTTCATATGAATTAAATTATATAATGCCTGGATTTTTGTGATTGGTTTTTTTCACTTAACATAATGTTTTCAAGTTTTATCTGTGTTACAGGATGTTTCAGCACTTCAGATGGCCAAATATTAATAATATTTCATTGTCTGGATATACTGCATTTTGTTTATCTATTCATCAGTTGATAGCCATTTTTTATTGACCACCTTTTGATTATTAGGATTAATGCTACTAAAATAATTTGTTTCTGTATGGATATATGTTTTTATTTAGCTTTAGTATATACAAGGAAATGGAATTGCTGGGTCATGTGGTAACTATGTTTAGTTGTGTGAGGACCTGCCAGACTGTTTTCCAAAGTGATTGTACCATTTTACATTCCTACCAGTGTATGAGGCTTCCAGTTTCTCTATATCATCAACACTTGCCATTATCTGATTTTTTAAAGAAATTTTTACTCTTTAATCACTGTGGGTACATAATAGTTGTATATATTTACAGAGTATATGTGATGTTTTGATACAGGCATACAAAGTGTACTGATAAAATCAAGGTTATTGGGGTATCTTGAAGCCCTTATCATTTCTTTGTGCTAGGAACATTCTAATTCCATTCTTAGTTATTCTAAGGTATATTCTAACTTATTTTTGATAATAATCATGTTGTTGTGCTATGAAATAGTGTTCATTCTATCTGTTTAACTATTGATTTTGTACTTAATAACCATCCCCACTTTATCCTTCTTTTCCCTGCCTGTTACCCTTCCCAGCCACTGGCCAGCATCATTCTATTCTCTGTCTTCATGAGATCAATTGTTTTAAAATTTAGCTTCTATTCATGAGTGAGAACATGTGATCCCTGTCTTCCTGTGTTTGGTTCCTATGTAACCTAACGTTCTCCAGTTCTATCCATGTTGTTGCAAATGTCAGGATATCATTTTTTGTAGGTAATACTCCATTGTGTGTATTTATCAATATTTCTTTATTCATTCATTTGTTGATGAACACATGGGTTGATTAGCCAACTCTTAGTGTACTAAAGTTCCAATTTCTCCACATCCTTGTCAACATTTATTATTGCCTTTTTGATAAAAGCTGTTTAACTGGGGTGAGATGATAACCCATTATAGTTTTGATTTGCATTTTTCTGATGACTGACGATGTTAAGCTTTTTTTTTTCCTATACTAATTGACCATTTGTATGTTTTCTTTTGAGAAATGTCTATTCAGATCTTTTGCCCATTTTAAAATTAGATTATTTGATTTTTTTCCTAGTGAATTATTGGAATACCTTATATATTCCAATTATTAGTACCTTGTCAGCTGGGTAGTTTGCAGATATTTTCTCCCATTCTGTGGTTGTCTCTTCACTTTATTGTTTCCTTTGCTGTGCAGAAGCTTTTTATTATTATTGTGATGTGATCCTATTTGTCCAACTTTGCTTTGGTTGCGTGCTTTGGGGGGGAGTAGTTCTTAAAAAGCTCTTTCTCAGACCAATGTCCTGAGGCATTTTTAAATGTTTTCTTTTAGTAGTTTTATAGTTCTAGATCTTAGATTTGATTTTTTAATCCACTTTGATTGGATTTTTGGGAGAAATAGGGACTTAATTTCATTCTTCTGCATATGGATGCCCAGTTTTTCCAGGACTGTTTATTGAAGAGATGTCCTTTCTCCAATGTCCATTCTTGGTAACCTTGTTGAAAATAAGTTTGCTATAAATGTCTGAACTTATTTCAGGGTTTCCTGTTCTATTCCATTGGTTTAGGCATCTGTTTTTATGCCTATTGACTATGTGGCTGATTCTTCCAGTTTTGTTCTCTTTGCTCAGAATGGCTTTGTCTATTCTGGGTCTTTTGTGGTTCCATATAAGTTTAGGATTATTTTTTCTTTCTGTGAAGAATGTTATTGGTGTTTTGGATAGGGATTGCATTGAATTAGATTGCTTTGGATAGTATGGATATCATAACAGTATTGATTCTTCCAACCCATAAGTATGGCATATCTTTCCATTTTTTGGTGTTGTCTTCAATTTCTTTAATCAGTATTTTATAGTTCTTTTATTTCAAATTGACATGAGGATACAAATTTTTGGGTTACATTGTTTTTAATTCTAAGATAAAGTTTAAGTTGTAGTTGAATCTTTCACCTAGAGGGTGTGCTGAACACCCTCACATTGTGTACTTTAGGTGAGAACCTACCAATTACTCTCCCTCCTCCTCCACTTCTCTCCCCCTTGCTAGACTATACTCAACAATATGTATTCAATAAGGTGTCTTTAAACAGAAATACACATAAAACAAGGTTATGAATTTATTGGTTGACAAAAATATTGTGACCAGATTCGCAGGAACCTAATTCTGTATTACCTTTAAGAAAATGATTATTTGTTAAGTCAGTGTTTGCTGTGACTTTATAGAACGTAATTACAGTGAATAATGAGAATTTACTGCATTTCCCCTCCCCCCCATTCTCCCATCTTGTTGGTAGCCTTTTCACTTTCTTTTTTTTTTTTTAATTTAAGTCGTATATACATAGATCATGAGTACATTTATCCCTTTGTGGGATTCAATGTGTTGATTATTTGTACAAATTGGAGTGCTTACATCCTACTAATTAACATAGCTTTCACACCATTTACTTAATCACAGTGTTAAGACATTTGTGTTCTATACTTGATAGATTTGATTTGTACCCTTTCAATATGCTCCATAGGTGTGGTCCACCATTAACCCTCCCTCTATCAAACCACCCCCCTCTCTTCCTATCTCCCTTCCCTTCACTCCTTCATCCTGGGCTATAGTTGTGATTCATCTTTCATATGAAAGTGTGAGTGATATAAATTGGTTTTATAGTAGTACTGAGTACATTGGATTTTTTTTTCCATTCCTGAGATACTTTACTAAGAAGAATATTTTCTAGCTCCATCCATGTAAACATGAGAGGTAAAGTTTCCATTTTTAAAAAATGCTACATAGTATTCTTATACCATAATTTATTAATCCATTCATGGGTCCATGGGCCCTTGGGCTTCTTCCATGACTTGGCAATTATGAATTGAGCTGCAATGAACAATCTATTTCAAATATCTTTGTTGCCAGGTGATTTTTGGTCTTTTGGATATACATCTAGTAGAGGAATTGCAGGATCAAATGGCAGGTCTACATTTAGATTCCTGAGTGTTCTCCAAACTTCTATACAAAAGGAATATACTAGCTTGCATTCCTACCAGCAGTGCAGAAGTGTTCCCTTTTCTCCACATCCATGCCAACATTTGTAGTTTTTGGATTTTGTGATGTGGGCTACTCTTATGGGAGTTAGATGGTATCTCAAAGTGGTTTCGGTTTGCATTTCTCTGAAGATTAAAGATGATGAGCATTTTTTCATGTGTCTGTAGACCATCTGCCTGCCTTCTTCAGAGAAACTTCTATGTCTTTTGCCCACAATGAAATGGGATCACTTGTTCTTTTCTTATTAATAAGTTTGAGTTCTCTGTGGATTCTGGTTTTAAACATTTGTCAGAAAAAGAACATTATTCCCTTTATGATAGTGCCAAAGAAGATGAAATATCTGGGAGTGTACCTAACAAAGATGTGAAAGATCTCTATAAAGAGAACTATGAAACTCTGAGAAAAGAAATAGCTGAAGATGTTAACAAATGGTAAAATATACCATGCTCATGGCTGAGAAGAATCAACATTGTTAAAATGTCCATATTACCCAAAGTTCAGATTTAATGCAATCCCTGTTAAAGTACCTCTGTCATATTTCAAAGATCTAGAAAAATTAGTACTTTGTTTTATATGGAAACAGAAAAAAACTTGAATAGCCAAGACATTACTCAGAAATAAAAACAAATTAGGAGGAATCATGCTACCAGACTTTAGACTATACTATGAAATTACATTGATCAAAACAACATGGTACAGGCACAAAAATAGAGAGGTAGGAATAGAGATGTATGGAACAGAATTGAAAACCAAGAGATGAACCCAGACACTTATTGTCATTTCATCTGTGATAAGTCTATTAAAAATATAAATTGGGGGGAAGATTCCCTATTTAACAAATGGTGCTGGGTGACTTGTAGAAGACTGAAACAGGACCCACACCTTTCACCTCTAACAAAAATTGACTCTCACTGGTTAAAGGACTTAAACTTAAGACATGAAACTATAAAAATTCTTAGAGAAAGTGCAGGGGAAAAATTTGAAAAAATTGGCCTGGGAGAATACTTTATGAGGAGGACCCCCCCTGGAAATTGAAGCAACATCAAAAATACATTACTGGGATGTGGTCAAATTAAAAAGCTTCTGCCCTGCCAAGAACACATGTAAAGCAAGTAGACAGCCCTCAGAATGGGAGAGGATTTTTGCCTTTTCACTTTCTTGGTGGTGTGCTTTGAAACAAAACTTTTAAATTCTTATAAAGTTCAGTTTATCTAATTTCTCTTTTGTTGTTCATATTTTTGGTGTGATATCTTTGTATTTTTTGTTTAATATTAAGTCATGATCATTTACCCTTGTGTTTTTTCCTAATAGTTTTAGCTCTTACATTTAGTTCTTTGATCCATTTTCAGTTAATTTTTCACATAATGTGAAGTAAGGGCCCAACTTAATTCTTTTACATGTGGCTTTTCAATTGTCTTGGCACTACCTGTTGAAAAGACTACTCTTTCTTTATCAGATGGTATTGGAAGTGTTGTTGAAAATCACTTGGCCACAAGTGTAAGGGTTTATTTCTGTGCTCTCTATTCTACTTCATTGATAGATATGTCTGTTCGTATGCCAGGGTCAGACTGTCTCGATTACAGTTGTTTTGTAGTTATTAAGTTTTGAAACTGGAAAGTGAAAATTCTTGTACTCTGTTTTTCCTTTTAAAGATAGTTTTGGCTATTTTGGAACACTTGCAATTTCATATGAATTTTAGAATCAACTTGCCAATTTCTCTAAAGAAACAGCTAAGATTTTGATAGAGATGCTTTAAATCTGCATACGTATAGATCAATTTGGTAAGTATTGCCATCTTAAAAGTGTGAAGTCTTCTGATTTGTGTACATGGTACTTTTTTCTTATTATTTCGATCTTTAATTTCTTTCAGCAATGCTTTAGTATACATTTTGCACACTTTTCTTATATTTATAAGTTTTTTTTGGTGTTATTGCAAGTAGAATTTTAAAAATTGGTTTCCTGATAGTTTATTGCAATTCATTCATTCTTAATTATTTACAGTCTCTTGAACATGCTCTGTTGTTTTGTATCTCAGCTTTCATACATTGTATCTTTCTGTTTAGAAAATCTTCCTGTTCTAAGTGTCATTGTTTGACTCTTACCCACTGTTGGTGGGATCCTAAATTGGTATAGCCACTATGGAAAAAATTATGTAGGTTTCTCAAAAAATTAAAAATAGAATAACCATTTGATCCAACAATTCCACTTCTGGGTATAAATCCAAATCCGTACCTTTAAGAGATATCTAAAGTCTTCACTGGAGCATTATTTATGATAGCTAAGATATGGAAATAACCTAAATGTCATTCATAAATGAGTAGATAAAGAAAAGTGATACACTTATGCACATACACTATGGAATATTAGCTTTAAAAAAGAAGAAAATCTCATCATTTGTGACAAGGGGGAGGAACCCAGAAGACATTATGCTAAGTGAAATAAGCTCAGCACAGAATGAAAAGTACTTCATGAGCTCGCTTATATCTGGAATCCAAAAAAGTTGAAGTCAAAGAAACAAATAGAATGGTGGTTACCAGGGACTTTAGGGTAGTGGAAATGGGGAGATATTAGTTAAAGGGTGAAAAGTTTATAAAGGATTAATAAATTCTGGAGATCTAAAGTAAACATAGTGACTATACTTATTGATATGTTAATTAGCTTGATTGTGGTAATCATTTCACAGTGTATACATATATAAAAATAACATTTTGTATACCTTAAATATACACTTTTTGGGAGTCAATTATATCTCAGTGGATCTGGGGAAAAAGGACTCAGTTTTCTCTATAAAGTATTCTGGGGCTCTTTCCACAACTTTTCTCTAAAAACAAACAATAATAAATAAAAGACAAAGGAATTAGAAGTCGATCACAGTTTCTGTTATCAAATTTGAGTATATAAATACCTTAAGGTAACCTAGATCAGTGTTTAAGAGCCTACGTATTTTAGTTTATCATATCCGGGATTAAATTTCAATTCTACCATCATCTTTGATTATCACCTTTGATTTTGAGCAAGTTATTTGACTTCTGGGATTATCACTTTTCTTATTATACAATGAAGGCAAGGTGTGTAAATTTTTGCATCATTTCCCTATTTCACAGGCTTGTTGAGAGGATTATATGTGTTAATATGGATAAAGCACTTAGAATAATTTTTGATCCATGGTAATCATTTATTATCTTTTTTCACCCGGTTTTAAAACCCATGCTATTTTCACTGATCCACGTTGCCCACATGAACTGTATTTGATAAATATTTGTTAATAGAAATGGTAGTGGTGACAGTTAACGTGGCAGCTGTTTCACCTGAAACTCAGTCCTAAAGGAAAACACCAAAAGTCTTTCTTTTCTAATGAAAGTGTCAGGATAAAATGCGATTACTTGATCATAAGCCAAATGTCAAGCATTTCCATCTCTTCTCTGAGAGTTCCTTTATTGGAAATGACTGCCCTTTCATTAAATACACTTTTATGCTACAATTTCTTTAATTTGTTAAATTGTCAACTGTATTGAGAATTCAAATGGCTATTATAAGTCAGTAAAATCTTTAGACCTTGAATGGTCTAGTTTGAGGTTTAGTTCTGAATATTATTCACTCTCCATGAATAGTTTAGCACCTAGCAGTACCATGGACACGAAGAGATTAAAATGTGTGATGATGATTTAAATAAAGAGCCCTAGATACAAAGTTCTCAGAATATTCTCAAGAGCATATGATTAGAGGTTATGTAGGGACTTGGAGAATATACTTTTTCATAAAGGAAATCAAATTTATTTCATGGTTTTATTAAATAATGATCATCTCATTTTTCAATAAACCTAAGACCTCAGAAGATGTTCAGTGTCCCTGTTCAAATGAGCAAGTTGCTGCAAAAATTATAACTGATTATGCTCATTTATAAAATGTATTTGATTTACACTGACCATGCATGATTTATACCAAGAGCTATCAAAAATGACTTTGCCTCTTCTTTGGACAGAAAACTATGAGAATGTGCCAATATGGGTCTTATTATGGTGCTACAAATGATATGGAAAACATGTACAGAAATAACCTAAAACAATTTTAATCTTGAAATCGAATTTCAAATATCATCTCCAATGTGTTCATGAATTTGGTAAATAAATTTAGGTAAATATTTGACCATAATTTTTTGTTTTTTAACTTATTCCCCCATGGTTGGCTAGAGTCCTGTGGGCAGGAGATGATGGATTATCTTTATGCAAACCAGTTGAGACTGCACGTCCCCCAGAGTACTGTGTCCCTAGGAACTTGAATCTGTGTGTTATAACCAAGGTAAATGGTTTTTACACCTGGGAGGTGCATTGTCTTTCTCCCCGTACTCACTCCCACTCGTGAACTCATTTTCGAATTTAGGACTTGACCTTTTATCCTTTTGAAATATTGTGATGTATCTGAATTTCATTTCCTGCAACGATTTCTTCCATTTTTTTGTGTGTCCAAAATCTCCTTTTATAATGATCAGATTAGGTCACTTTTCACCAGGAGCCTTTATGTACTAAATTCCATGTCTTACAAGGGTGTTAAAGAAAGTAGGAACTAGATTGTTCACTTTTGCCTTAACAGTTCTTGTGCCTTAGAACAACTTGGGAGTTTCTGTGATGCAAATTTCGTTCATTCATTCAATCATTCATTCAATAATTCTCTCATCAAAAATAGTTATTGTTAGGCATTCTGCAGGGCTCTTAACATACATTGATAAAAAAGAGAGAAAACGTGTTTTGTTTAGTTTTTTACCTCTTAGGGCCCTGTTTTCCCACTAGCATATAAATATTATGAAGTCAGAGACCATATTTGTTTGTTTCTCCCTCCCATGTCCTGCTTGTAATACCATCACTAAATAAGCAATTTCTTGATTGAATGCCTCATGGTGCCATGGAGAGTTACTTGATTTTTTTATATTTTAAACTACTGAAAAAGGAAAACAACTATTCTGTAACTTGTTAGTAAAAAAGAAATTCGGGCCTAAAATGTTAATAGTTTTATCCATGCTCATTTGTTAAACCTTACTTCTGTCTTCAGTGAAAAAAGGAAAAGAATATTAGAGGTAGGAGTGATTATCAGTAATTCACTGATAATATACTTCCTTCCCTTTTTAGTGAGGCTAGAAAAATTAAAGAGATCAGCCAGGGTACCACACTTGTTATGCAATAGATCTAGGACTTTAATGTGGCGTTTATGCGTGCCTGATCTTTATCTTCCTACACTGTGACATTTTGTGAGATTCACCTGAAGGTAGTGATTCTGTGTTTTACGCTTATGGCTTTAGACACCAAGGTGAAATTATA
The DNA here is from genome assembly GCF_000181295.1 of Otolemur garnettii. NCBI lineage: Eukaryota > Metazoa > Chordata > Mammalia > Primates > Galagidae > Otolemur > Otolemur garnettii. Next base: position 39,895,377 of record NW_003852401.1, read on the forward strand.
TCGCCCTACATAAAGATCTTAACCCCTGAGAGAGTTCCTTAAGCAAATCAGGATAATCAAATGAGGCAGCTGTTAGTTGGGATCACATTTCTGGAAAAAATAACTTGAGTTGGCTGAATCCTACAGCTTATCCTTGTCTCTTGCATGAAAATGTTGCATGAAAATGTGTTGGGGCTTTGACATGTGTGGCAACCAATCCCCCAAAGAGTGAGTCACACCTCCTCCTACTCTGCAACTGTCAGCGCTGGCTTCCGGCAAAAGGTTGGAAACACTGCAGTCACGTGGCTTGGCTTGCCAGCATAGAAGATGCTAAGAGCCAGCAGAAGGCAGCATTAGAGGAAAATCAGAAAGCATATGGGACAAAATGAGGGCAAAATGGAGCCTACAAAGAAGGGATCTGACCCCTGGGTGTAGCATCTGAGGAGGAATGAGGTTAATCTAGAGCAGTTTCTAAGATGCATCAGCTTCAATTTATACAAGATGAAATAGACAAAATTTTGAAGAAACTGAGATATAGGATTTCAGAGTAAATTGTATTAAAAGGGCCAGTAAGGGAGGCTGAATGAAGGAGAAAAGAATGGAGCAAACAAATAATCTCTAGAGAGAGAACTGGGGAACAAAGTAGAGCCCCCCTTAAGAATAGTGCTTAGGGTGGGCATTCACTGGTGGCATTTGGGGGTGCGTGGCTGTTCTGCCAGCCAGAGGCAGCCAACTCATCGTTATCTTGTTGCTCTGGAGCATACATTTAGGCTGCGGTCACCCGGTTCCTCACTGGTTCTGGAGTAGGGTTGTGAAAAGGGTAATTATGCCAAATAGCTGAGACAGGACTAGGGTACTCTGGGAACTGCCAGTAACTCAAATGAGACTCCTGAAACATTTTGGAGTGAAGCTTCCATGGCTACTGATTCGTGAGGTCACTGGAGCTGGGATCTTGGGGGAAGGCAGGAATTTTTGAAAATAATGAAAGTAAGTTGTCCACAAAGCAAGTCATAATGGCAACTTAGTTACCACGAAGTAGGGTGGGTGGGAGAAAGGAAAGAAGAGTGAACAAGCAAAAGGCAGCTACTGCTGATGTGCAGAGGAAGCGGAGCTCTGACTCAGGCAGGATCATATATTTCCGAGTAGAAGCCATGCATATGTATGACTTCCCAGGTGAGGAAAGAGCCAGAATTACGAGACTGGCCACATCGCCTAAAAGTAATAATTCTTCACTCTTGTATAGACTTTCAGTGTTTACAGTTGCTTTCGTACGCTTTCTCCATTTTTCCTCCTGTGAAATATGTGAACTGATACTATCTTATTCTTATTTCAAACAGGAAGATGTTGAGCCTCTGAGTCACATATAATTGCCCAAGGTCTTGCACACAGTGAATCAGGGACTAACCTCGGGTCTTCTGATCCCCAATTCGGCGTTTTTCCTTTTAGTTTACATAGCTTCATTCCAGTGAAGTCTGTGCATTGCTCTGGGTGGTCTTGGCTAAGCCCATGTTTCTCTTGGCCACCACTGTGTCCGCCAGGCACATGGTAGGTACTCGGTACATATATTTAAATAAAGAATAAACAAACAAATGGGTTGACAAAATAGGTGCTGTATAGTGATGATGTGAATTTTATAGTGATGTGAATTAGACATTTACCTCTTTATTTTTTGTTTTGTTTTTAGTAAATCATAACTGTGTACATTGATGCATTTATGGGATTCAGTGTACTGATTTGATATAGAATGTGAAATGCTTACATTGAACTGATTAACACATCCATCACTATTATGCTCTTTTCTTAATAGATTTGAAATGTGCCTTTGCATCATGCACATTAGGTGAGGTTCCCCCAAATACCCCCCCTCCCCTTTTTCTCCTCTTCCCTTCTACTTTCTGGGCTATAGTTATGTTTTAAATGTGCCCCCAAAAGATGGAGACTTCACATCTTTTATGTTTACCTGGATGGAGCTGGAACATATTCTTCTTAATAAAGTATCTCAAGAATGGAAATAAGTATCCAATGTACTCAATACTATTATGAAATCAATATATAATCACATTCACCCCTTTAATCTTCACTCCTAGAGATAGGAGTGCAGCCTTTTCATCTTCCTACAGTGTTGGCTACCTGGCCCTCTCCTTTTTAGTTACGATGAGGAAGAACAGAAGGAGAGTATAGAAAACTAATCCAGAGTTGAATAGGTAACTGCCTCAAATTTTGGATTAAACATTGCAACCATATGAAACCGTATCATGGGTCAACATCATTCCTCCTACATTAAAGACCACTGACATAGAATACCCACCAGCCCATAATTCCCCCCCACTCCATTCTTCTTCCCAGTGAAACACAGTGATAATTTTTACTAAGACCTTTCCCCTAGTTTGTTTGTATTATGTGTTGCTTAATATTATTGTATAAGGATACACATTTTTTTTTGCATTTTAAAGCTGTTTTAACTCTACTGAATATCCTAGGGTAAAAGCAATCTTTTCTACTTCTTCCATTTCTCCCATAAGTCTGAGTTCAATGCTAAGTATTGAATTATTGGCTCTTAATAAGGAAGTACCCACTGATGGAACAATTTCTGAAGAGACAGTGAATTATTTTCCTTAATTTTGTTCTTCTCTGTCACTGCATAATAAAAGTTGCACATGGCATAGAAACGTATGACTTGGCTTGTCATGGAAAGAACCTGGTTTGGGTATCAGACACAACTAAGTTTTTAATTTCTGCCCAGCCCTCAAACAGCTATGGGACTTTGGGCAAGTTTTATAATACTTCATGGCTAAGTTTTATCTGGATGGCAGTAAATATTGTTCATTATTCTGAATGGGAATAAATAATTCTTACAGGGTAATCATGATAATTACCTGAACAAAGAGATAAGAACCCTCTAGAAGGCTGTACAACATGTTATCAGGCATTTAATCTTCCTTCTATTCTGCCTTTAAATAATATTCTGTGGGAAAGACCAGTTTTACCTTTAGCTTCCATGTTTATAAGGTACATCATACTGGGCAAGTGACTCAACTTCTTTAAATTTAGTTTTCTGCAAACTGAGGTAAGGAGAGAGGATCACACATAGTAGTTAATAAGAAAGGATTTTATAAACTATAATTAATTCTACAAATGAAAGATATTTACTACTATTCATATTTGCTTTATTGACTATGATAAAGTACTAGCAGAAGAGATTTTGTTTTTTTAATTTTATTTCCTTTTTCAGTAAAAGAAACTTGCCCCGTGAATCTAAGTTTTTCCTAACCTAAAATTAACCTAACTTGATTTTAGGAGTTCTGGCCTCAGCATAGAATATTATCTTTTATCTCTTGGCCACAGCAGTCTAATGATAATGGAGTCTTAGCTGGTATCATATAGATTTTTAGTAGAAATGTTAAATATAATTTTCTTTAGTTGTTTAGCCATCCTTTTTTCCCCCACTAGTTACACTATCAATCTATTGACATTATTCCAGAATCATTTTTTTCTCCCTTTCTTGCCATATCTTCTAAAAATGATTTTTGTAGTCGAACATAGTAATAAACACATTATGAGAGCTAAAAGACATCAAGCACATCATCAGACACATGTATTTGTAAGCTTTAACTTTAAGAATGGAATGAGCAACACTCAGAAGAGTTATTCATAGGACACGTGAAGGCCCCATTTCTTAAGGCATCATAGGGAAGGCCTATGATGTCCAGGATGTAACTGCAGGGTTAGTATTAGGTTTAGCTCTTTTTTTGAATTCCAATGGCAATGTGAATATTTGGTTTTCACTCATTGAACTTCCAGAACCTCCTTAGCAAGATTTATCTTTTCACAGGGGAGCATTAATCAAGACAAATTCCATCACAACTGTTGTCACACATTTCTTGTCATGTGCTGTGTAGTTAGTTTACCCAGATCCTACTTCAAAGGACTATAATTTCAGAATTTCATCACTTCAGCATTTCATCTGTCATTCTGGCACTATTTGATGCCTCTTTTATCCTTCAGGTTTTTTCCCCTCCATATAAACTATTAATATATATGAAAATGCATGTGTCTCTCTTAGACTCTCATTACCATCCTGCCTGCACTGCTGGTTTTGCATGCAGACTGCAGTAAATTCAGTGTGGATGGTCTAAGTAAGTTATGGTAAAGGCAAATGTGATTGGACAGATGCATAAAATGTAGTCAGATCGTACACTACTGAATATATATTTCATTTTCCTTCCCCTTCACCCACACAGAAGGCAGAGTGTGTTTGCATCTATACTTGTTCTAAGGGAGAAGTCTTGGCCACACATAAACAAGTTGATAAAGTCCAGGAGTCACACAGCACTTAGGAGACATTGAGTTGCAGCTCATGAATCAGCTAGAGCTAACTATAAATAAACAGCCATGGGCTCATTACTGTGGTGGTTATGGGCCTTTTCCAGTGATTGGTTTTTAATCTAAAAATAGGGACCAGCGGGCTGTTTCAAATATTTCACGTCAGGGGAATAAATGCCCATAATCAGCTGCCCCCCACCCTACTCCCCTGCCCCTTTTTTCTTCTTAAATCTGAACTCATTGTTAATGCATGATGGCTGGAGAAAATGGTTGGCTACAGGGTTTCTGGGTTGTAATTTTGCCTCAGATGCCAGAGCACAAAACCTTATGTGACTCTGCGTTCCTGATTTATCATCCCTGTATTCCTTACTAATTTTCTTACTGAATTTTCAATCGTGTCATAAAGTTAATCTCAGCTGGTTAGTTGTTTGGTTTACTTTCTGGGCCCCTATTTCATTTGTCATGATCCTTAACTTCTTTCTTGTTCAGTGTATTGTCAGAACCGTTTTGGTTGCAAGTGACAGAAATGCAATTTGAATTGGTTTAAGCAGAAAGAGAACTGATTGACTGACATGTTTCCTTGACCTGGTGGGTGCTCTAACCAAGAACAGGCCATTGGAGAGCAGACATGGGACCTCCCTGTCTTTCAAAGGAGAATCTTAATCTTGAAATTTCCTTTTTCTGGATTCTGCCAGGACTTCTGGTAGGTTCTCCAGAGCTTTTATCCTGATATACCCAGTGTGTCTAAGCCCTTTGTGTGAGAACTTTCACCCAGAAAGAACAAATGGCAGCAGGGGAAAGATTTTCCTGTTTCCTTTCGTGGGAGGAAATGAACCGTCTTTCCAGGTTATATCAAAGGTCTTGTTGGGCTTGCATCAGTTAAGCATGTTAGGCATGGTTTGTAAGGGACTAAAATGTGATGTTCCCCCTTTAAATAATGATACAATACAAACAGAGTTCTAAAGGATATGCCAGTTTCACGAGACTAACTTGTTATGCTTGATTTTACATCTCTCCTAATTGTGTTTCCCACTTACTTTGCTTCTTGAACAATTCTAGCAGACCCTGAAATCATTTGACAAAAGCATTTATTTTGGTGACTGACAATACATTTATATTCTTTTTTACGCTCTTTTTCTTCCCATACAATCTCATACAATGTTTAGGTTCTGTCACAACATTATCTGGTTTATGTTGACAGACTGACAGATGGAGACAACATACCACCTGCTTATCTTCCTTGGGCTCAGTTCTTTGGTGACAAAGAAGAGGACTTTGCCTCTTTTCTATGGCTGCTGCGCTAAGATGTCCCTTACAAACTGAACCGCACTTGTCTTTTGGTCTGGAGTCACCATCTGTATTCTCAACCTGGAAATCCTTCTGGTATGGGGAGCTCATTGTAGAATTGTTTGTATCTACCCTTAAACCTTCGGTGGCTTCATGTTTGGATTTCTTTACCAGGGAGTCTCAGGTGGAATTTGCTTCATTTCAATTTTCTTTATGTAGCCGAGTCCTTTACATTAATCTAAGTAGCAATTCAGATCTGTCTGGGGGATGTCTGATGCACTGGTGAGACAGACTGCCTGGAGATTATCTGGATGGGCAATTTGTATGAGATTTTTCCCTTCTGTCTCCCTGTTTCTTTCTTCTTCTTTTTTAGAGGGGATGGCAGAGGAGACTGGGAGGTATATTTGAAATGAGAGTAGGGGGACTAGGATTTCAACACAGATTTTTCTTTTTTTAGATAAACTTCTGAGCCCTGCCCTATGGATATTTATTTGTTCGGGCATTTCAGAGAGAGAAGGAGGGAACATAGGTGAAAGCAGAGGGAGTCCTTTTCTTGAGATGGTCTGTGAGACGCATGGACACACTGCTTTATTCCTTTTGTGCCAAATGGTGTCGGAAGGTGAAGCAGCCCCACGGTCTCTCTACTTCTGTATTAAGACAACAAGAGGCTGCATCTTTCCACGGGCTCCACATCTTAATGCTGCATGGCCTTTGGTTAAACCGTCTCATGTTATTTTCCCAGCAGCAGACATCAGTGAAACCGGTTAGCATGAGAAGAACCTGGTGCAACACACTTGGTAGTAGGGAGAACTATTCATGAACTCCCGTAAGGCAAATTTGAGGAACTCCTAGGAAGTCCTCAGTAAGGTCTAGTTACTATGTGAACAATCTAGAAATTATTGCTTTTAATCTGCCTGTAGTTAGACTTGATGAGGCCTGATCTTTACTTTTGCAAAGCTTTTGACTTCATGATGCTCTTAAGTAGATATGGTAGGAATTGATGTAAATATCTTGAGGGGAAAGACTTTAAATAAATGCAGAATTACTATTTCCTGTTTATTTTTCAGATAAATTTTGTGATGTATCAAAGGCATATAACCTCAAATACATAGACAAATATTTATGTGTACACACATATGTATACATACCTACAAATTGTGTGTGTGCAGAGAGAAAGAGAGAGAGCAAGCAAGAGAGGGTGGGAGGGAGAGAGAATGATAAAGAGAGGGAGATGATTTTAAAGAATGAATGACCATAGAGGGATGCTAAATGCAGACTATTTTTGTGCACTTTCTTCTCTTTATTTACTATTTTTTTCTGTTTTTAAGGCAAACATAGAACAAAGTTTATTGAGGAAGAAAAAGGTAGGTTTATGGAGTAAGGGCAGGATATAGGCTTACAGAACAAGATACATTTCGCCATAGCCAGCCAACGGGCCTCCATTGCCAGAGCAAGTAGGCAAAGAGGCCTCTTTATTTACTATTCCTTAGAGACACATGATTTACAACATCACTGATGTCTGGAAATACTGCTATTTAGTATAGACTTGCATAGTCAACTTTTGATTTTCTGTAAGGGAAATAAGCCATGTGTGTGCTCCAAGAAATACTCTCTAATTCCTGGGAATATTTGGTGAGACAAACCACATTTCTAAGATCTTCACACAGCTGGGGTTTGGAAAGGGAGCTTAGTTTTGCTGTTTTCCCACTGAGCTGAGTTAAAGCCATTGTCTCTAACATTTACCTCTCCTTTTTTTGGCAGAGGGAGAGAAGAACCATTAATAAAAAAAATGGCATCAGTATACTCTATAACTTCATTTATTTTATTCAGTTTAGAATATTTAACTTCACTCACTGGAAGTGCCTGATTGTTTTCACAAACAAATCTGTACTAACCCATCTCATAACAGCTCTTTCCAACACATTCTTGGGTTCTGATTTAGTTAGCCTATTAACCAAGTCCCATTTGAAGCCTGACTGCTGTTGTACAATCTTAGCAATGTCATCTTCATTATTTATTTACTATGGAAGGTCTAAGAGAACATGATAGTTTTTTCTGTGGTTGCCTGGAGTTTGTGTTTGGACACAGTGAACTGGTTTCTACTTCATTGGCTGTGACTTACATTTATGTGAATTTTTTTGGTCAAATATTTTAAAGATTTATATAAACACAGTCAAGACAAAGCCTTCCTTTCTTGAAGGCCATCCTCTAGGAATAGTAATATTTATGCTTCAGCTTATTCTCCCCTCTGCCTTGGTAGTATGCTGACAGCCATGAGAAATGTGTTTTCTTTAGAAGGATCAGATGTCATTCTTCTAAAGTCATCAGAGCCACCTCCTGCAGAACTTTGGCTCTTTTGCTTACTTTAAGTTTCCCATTGATATTTCATTTAACTAGACTAGGTCAAGCAAAGCTGACTAAGTCTAGACAGGACTTCATTTCCACCCCCCCTTGGTACACCTACTTTAAAAGTTTTCCTTAAAGGTTCTTTCCAACCCTTCTTCTGTCGCTTCAAACTTAAGATCATATGAATCCTCTAAGAGATGTAAAAATAAATAGGAGGAATGAAAAAAAATACATTTAGTGGCATTTGGAATTCATTCAAAGGCAGAGAACTTGACACAAGAAACGAAAACCAGTTTTCCTATACTGAGAGATTTTTGCTCCTGATAAAAATCTGTTTATAAAGCTCATCCAAGTGCTTGAATCAACTTGGTTACCAGAGAGCTTTTGCCAAACTGTTTTTTGGGTGATATAAGTTTAAGTGATTAAAAAATATATAGTCTTAGAAAGTCTTATTTAGATACAGGACTGGAGTATTGAAATATTCTTTGGTGAAATATACTTAACAAACTGTCTCTAATGAAACATACATCATTCCAGCAGACCTTAATAGATTTTAAAAATATCAGCACACTTTCTTTATTCATCTATTTTACTTGAAATAAAATTAACACACTGTAATTTTTTCATATTCATTACTTAATGTGAGAGCCACCTTATAATTGCTCATGACAAATGCAGGTTTTAGAAGAGGCAAGCAGATTCTTAAGTCTGCCTCTATGACAGACTCAAAAAAATAAAATAGGGCACATATGTTTACATTGTATGTAGAATTCCTATGTTTAATGTAAAAAATTAAATAAATAAATGCTTCACAATGCATGTGATTATTGATATTCATAAATTAACAAGTTTGGTTTTCTTGTGTTAATTTTATATTCATGGCTAGAGTGGTCATGGAAACCACAACCAGTTAACATGAGGAAAATAATACACCTAAGCATTTTATAGAAGACTGATGACCTTCTGGGGGCAGGCAAAGGGTTCCTGGAATGTCCAGAGAGGTCAGTGTGTCAGAATCATCAGGGGGTATAAAGATATAAGTGTACTAGATATCCAGGGGTCCACATATGTTTGTACAGTTCCATACTTCTTTTATAGGCCAGAATGAATTTCTGCTTATTTGGTGGAGAGTGGGGCTCAGGAGCCTCCAAGACCATGGTGGCAGTGGGATTTTTCAGGCTTGTATTAGGAGAAAGCATACCTCCTGCCTTAATCTTATCCCACCCTGCCCCATTCACATTTTTTTCTTTGAATATGCTTATCCTTTCCCAAATTCTAATAAATAGGTTCATCAGTTCAATAAAGATTATTCATATTCCACTTCTAGGCAAGAGAAACAAGTTATATGAAGATGATACTGCAGTTAGCTTAAGAAGCAACTATGAGAATATGACCTTTGGTGAATATGAATTCTTTTTTTTTTATAAAAACACTTATTTATTTATTTCAGAGTGATATAAGGGTACAAATGATAAGGTTACATTGTTTGTGTTTGTTAGGTGAAGTCCCAGTTGTAGTTGAGCCCTTCACCCAGGAGGTGTGCCATACCCCCCTACATTGTGCTTGTTAGGTGAGAGCTTACCAAACTCTCTCCCTTATCTCCTGTCCTCTCTACTTGATTGTGGTTGTTTTCCTCTTGTGTGGGCATGTAGTTGTTCATCCACTGGTTTCATATTAGTATTGAGTACATTGGATACTTGCTTTTCCATTTTTGTGATACTTTACTAAGGAGAATATGCTTCAACTCTTTCCAGGTAAATACAAAAGATGTAAAGTCTCCATATTTTTTATGACTGAATAGTATTCCATGGCATACATATACCATAATGTATTTATCCATTTGTGAGGTGATGGGCACTTTGTTTGTTTCCACATCTTGGTGATTGTGAATTGAGCTGCAATAAATATTCTAATGCAAGAGAACTAATAGAATAGCATAACTTTTATTGTCATACTTTTCTCCATGCTAGCTTCTCTGCAGAGGCAGCCTATGTGTTTTATTTTGAATCTCTAAGTAAATTTGCATAGACCATGAATTCTAGAGTTTGTGTTTTTAAACTTTACCTGTATTCCTTGCTATGACAGATAATAGGTGAATATGAGGATTGAGTTCCCTTATTCCATCTCCCACCTGTATTTTTCCCTGTCTTCCTAATTTTTGGATAATTATGTTACTATCTCTCATTTTGTTAACTTTGAAAGATACACTTGTTTATTTAGCCTGTTTCTTGTTTTTTTTTTGAACAATATCTCTAGACTCCCCACTTTATATGATGAGTCTATTAACATCCCACCTTTTCTTCCACCTGTTCTTTCCTTCTTCTACCTCCCAGCCTCTGATAGCTGCATTCTCACAAGACTGTTAACATTTTTATTCCATTCTATAGCTGTATTTATCAATAATGTGTGTCATCCTAGATATTAGAAATTAATAATTACCATTCAAATTTTCTAATTGAAAATAATAATGGCTAATATTTATTGAGTGCTTCCAATGTGCTGGCCACCATTTTAATTGCTGTACATGAAAAAATTCATTTCTTTACATATATATTTACATATTTAAGCCTTAAACAACACTATGATATAGATAGTATGTCTTACTTATATTTTATTAATATGGAAACTAAGGCATTCAGAAGTTAAGTAACTTGTTCAAAGTCACATAGTTTAAAATATAGAGTTGGGGGCTTATTCCCTTCTGTTCCTTCTCCACTTCTTCCTTCCTGCTACCTAAAACTTGGCTTTAATGGTTGCAGCTTCCATAGCCTTTTTGTGAGCTTGAGGAATTCTAGCTGATGGAAGCAAACACTAATGATAGTAGATTAAAATACAGAAGGAACCTGGCTTCTGAATGACCATGAAGCCACCATACCAGTACTGGATCATTTTGTTCCAAAAGGGAAATCATACTGGCAAAACATCAGCGACTATTACAGAGAAGACCCGGACAATAAAGTAGTGCATAGCTACCGTCTTTTCCAGAAAAACAGAAGTTTCAATGGCATTGAACAAGGTGAATGGATTATAGATATTGGCCACAGACTCATCTGAGTGAAAACTGTCAAAAGAATCATTAATGGAGGGGCTGGCATGAAAAGAAATGCTGAGCCTATGATGTTACTGAGTAAGACCAAGACATTATGTGAAGAATCCTAGGGATGGAAAGTGATATCTCTGACATAGTTTGGCTCTGTCTGTGCTTTCCATAAATTGCCTATTTGCTGACAGTGACTAGGAAGACAGCAAAAAGTCATGTATGAAGTATTTTCAACCCCTTAGACCAGTGGTTCTCAACCTTCCTAATGCTGCAACCCTTTAATACAGTTTCTGTGGGTCATGACCCACAGTTTGAGAACTGCTACCTTAGACCATGGTTTTGGTCTTTCATTTCTTTCTTATGAGAAAGGTATATTTTGTTTCAAGCATTGATGAATTATCACTTTTCAGCAGCTGAAGCACTGTGTAAATTCAAAGGACTTCATTTAAGGGTTGAGAACTTTAAAGCTGTATACCTTAAGAGTTTATCCTAAGGAACTAAAGGATATAATGATATAGCTCTGAAGACATCCATCTTAGCCTTGTTTATTTAACTACAAAGAAATTGAAAATAACCAATAAGTCCAATAATAAAAAATTGGTAAGTTGTAGTACATTCTTACAATGGAACATTATGCAATTATTAAGATGATGATTATATTCACATGAATATTTGATATTAAATACTTGTTCATTAGCTATAATACTGTTGTTATGGTTATAGTTTTAAAAAGTGTCCTAATCTTCTCCAAATAATTGTTTAAATACTTAAAGATAAAAAGATATAATGCTTGAGAATAACTGGAGAGAGAATCATATATAAATAGAACAAGATTGGCTATTGGCTATTAAATGATAACCACCTATTGATCTGAATAATAAATGCATAGGAACTTATTATATTTTTCTTCCTGCTTTTTATGATATGTGAAAATTTTCACACTGAAATGTTTAAAAAATGAAGTCACAGATATACACTTATTTAGGTTGTGAAAGATGTTCATAATCTTTTGCTAATTAAAAAAGTAAGTAGCATATGTGAAAAATAAGCAAATAAAATCATAGGGTCAGAATTTGAATCAATGTAATCTTCCTCTGGAGTTCATATTTGCTTGAAATAGCTTTTGCTGTCTAGCAAACCACTCCCACATTTCAGTGGCTTAAAACACTAACCATTTCTTTACTTTCATAATTCTTTAAACTGGCCTTATGCGGGCAGTTGTTTGGGTCTTTGCTGGGTTCACTGCAGCATCATTGGACACCTAGATAGTTCAGCTTCTGGAGGGTTAGGTGGTTGTTGGTTAGGGGTAAGGAGGAGAATGTGTCTCATCACTCAGCATTCTAGTCTGGTCTTATTCATAAGGCAGGGTTGTGAGAGAAAAGAAGGCCAGGCCTCTTAAGGTTTGGGCTTGGGAATGGCATGCTATTGGTCAAAAGGATTCACAAAATCAGACCAAATTCAAGGAGAAAGGAAGTAGACCCAACCTCTTATTGGGAGTGGCAGTAAAGTTACATTGTTGTGGAATGCTTCCAGAGGAAGGTGGAGAGTTGCACCATCTTTGCATTTTATTACAATTCCCTTGACAATTACACATATTGCCCTCCATTATGTAAATATTATACACTGGAGAACCACTATGTGTTATGGTTACATTTCATTCTATATGCACTGGAGTGCTATATGCTATATACACTGGAGAACCACTATGTGTTATGGTTACATTTCATTCTATACAGTGCCAATGTTATCACTCAATACGAAAAAGATGATAAAAAAGAAACTTCTTTCAGATTCCATCAATTATTCAAAAATTAGATTATATTTAAATTTGCTTTATATTAGGCTATTTCATTTTTATAATTTTTTCTCCTGGAGTTTATGATTGCCCTCTTCCTACTTTTTTGAGAAGAAATTCATGCTTACTTTACAATACCTATAATACTTTATAGCTTTTCATTTATTTTCTCTTATAATGATATCCCTGGATCCAAATGATTCTGGTCATAATTTGCACAGATTGCTTTGTAGGGCTGTCATCCTGAGATTTTTTTCATGTGTATTTTGGTTTGTGGCACTGTTCTTTATATTTTACATCTTCTTTCTTTGTTTTACCTTGTCTTTCTGGAGGATATCTTTAATCATCTTCTGCAGAATACAAGTCCATTTTCTGAAGTCTTACATGTCAGAAAATGTTGTGTTTTCCTTTTATGCTTCCCTGAAATTAATGTGGCTATAGAATTCCAGGATCAAAATGTTTTCCTCCCGTATTTTAAAAATCTCGCACAATCATCTTCTACTTTCTACTACTTATAAAGAAAAATCTAATTCTCTTGTTCCTGTGTAGATTTTCTTTGTTCTTGACACCTCAGATGTTAGATTGCTCTGTTTTTTAGTTTTCACAAAAATATGTTTAAGTGTGAATCTTCCATTAATATCTTCTGGATCCTTTTAAGATTTCTACCTCTCAAGCTTTGGGAAGTTTTCTTTCCTTACTACTTTAATAATAATTTTCCCTTCCTTTCCTTTGTTCTTTCTAGAATTCTTGTTAGTCAAATGTTTTAGTTTTTAGATTGATTTTTCTTCTGTTTCTTGTTTCTTTCTTCCCTTCTTTCCTTCTCTTTTTCTCTCTCTTTCCACATTCCAGAAGATTTCCTAAGCTTTATCCTCTAAACTTCTGATTGAAATAAATTTTTTTTAACCATATTGTAAATTTTTAAGTGTTTTTCTCATTTTTCTGATTTTTCCTTTTTTCACTTCAATGTTTATTTCCTAGATTACATGTCTTATTCAACATTTCTTGGTATACTTACTGGAGATTAAAGCATTAAAAAATGCTTCTTTACTTCAGTGTCAATATTTCTATTTACTTACTTTGTTGTTCCTTTGTATGATGTGAGTTTTCTTCAAAGAATTACTGATTTAGGGTTGTCTTTTCATATTTTAGAATGAAGAAAGAGAAAGGCCCTCTGAGAGTTTTGTATACACAAAGTATGCTTGTCAATGGCAGATTTGGCTTTAATATGAGTGGGTGGGAACCTTTTTGTGCTATATGCAGCTATAAGGGAAGAGAGAATTTGATCATTCATATTTGGAGACCTTTATATTAGCCCCACTTTTTTTCAGCCCCACTTCTACATCCTGCCTCCTGATCTTCCAATTTCTATTTCATAGAGCTCCAGAATTTTACTTTATTGGAACCCCCTTCACAAGTATTTTAGTGTACAATTTTCTCATTTCTCTTTCTCTTTTTGACATTCTTTTATTTATTTTTTATATTAGATATTTTTTGGTACTCACTTCTCTGAATATGTTATTTCACCTATTGTTTTTAATACCCCATTGTAATTTTATATATAATAGGTTCTGGAGAGAGTAGGGGAGCTACCCTCAGAGGCTGTATATTGTGTTTTGTCCTATATACACCTACATACGTACCTATGATAAAGTTTAATTTATAAATTAGGCACAGTAAGAGATTGACAACATCATCAATAACAAACATCTGGATAAACATCCTGAAGCTTTCTCTATACGTTACTTTTCAAAAAAACCCTAAAACCTTAACTTTATATTCTCTGTTCAGGAGGATATTCAATCTGGTTAAAGGATCCTCTTTCATGTGGTAACATCTATATTTGCTGTCTTTTCAGGTCTTTTCAGCTAAAAGCTCTTGAAAATGAAGATGTTCATGGTTTAACTTCTACTGGTGTAGGAATGAAATACTCCTATTGAGTATTACTATATTATCCAGATGTCACTGTATTATGGAGTGTGGTAGACTGTTATATTCACCTTTCCCAGCTGTCCTGAGATTATGTGATGTATGGGATAGGAACTCCTACCATACATGTATATAAATGTGCTTAATTAACATAGACAGATTTCTTGTCAGTGGTTGGTATATTAATCTGGCAAATCCTCCTTCTTCCATACTGCCAATTTTTTTATCTTTTGAAAGTCTGCCAATCTAGTTCTTAATGGCTCTAAATATGGGGAACCCTTTATTTGGGCCTCCTTGAAACAGGTGCCTACCTTTTTGTTATTCTTATTGTAAGTCTTCTGCATTGTTCTATTTCTTGCTTTTCCCTGTTCAAAATCCTAGAAAGTTACTCTCTTCCTCAGTGAATAGGTTTGCCTGGTTTACTCTTAGACCAAGTTCATATTTTACTGAGCCCTCTAAATTCTACAGAGACTATGGTTACATATCCTCACTTTTTTCCTTTGCCCTGTAAATATATCCAGCTCTACATCTTCACCATCAGCCAAGCTGTCTCCTAGACTGTTCTTGAGAATTTTCATACACTTTTCCCACTGATAGAAGAGTATTGTCTTTGCCTATTAGAAACATTGATTAGGTAAGTAATAAAGGACCCTACAAATCATCTAGACTTTCACTTTCATCATCTTTAGATCTTTTCTGGGAGGAGAATCAAAGTGTAGGATTAAGAATTTTTTTAGAAGTCCACCAGCCACATATACCTAAGGTGGCGGGTTCGAATTCCCAGCCCAGGCCTGCCAAACAACAATGATGGCTGCAACCAAAAAATGGCCAGGCGTT
>NW_003852401.1:39911541-39925598 GCF_000181295.1 Otolemur garnettii
GGCACTCTACCCAGGGGGATAGCTTGAGGCTCCGCCTCAAAAAAAAAAAAAAAAGGAAGTGATACTTGAAACAGGATTATATTTGCATTGAAGAAGATTATTTAGATTTACTATACTGGATAGGGAGCCTGAAGGGATGACAATGAAACAAGGAGAGGAATAGTCAAAGTGAGATATGGTGGCAATTTGGACTAGGATGGAGATGTTGGAAATGGAGAGAAGAGGAAGAATGTTGGAGATTATTTAGAAAGTAAAACTAACAAGATCTGATGATTGGTGAAATGGTGTCAAGGTAAGAGAGAAAAGAAGTTGTTAAGGATAATGTTGACGTTTAGGACTTGAGCAGGTAGATGGACTAGGGTGGGTAACATTGGATGAAGGCCGACCTTGGGAGGGAAAAAGATCATGTGTCTAACTCTGGATATGCCAAATTTGAAGAGCTATTTCAACATCTTAGTACAGAGACCAAGTAGACATTTAGTTACACAGTAGTCACCTCTTACCTGCAGGGGACCTGCAGTGAAGGCCTGAAACTGAGGAGAGTACTGAATCCTGTATATTAGGTTTTATCCTATATGTAGGTACATATATACCTATGATAAAATTTAATTTATAAATTAGGCACAGGAAGAGATTGACAACATGATGGATAACAAAATAGAACAATTATAAGAAATATGCCAGCATCACTATTCTTGTGCTTTGAGGCCATTGTCAAGTTAAATAAGGGTTTACTTGAATGCAAGCACTTCAATACTGTGACAGTCATTCATCTGATAAGGAAGATGGCTACTAAATGCCTAACAGTTGGGTAGTGTATACAGCATGGATGTGCTGGAAAGAGATGACTTTTGTTATGTGTGAAGCTGAGCAGGATGCTCAAGATTTCATCATATACTGAGAGTGCTTTGCAATTTAAAGTTTATGATTTATTTCTGGAATTTTCCATTTAATATTTTTAGACTAGTTGACTATGGGTAACTGAAACTTTGGGAAGCCAAACTTCAGGTAGGGATGAATACTGTAGTCTAGTGGTTCTCAACCTTCCTAACGCCGTGGTCCTTTAATATAGTTCCTATGTGTCATAACCCAGAGGTTAAGAACTGCTGAAATAGACAAAGCTTTGAGTTCTAGCTAGACCACTATTTAGCTATTTAAACAAGTCTCAGAAGTGACTGGGGGAATTTTCCCAGGTCAAATCACCGAGTGAGTGACAAGGCTGGGATTAGAAACCAGATATCCTAATTTATAACAGCAAGCTTTTGGTACAACACATCACAAATCACTACTTAAGGGTATTCTTTTAAGGGTATGCTTTACTTCATAGTCTCTCCGTCTATAGTTTCATTGACACTTCTAATTTTTTTTTAACTTCTTTTTAAACTTTCAGGTTAAAGTGAGGGTATAAACAACCAAATTGCAACATGTGAATTTGTTAGGTAGAGTCCCTCTTATATCTATGTCTTACACCCAAAAGGTGTGCCATACACTCCTACATTTGTTCCCATTCAGTGCAAGCACCCAAACCCCCCTTCCATCTCTCCCATTCTCATTCCTCCTCCCCCCAACTTGAATTGAAATGAGTTTTTCTTCTACATGAGTATGAATTAGATGATCTACTAATGGGATGATGGTACATGGGATATTCGCTTTTCCATTCTTGTGACAGTTTACTGAGAATAATGTTTCATTTCCATCCAGGTTAATACAAAAGATATAAAGTTACCATCTTTTTTAGTGGCTGAATAGTATTCCGTGGTATGCATATACCACAGTTTGTTAATCCATTCTTGGGTTGATGGGCATTTAGGTTGTTTCCACGTCTTGGCAATTGTAAATTGAGCTGCGATAAACAATCTAGTGCATATGTCCTTATGATAAAATGTTTATTTCTTTTGGGTAGATGCCTAATAGTGGCATTGTGGGGTCAAATGGGAGTTTTAATTTGAGCTCTTTGAGGATTCTCCATACTTCTTTCCAAAGGTTATATGAGATTACAATCCTACCAACAGTTTAAAAGTGTTCCCTTCTCTCCACATCTGTGCCAGCATCTGCAGCTTTAGGAATTTGTGATATGGGCTAATCTTACTGGGGTTAGGTAATATCTCAGGGTGGTTTTGATTTGCATTTCTCTGATGATTAGAGATGATGCACGTTTTTTCATATGTTCATTAGCCATTAGTTTGTCTTCTTTAGAGAAGGTTCTGTTCATGTCTCTTGCCCAGTGATAGATGTAATTGTTAGCTTTTTTTTGGTTGATGAATTTGAGTTCTCTGTTGATCCTAATTATCAAGCCTTTGTCAGATTCACAATATGCAAATATCTTTCCCCATTCTGAAGGTGTCTATTTGCTTTGATTGTTGTGTGCTTAATTATACAGAAACTTTTCAGCTTGATTAAGTCCCCCTTTTTTTCTTTTTTGAGACAGAACTTCAAGCTGTCACCCTGGGTACCATGCCATGGCATGACAGCAACCTCTAACTCCTGGGCTCAAGTGATTCTTTTGCCTCAGCCTCCCAAGTAGCTGGGACTGCAGGCACCACCACAACGCCTGGCTATTTTTTTTTTTTTTTTGGTTGTAGTTGTCATTGCTGTTTGGCAGACCCAGGCTGGACTTGAACCCACCAGCTCTGGTGTATGTAGCTGGAGCCTTAGCTACTTGATCTACAGGTGCCAAGCCTTAAGACCCATTTGTTAATTTTTGTTGTTGCAGTTGCCATGGAAGTCTTCATATCTTTCCCCAGGCTGACATCTTCAAAAGTTTTTCCCACACTTTCTTCTAGGAACTTTAATTGTTTCCTGCTTTAGATTTAAATCTTTTATACATCTTGAATCAATTTTTGTAAGTGGTGAAAAGTGCAGGTCCAGTTTCAGTCTTTCACATGTGGTTATCCAGTTCTCCCAGCACCATTTATTGAATAGGGATTCTTTTCCCCAGTGTATGTTTTTGTTGGGTTTATCAAAGATCAGATGGAGATAAGAGCCTGGTTTCATATCTTGGTTTTCTATTCGGTTCCAAATGTCTATGTCTCTATTTTTTGTGCCAATACCATGCTGTTTTGAACACCATGGACTTAAAGCCTAATGTCTTGTAGGATGATGCCTCTAGCTTTGTTTTTATTACTAAGACCTGCCTTGGATATATGAGTTTTTTTTTTTTCTGGTTCCATACAAAACAAATAACTATTTTTTCTGAATCTTCAAAGTATGATGTTGGTATTTTAATGGACATTGCATTGAATCTGTAGATTGCTTTGGGAAGCACACTTTTTATTCTTAAAACTCAAGTTCTTTGTTTAAAAATTATAATTTACTTTTAGAACAGTTTTACTTTCACAACAAAAAATGAGAAGAAAGTATAGAGGGTTCCAAGGTTTCTCTCACCTATATCTTATAGCCTCTACCACTATCAATATGCCGAAGGTGCGTTTGTTGCAATTGAGAAATTTACCTTGATATATCATCATCACCTGCGGTCTATCCTTTACATTAGGGTTTATGCTTTGTGCTATACATTCAGAGGGTTTTGGCATATGTATAATGCATATAAACACAATTATAGTATTATATAGATATTCTGATATGCCTTTTCCAGAATGTTGTATAGTTGTAATCCTACAGTACTAAGCCTTTTAAAATTGGTGTATTTTACTCAGTAATATGCATTTAAATTTCTTCCACGTCTTTTTTCCTTTGTTCCACTTAATTTTATTTTTTCCAGCTTTTTGAGGTAGAATTTACAAGTAAAAAATTGTATATTGTGACTGTCAAGCTAATTAACATATCCATTATCTCAAATAATTACCTTTTATTTTTTGGTGAGATCTACTCTCTTAGCAAGTTTTGAGTATGTGATACAGTATTATTGACTATAGTTACCATGCTTTATGTTAGATTTTCAGAACTTATTATCATGCATAATTGATATTTTGTAAGTTTTGACCAACTTCTCTCCATTTCTCCCATCCCCCCAACCCCTGCCAACCACTGTTCTACCTTCAGCTTCTATGAATTCAACTTTGTTAGATTTCACATATGAGTGAGATAATTCATTCAGTATTTGTCTTTCTAAATCTGGATTATTTCACTCAGCATAATGTCTTCCAGAGTTGTCCATGTTGTTATAAATGGCAGGATTTCTTTTTATTTTATTTATTTATTTTTTTTCTGCTTGCTAATTTTTTTTTTAAGTGAATAGATCTTAAGCATTCTTTTTTTTTTTTTTTTTTTTTTTTTGCAGTTTTAAGCAGGGGCTGGGTTTGAACCTGCCACCTCTGGCATATGGGGCTGGTGCCCTACTCCTTTGAGCCACAGGTGCCACCCACTAATTTTTTTAAAATTAAACCATAGCTGTGTACATTAATGCAGTCGTAAGGTACAGTGTGCCAGTTCTATATACAATCTGAAATATTTTCATCAAACTGGTTAACATAGCCTTCATGGCATTTTCTTAGTTATTATGTTAAGACATTTATATTCTACATTCACATGTACCCTTGTAAGATTCACATGTACCCTTGTAAGATGAACCATAGGTGTGGTTCCACCAATCACCCTCCTTCCACCTATCCTCCCCTCTCCCCTCCTCTCCCTCTCTCGTTTCCCCATATTCTTCTTAGCAAAGTGTCTCAAGAATGGAAGAAAAAGTATAACCCAATTATATAGCCCAAGAATATTAGGATTTCTTTTTAAAGGCCAAATAGTATTTTGTCATTTATCTATGCCACATTTTCCTTATTCATCTGTGTAAAGACACTTGGATTGTTTCCATATGTTGGCCATTGTGAATAATCCTATGGTGAAAATGAGAGTACAGATATCTCTATGACATATTAATATCACTTCCTTTGTATATACACCTGGAGATAGGATTTCAGGACCTTAATGGGATATATGGTTACTAATATTTTCTCCATTCCATACATTGTCTCCTTCTGTATCTTTTTGTGGCCTGATATTTTATTCTTTTATTTCTTTTTAGTGATGAATAATATATTATTAGCTGTATGTGCACAATTTACTTACCCATTGCTATGGTTTGTCACCACCAAAACTTATATCGTAGCTTGGTCTCCAAAGAACTGATGTTGAGAGATGGGAGCTTTAAGAGATGTAAGGGTCATGAGAGATGGTCCCTCATGAAGGGATTCATGCTATCTTGCTTTCTTGAGAGTAAGTTAGTTACCAGCAGAATAAGCCGTAAAGTAAGGTCACTCACAGTGTGTCTCTTTTGCATGTGCCTGCCTGCAGCTGTCACATGTGCTCCTGCCATTTGAAGCCATTCACCATGTTATGATACAGCAGGGGGCCTTCACCAAATGTAGTCATGTGATCTTAAAATTCCTAGCCCCCAGAACCATGAGTCCAATAAGCCTCTTTTCTTTATAAATTACCCATTTTAGGCATTCCATTATAGCAAGAGAAAACCGACTAGACACCCATTCACCTATTGAAGGATGTTGTAGTTGCTTTCAGGTTTTAAGAATTATAAATAAAGGAGACATAAACCTCCATGAGCAGTTTTTAATGTGGGCATAAGTTTTCAGTTCATTTGGGTAAATACCAAGGACTGCAATTGTTCAATCTTATGGGAAGAATATATTTAGTTTTATGTGAGACTGCCAAACTGTCTTGTAAAGCAGCTGTGTTATTTTGCAGTCCCACCTGTAATGACTGAGAGTTCTTGTTCTATTCCTTGAAGCATTTGGTGTTATCAATGTTTTGGATTTTGGTTATTCTATTAGGTATGTAGTGGAATCTCATTATTATTTTAATTTGCAATTTCCTTATAGCATATTATGTTGAGTATCTTTTCACATCTTTTTGCATATTTTATTTGCTATCTGTGTATCTCTTTTAGTGAAGTATCTGTTCAGATCCTTTGCTGACTTTTTAATTGGTTTATTTTATTTTATGGCTTTTTAGATTTAAGAGTTATTTGTATATTTTGGATAACATTTCTTTGTCAGATACATCCTTTGCAAGTATTTTCTCCCAGTCTGTGCCTTATATTCTCATTCTCTTGACATTATCTTTCACCTCAAGTTTCATTTTTGTTATAAAGCTTTATGTTCTGTGCTATCTGGCTCTGTGCACTGAAAAATACTTTTGGATTTTGGAAATTCATGTTGAAAGGTGAAGTAGCTTTTGTGATTTCTGAAGTAGTCCCTTGAGAGACATCCCAAACTTGATGTCTTAGTTTACCTTCACAGGCTCACATTATATGTGTCAGTACTCACCTCCTCAACATTAATTCTATGCTCTTGACATTGAGCAGTTGTGGAACTTCAGCCATCAAGTGAGAGCTAAATCTGATCCAGACTTTGTGTCTCTTTTTGGAGGGAATGTAAAACTCCCACAACAACTGTAGTCTATTTGCAATGATATAATGGGCAATATGGCTTGTAGAATGAGCCTATGATAAAGAGCAAAAGCATCTGGTGTCCAGTGTGAGTTTCAATGTGGGGCAGGTAACTTTGCTTAAATAAACCTTATAATGCCTATTTTCTTGTCTGTAAGATTGGAATAATATTAACTGCTGTGATGGTTAATGTTATGTATAAACTTGGCTAGGCCATGGTACCCAGCTTTTGGTCAGAATCACTCTAGATGTTGTTATGAAAGTATTTTTTAGTTGTAACTAATATTTAAATAAGTAGACTTTGAGTAGAACATATTACTTTCCAAAATATGGGTATGATTTATCTAATAAGTTCTAGGTCTTAAGAGAAAAGATTTAGATCCAAAGGAGAAGGAATTCTGCCTCCAGATACTCTGCCTTGAGTCTTTGGGACTCAAGGTTACAACATTAACTCTTCCCTGGGTCTCCAGCCTGCCTTTCAGATTTTGGACTTGCCAGCAGCCATAATCACATGGGCCAATTCCTTTAAATACACCCCTCTGGCCAGGTGTGGTGGCTTACACCTATAATCCTAGCACTCTGGGAGGCTGAGGTAGGTGGATTGCTTGAACTCATGGGTTTGAGACCAGCTTGAGCTCCCAGGTTTGAGACTAGCCCAAGCAAGAGTGAGACCCTGTCTCTTAAAATAGCCTGGTGTTGTGGCAGGCATCTGGAGTCCCAGCTACTCAGGAGGCTGAGGCAAAATGATCACTTGAGCCCAGGAGTTGGAGGTTGTTGTGAGCTAGGACACCACAGCACTACCAAGGGTGAAAGTGAGACTCTGTCTCAAAAAAAAAAAAAAAAAAAAAAAAAAAAAAAGAAAAAATTATACACATACACACACACACACACACACACACACACACACACATACACACACCTCTTCTCTTCATATGGTATTAGTTCTGTTTCTCTGGAGAACCTTGAAAAATACAACACTTCAGTTGCCACCACACAGTAGGACAAGATGAATTAAAGAATGTAACTGTTGCCATATGAACTCTGGGTCACCCTGCCCAAATAGAAATGATATAAAACCAAAACAGAGATTTATATATCTCTAATATATATATGCTCTCTAATATATATCTATATCTATATCTATCTATCTATCTATCTATCTATAGGCTTTCCAGTATGATGGATTGATCATTTCCTTGTTCTTTATTGACATTTGTTTGCCATATCCCATGTCTAAAAATTGTTGCAAGAAATAAATAGCAGATCTAGCAGCCAAAAATGAGCTGTGGAGGGTTGTGAAGAGTTGAAATGTGCTAGATCTCAGAAGTTTAAAGAAGGAAGAGGTTAGTCATGAGTACAGGATAAGGATGAAATAAATGGTACTAGATTTGGCAATTCAGAAGTAACAAATCACTTCTTTTTTTTTTCTGAAAACTTTATTGTTGGAGATTCATTGAGGGTACAAGATGTGTCACACACTGAGACCCAACCCTCATCCCTCCTTCCCTTTCTCTGTTCTTCTTTTCCCCCACCCCTCCTTCCTTCTGTCTCTCTCTCTGCTCTCCCCTTTCCCTACCCCCACCATGTCATTAATTGTCATCAATTGTCATCAAATCAAGATTGAATACATAGGATTCATACTTCTCCCTTCTTGTGATGCTTTACTAAGAATAATGTGTTCCACTTCCATTCAGGTTAATACAAAGGATGTAAAGTCTCCATCTTTTCTACTGGCTGAATAGTATTCCATGGTGTACATGTACCATAGTTTGTTAATCCATTCCTGGGTTGGGGGACATTTAGGCTGTTTCTACATTTTGGTAATTGTAAATTGAGCTGCTATACAGTCTAATGCAAGTGTCCTTATGATAAAAGTTTTTTTTTTTCCTTTTGGATAGATGCCCAATAATGGGAATGCAGGATTAAATGGGAGGTCTAACTTGAGTTCTTTGAGGTTTCTCCATAGCATGGCCCACATCACAAAATCTCAAAACTCCACATGGCGCGAATGTGGAGAGAAAGGAACACTTTTACACTGCTGGTGGGACTGTAAACTAATACAACCTTTTTGGAAGGAAGTATGAACAAATCACTTTCTATGCACAGGTTCTATAGGATAATAGAATGGAACTCTGTTTGTATGGGCAGACCTCAGGTCACACAATACTTTCTTGAAGATTGTATTTTCAAGAAGTACACGTTGGAGGACAAGTAAGCTGCAGAGTTATGTCAGAGACATTTACTTTCAAAGGATGTCATGCACCATCAAATGACCAGGGCAGTAAGTTAATAAGTATTTTTGAATAAATGTTGAATAAATGAAGGATTCTGAATATGTACTGGTTTTGCATAACCATGGAGACATAGATTCTTATATATATGATACCACTGCAGAAAAATACTTTTCATTCTTCTGGGGCTAATTTCTATCTCCTCATTGTCCAAAGACAGGAGGATTATCCTAGGGTAGGAGTTCTATTCATGAGTTTAAAAGTGGAGAAGGTATTTTTGCTTCTTTGCTCAGATTTCTCTTCGGATGATGTGGGAAAGCTCATGATAAAGAAGTCAAATACAGAGGTATAATAACTTTCCTTAATATATAACATACACTTGGTGCCATCAAGATTGGCAAATTACTCAAATGAAAAGCTATTATTAGCTCACTGTTTCATTAGCCAATATATTTTTGTTCAAATTATTTACTGTGCACTAATATGCAAGAAAAATATTCTTAATAAAATACGGCTTAATATTATCTAATGTACTAAATGCAAGTGTCATCTCACAAATACAAAATTTAATAGAACTCTGAAATAAATATTCTTTTTTTAAACAATAACTTCATGACCATATTTATTTTAAATTGCTGAAATAAATGACTTTTGTTCAGATGATTTTAGATAGGTCCTCCTGGAATTTATTCATTGGTTCATGTACTGATGTACAAACAGCAAGAAGCTGAATGCATGCATAATCAATGCTGCATCTAGAAGCTCTTAGCTGAGTTTAGTCAGGGTATCTATTAGAACTTGTCTCTCATTTCTCTATTTATTCAAACATTCTGGGGGAAACTTGGCCGCATTAATCCTCCTATCTTTGGACAATGAGGAGATAGAAATTATCTCCAGAAGAATGAAAAGTATTTTTCTGCAGTGTTACCATATATATAAGAATCTATGTCTCCGTGGTGATGCACAACCAGCACATATTCCAGAGTCCTTCATTTATTCAACATTCATTCAAAAACACTTATTAAGGGCTTTGTAGATGCCAGGCATCGTTGGGGGTAGAGCAGACAAGTTCCCTGCTGCTTGTATATCATTAAGCAAGAGAAGACAGAAAATGAATAGGTAAAAAATGAAGAAACTTTATGGTTAGTATATGTTAAGTTCCCCCAAACAGTGAAATGGGATATTCTAATGTAGGGAGTGGGGTTGGCAGTGCTGTATTATATTAGGTAGTTAGAGGAGGCTTCTTCAAAGAATTGACATTGACCTGAAGATCTGGGAAAAAGATATCCAAGGCTTATGAAACCACAATCCAAAGGAGAAGAAGGCCTGCCTGGCCAGAGTGGCAGAGATTAGGGGTAAGAGGTATGAGGGAAGACTGAGCAAGGTCTTGAGGAACGTGGTTAGGAGTTGGATTTTATTCTAACTCTATTTAGAAGCCACTGGAGGGTTTTAAGATTGGGATTGACATGATTTTCTTCACTTTCTTCTATACATTTTCCCCTTGCATTTTCTTAAGTGCTTGACATTCAGGTTTTCCATAGATTTTCTGAGTCAATATTTCAAATAATATGTTCTCTGGATAGTTCCTGTCTGTTCAAGTAGTCTCATTCTACCAAATGGTATTAGTTGTTGTGTTACTCGTTTTTTTTTTTTTTAATTGCATAGTTTGCCCAACATTTTTGGCTTAATATCACATGAAATGTGATACTATATTATCACATGAAGTGAAATTGAACTCTGTTATATCAGACTTTGCATACTGATAGCTTATGGGTCATAGCTGTCAGGTAGCTGTCAGGTAGGAATCAAGTAGGTTCCATTATATCAGAGTTTGCATACTGACAGCTTATGGGTTATATGTGTTGATGGTTTCCACTTCCCTTCATGGTCATCACTTGTCGGGTCCCATCTGGGGTGCCACTTGTTGGGGCCCAGGACTGGCCAGGTTTCCAGCCCTGGCTAGCTAGCTATATTCCTGACGCAGACTGCTCTGCTATCTAGCTTGGGAACAATTACCCTTAGGTGCCTGAGGGCTATTTGCTTTAGCAGAAGGGAGAGAGAAAGACAGTATTTGAGGGAGTGAAGCAGTCTTAGTAAGAGAATCTTAGCAATCTTTCATAGAGAGATGCTGTGCAGGCAGGAGAAGTGAAAGAGTCAGAGTGAGCAGGTCCATGAAAGAATGTACCTATGCTCCCGACTGCCTTCTCCTGCAACTTCTTATAGGGACATAATCCCCTGGCTCTTGCACCACAGGTGTAAAGACTGTCAATCACTGCTGTTCTTGTCTCATAAGCTCTTATATTAGGAGAGCCGACTCTCTCTTCATGCCCTTATCACCAAGGTGTTTCTTATGATTACTGAATGTTCCAAGCTTAGCTCTTGCTTCTTTCTACCTGCTACGTGGTCTACAACAGGTGTGTTTTACCTGGTCCATTCAAAATTTTATGAATTGAGAAATTTAACATAAATATTGAGATAAAAATGTGATGTGATTATATGTATGTATCCAAATACTTGGAAAATAATATTAGAGAAAGAGCTTACAAGAAGGGACTTAAGGCAAAGCTAGAAGGCAAAGGCTGGGGAGGAAGGTTTTACAAAACCAGAGATGAAAACCATTCAGTGAGTATGGCAGTGTTTGAGAAACTGTCATGTTATATAGAGCTGAAGAGATCGAAGAGGCAGTGTATATAGATCTTATAGTGTGTGAATTCAAATCCAAATGCTTTAAAAATTAAAAAAAATTATTGTCAATGTGCTTTTTTAAAATTTCAAATTAAGGGAGTACAGATGTTTTTGATAGATGGCTTAACTCAAGACTATAGATGTGCCCATCACCTGAAGAGTGTTCATTGTACCTATTAGGTGGGTTTTTCCCCTTTCTTCTCCTCTCCTCTGCTTGATTTTCAACAACTTTTACTTTCCTCTGTGTACTTGTTCCCATTGGTTAGTTTCAATTTATTAGAAGAGTATGTCTTATTGTTTTTTTTTTTTTTCTATTACTACAATACTTCACTGAGGATAATGGTCTCCAATATCTTCCAATTTGCTACAAAAGGCATTAATTTGTCCATTTTTATGGTACACATACACCACATCTTATTAATCCATTTATGAACTGATAGGCACTTTTGTTGATTCTTTGCAATTATAAATTGTGCTACAATATTTACTTTCCTTTGAGTAGATACCTAGTAATGAGATTCCTGGATGGAATGGTAGGTCTACTTTTAGTTCTTTGAAAAATCTTCATACTGTTTGCTATGAGGGTTGTACAAATTTGCAGTCCCACCAGCAGTGTGTAAGTATTCCTTTCTCTCTACATCTATATCATCATCTTTTTTTTTTTTTTTTGGACTTTTTAGTAAGAGACATTCTAACAAGAGTAAGGTGATATCCCATTGTGGTTTTAATTTTTAAAGAAATTGCATTTCAAACATATGCATTTCACATGTTTGTTGTTTATTTGTCTATCTTCTTTTAAAAAACTTCTATTCATGTATTTTGCCCAGTTTTTAATAGGGTTTATTTGATTTTTTTCTTGCTGATTTGCTTAAGTTGTTTGTTGTTCTAGTTATTAGTTCTTTATTGGATGTATAGCTTGCAAATATTTTCTCTCATTGCTGTTGGTTTTCTATGTCTGTTGATTATTTCCTTAGTTGTGTGGAAACTTCTTAATTCAACCAAGTCCCATTTATTTATTTCTGTTGCTCCTATATTTGCCTTTGGGGTCGTAGTCATAAATTCTGTGCCTAGACTGATGTCTAGACAAGTTTTTCCTGTATTTTCTTCTATTATTCTTATGGTTTCATGTCCTACATTTAAGTCTCTTATCCATCTTTAATTTTTGTGAGGGATCCTGTTTCATTCTTCTGCTTGAGGCTATCCAATTTTCTTAGCACTATTTATTAAATAGGGTCTCTTTTCCCTATTTAGTGTGTGGTGTTGTCTGCTTTGTCAAAGATCAAGTTGGCTATAGGCAAATGGTTTAATATTGTGGATTTTCTATTCTGCTCCATTGTATTTTTGTCCCAATACCATGCTGTTTTGGTTACTGTAGTCTTGTAGTGTATAGTTTGAAGTCTGGTAAGGCAATGCCCCCCAATTTTCTCTTTTTGCTTAGGATTGCTTTGGCCATTTGAGTTCTTTTGTAGTTTCAAATGAAGCATAGAGTCATTTTTTCAAAATTTGTGAAATACAATGTTAGCATTTTGATGGGGATTGCATTGAATCTATAAATCATTTTGGGGGGTATGAAAATTTTAACAATGTTGACTCTACTGATCCATGAACATGATATGTTTTTTCACTTGTTTGTGTCATCTGTAATTTCTTTCCTTGGTATTTATAGCTCTCCTTGTAGAGATCTTTCACCTCTTATGTTAAGTATGTTCCTAGGTATTTTATTTTCTTTGTAGCTACTGTGAATGATATTGAGTCTTTGATTTGACTCTTAGCTATACTGTTATTGGCATATTGAAATGCTACTAATTTGTGTACATTGACGTAATACCCTGAGACTGTTCAATTTGTTCTTTGATCCCAGGAGTCTCTTAGTGGAGTATTTTCAGTTTTCTAGATAGAAGATCATATTAGCAAAAAATGATAATTTTACCTCTTTTTTCCAGTTTGGATACCCTTTGTTTATTTCTCTTGCTATGGCTAGAACTTCCAGGCCTATGTTGAATAGAAGTGGTGACAGTGGGCACCATTGTCTTGTTCCAGTTCTAGGGGGAATGCTTTCAGCTATTCCTTTTTGGTAAGATGTGGGTTTGTGAGCTATGTTTCTTCCATGCCTAGTTTATTGAGGGTTTTTATCATGGAAGGGTACTGGTTTTTGTCAAATCCTTTTAATGCATCTATTGAAATGATCATATGGTCTTTATTTTTGCTTCTGTTTAGGTGGTAAATTACATTTATTGATTTACATATGTTGAACTATCATTGAATCCCTGGGATGAAACTCACTTGGTCATGATTAATTATTTTTCTGATGTGTTGTTGAAATCAGCTTGCTAGTATTTTTTTTTATGGTAAATTTTCTTTTTTTAAAATTAAATCATAACTGTGTACATTAGTGCAATCATGGGATACAATGTGCTGGTTTTATATGCAATTCGAAATGTTTTCATCAAACTGAAATGTAAACATCAAGCTGGTTAACATAGCCTTCACAGCATTTTCTTAGTTATTATGTTAAGACATTTATATTCTACATGTAGTAAATTTCACATGTACCCTTGTAAGATGCACCCTAGGTGTGGTCCCACCAATTACTCTCCCTCCAACCATCCTCCCCCTTCCCTCCCCTCCCTCTTCTCTTTCCCTTTTTCTTGGGCTTTAATTGGGTTATAGCTTTCATAGAAAGCTATAAATTGGTTTCATAGTAAGACTGAGTATATTGGACACTTTTTCTTCCATTTTTGAGATACTTTGCTAAGAAGAATATATTTTAGCTCCATCCA
>NW_003852401.1:39926242-39953886 GCF_000181295.1 Otolemur garnettii
CTTCAATTGCCTGGGGGGGGGGGTCTTCCTCATAAAATATTCACCCAGGCCAATTTCTTCAAGAGGTTTCCCTGCACTTTCTTCTAGTATTTTAACAGTGTCATGTCTTAAGTTTAAATCTTTAATCCAGTGAGAGTCTATCTTAGTTAATGGTGAGAGGTATGGGTCCAGTTTCAGTCTTCTATAGGTCTCCAGCCAGTTCACCCAGCACCATTTGTTAAATAAGGAATCTTTTCCCCCACTGAATGTTTTTAATTGGCTTGTCAAAGGTCAAATAATGATAAGTATCTGGGTTCATCTCTTGGTTCTCTATTCTGTTCCATACATCTGCCTCTCTGTTTTTGTGCCAGTACCATGCTGTTTTGATCACTAGCAATTTATAATGTTGTCTGAGGTCTGGTAGTGTGATTCCTTCTGCTTTGTTTTTATTTCTGAGTAATGTCTTGGCTATTTGAGTTTTTTTCTGATTCCATATAAAATGAAGTATTATTTTTTTCAAGATCTTTAAATTATGACAGTGGAGTTTTAATAAGGATTGTATTAACATTGTATATTGCTTCAGGTAGTATGGACAATTTAACAATGTTGATTCTTCCCAGCCATGAGCATGGTATGTTTTTCCATTTGTTAACATCTTCAGCTATTTCTTTTTTTAGAGTTTCATAGTTCTCATTATAGAGATCTTTCATGTCCTTTGTTAGGTAAACTCCCAAATATTTCATCTTCTTTGGCACTACTGTGAATGGAATAGAGTCCTTAAATGTTTTTTCAGCTTGACTATTGTTAGTATATATAAAGCCTACCAATTTATGAGTGTTGATTTTGTAACCTGAGATGCTGTATTCCTTGATCACTTCTAAGAGTTTTGCAGTAGAATCCCTGGTGCTTTCCAGATATATAATCATATCATCTGTGAAGAGTGAAAGTTTGATCTCTTCTGACCCTATATGGATACACTTGATTGCCTTTTCTTGCCTAATTGCAATGGCTAAGACTTCCATTACAATGTTAAAAAGCAGTGAAGACAATGGGAAACCTTGCCTGGTTCCTGATCTGAGTGGAAATGATTTCAGTTTAACTCCATTCAATATAATGTTGGCTCTGGGTTTGCTGTAGATGGCCTCTATCAGTTTAAGAAATGTCCCTTCTATACCGATTTTCTTAAGTGTTCTGATTATGAATGGATGCTGGATATTATCAAAAGCTTTTTCTGCATCAATTGAGAGAATCATATGGTCTTTGTTTTTTTAATTTGTTTATGTGCTGAATTATATTTATAGATTTACATATATTGAACCAGCCTTGAGACCCTGGAATAAAACCCACTTGGTCATGGTGTATAATTTGTTTGATGTGTTATTGGATTCTATTTGTTAGCATCAGCTTGCTAGTATTTTACTGAGGATTTTTGCATCTAAATTTATGAGCGATATTGGTCTACAGTTTTCTTTTTTTGTTGTGTCTTTACCTGGCTTTGGTATCAAAGTGATAGTAGCTTTATAGAATGAGTTGGGGGAGGATTTCCTCCTTTTAAATTTTGTAGAATAATTTATGCAGTATGGGTATCAGTTCTTCTGGGAGGTCTGGTGGAATTTGGCTATAAATCCTTATGGTCTGGGGCTTTTGTTCTTGTTGTTGTCACTGGAAGATTTTTATTACTGCTTCAATCTTGCTAGTCGTTATTGGTCTCTTTAGGAGTTTTACTTCTTCCTGTTTGAGTCTTAGAAGATTGTGTGTTTGCAGGAATTTGTCCATTTTCCCTATATTTTCTAGATTATGTGCTTAGAATTTTTCATAGTATTCAAGATGATGTTTTGTATTTTTGTGATATCAGTTGTTAATCTTATTTTTTAATTTCTAATTGAGCTTATTCAGGTCCTTTCCTACTCTTGTTTCATCTAGCAAGAGGTAATCTTGTTTTTCTTTTCAGAGAAACAACTTTTTATTTCATAGACTTTTTTTCTTTTTTCTTTTTTCTTTCCATTTCATTTAGTTCTGTCCTGATCTTTGTTTTATTTATTTATTAATTTTTGTGGGTTTAGGTTTGGTTTGCTCTTCCTTTTCTTGTCCCTTGAGATGTAGTATTAGGTTGTTAATTTATACTCTTTCTTTCTTTTTGATATAGGTATTTAAGGCTATGACTTTTCTCCTTACGTATGCTTTTGCTTCATCCCCTTGATTTATATCTCCTTTGTTATTCAGTTCAAGGAATCATTTAATTTCTGTCTTAATTTCATTATTATTATTATTATTTACTGTTTTTGGCTGGGGCTGGGTTTGAACCTGCCACCTCTGGCATATGGGGCGGGTGCCCTACTCTTTTGAGCCACAGGTGCTGCCCTTAATTTCATTATTGACCCAATAATTGTTCAGTAGCAGGTTAATTTCTATGACTTTGTATAGAATTGAGTGTTACTCTTAGAATTCATTTCTAGTTTTAGTCCACTGTGGTCTAAGAAGATACATGGTATAATTTCTGTTTTTTTAAATTTGTTTTGACGTGTTTTGTGGTCTGAGATATGATCAATCTTGCAGAATGTCCTGTGGGCTGATGAGAAGAAAGCACATTCAGTTGTTTTTAATAGAATGTTCTGTAAATATCTGTTTGGTCCATTTGTTCTAGGGTCCTGGTTCTAGTCCAGTGTTTATTTATCCTATGTTTTGATTGTCTGTCCAGCTCTGACAATGGGGTTTTGAAGTCCCTTGAATTTATGATGCAATTATTTATTTGCTTACTTGGCTCTGGTAGAATTTGCTTAATGTATCTTTGAGCTCCTATATTAGGTGCATATGTATTTAGGATTATTATATATTCTTGTTGATTTTCTCCCTTTACTCCTATATAATGACCATTGTTATCTTTTTTTTTTTTTTTTTTTTTTTTTACCATTATTGATTTAAAGTCAATTTTGTCTGATGTGAGAATGGCTATACCTGTTTTCTTTTGGTTTCTTTTTGTGTAGAATATCTTTTTCCATCCTTTTAATTTGAGCATGTTTGCATCCTTATAGTTTTGATGTATCTCCTGGAGGCAGCAGATATTTGAGTTGTATTTTTTATCCATTCAGCCAGCCTATGTCTTTTGTGTGGTGCATGAAAGCCATTAATGTTAAAGGATAACACATAAATTGTTATGTGTGCTGTTGTTCTGTGCATCATAATGGGTACTCACTTTGTTTATCTTCTTGTCCTACCATTTATAGGAGTTGTGAGCTCTAGCTATTTTGGGTGATTTTTACACTGGTGAGTATCCATTTTGCTGAATCATTTTAATTCAGAGTTGAAAATTATATGGTCTTTGTTTTTTATTTTATTTATGTGGTGAATTATATTTATGAATTTACGTGTGTTTAACCAACCATGGATCTCTGAGATAAAAATCACTTTATGATGGTATATACCTTTTTTAATGTGTTGTTGTATTTTGCTGGCTAAGAGCTTATTGAATATTTTTTGATGGATATTTATTAATGATACTGGTCAATAGTTTACTTTTTTTGTTGGATACTTTATGGGTTTGGGGATGAGGGTGATATTTGCTTCACAGAATTTGTTGGGGGAGGATTCCTTCCTTCTCTATGTTTTGGAATAGATTATGCAATGTAGGAACTAATTCCTATTTGAAGGTTTGGTAGAATTCTGGTGTGAAACCATCTAGTCCAGAGCTTTTCTTTTTTAGAAGATTTTATATAGTTAATGCTCCTTTAGTGCTTGATATAGGTCTATTAAAAATTGCTAATTCTTTCTGGTTGAGTTTAGGAAGGTGGCATGCTTCCAGATATTGGTACATTTTCACATTTCTGGCAATAGAATTTTTTGTAGTAATTGTTGAGGATCTTTTGTATCTCTGCAGTAGCTGTTGTTATTTCCCCTTTATTGTTTCTGATCGAAGTTATTAGAGATCTTGTTTTTCTGTTTCTGGTCAGGCTAGCCAAAGGTTTATCAATTTTATTAAACTTTTCAAAGAACCAACTTTTTGTTTTGCTGATCTTTGAAATGATTCTTTTGTTTTCAATTTCATTTAATTCCACCTAATTTTGGTTTTTTTTCTTTTGCTGGGTTTGGGAATGGATTCTTCTTCTTTTTCCAGTTGCTTGAGATGGTCCATTAGGTTGTTGACTTTCTTTTTTTCTGTCTCCTTGATGAAATCATCTAATGCGATAAACTTTCCTCTAGTTTGTGGCTTCCCACTTGATAGTATGTGGCTTCATTATCATTCCAGAAATCTGATTATTTCCTTCTTAATCTCATCTTTGACTCAGCTGTTATTCAGCATAAGGTTATTTAGTTTCCATGACTTTATTTGAGTATGAAGATTTTTGTTGCTGTTGAATTCATTCCATGATGGTCTGAGGAGATACACAGAATAATTTCTATTCTTTTAAATTTGTTGAGGTTAGACTTGCATCCTAAGATTAATTTTGGAGGATGATCTGTGGGCTGATGAGAAGAATGTATATTCATTCACTTTAGTTAAGATGAAACTTTCTCTATATATCTGTTAAGTTCATTTGTTCTAGGGTCATGTTTAAATCTATTATTCCTTTGTTTGGTTTCTGCATGGAGGATTTGTCCAATACTGCCAAAGAGATATTAAAATCTCCAACTATTGTAGTGCAGAAAGATATCATCATAAATTAGGAATTGTTTTATAAATGTTCAGGAGTGTTCAGGTAAGGTGAATAAATATTAATTATTGAAATATCCTTACGTTATGTGTTTCCCTTGACAAGTATGTAGTGTCTATCCTAGTCTTTCCTTATTTTTGTTGCTTTAAATCTAATTGTATTTGCAAATAAGATTGCAATCCCTGTGGTTTTTCTGCTTTCCGTTTGCCTGGATTACTGTTTTCTATCCTTTCACTCTGAGTCTTGTTTTATCTTTT
Source organism: Otolemur garnettii (assembly GCF_000181295.1). NCBI lineage: Eukaryota > Metazoa > Chordata > Mammalia > Primates > Galagidae > Otolemur > Otolemur garnettii. The sequence continues at coordinate 39,931,128 of NW_003852401.1, forward strand.
GAGGTTAGGTATGGTTCTTGGATACAACAGGTATCTGGCCTGAATGTTTACATCTAGTCAGCAAGCCTGTGCCTCTTTAAAGGAGACTTCAAGCCATTCACATTTATTGAGAGAATTGATAGATATGGTGGAGTTTTGGTCATCTTGTTTTTCAGAGGTCCAGAACTTATTTTTAGCCCTTCACCATTGTGGAGGCCTGGCTTTGTGCTTTAATTTCTGGGTGAGTTTACTTTAGTGGTTGACCATTGTGCTACTCATTATGAAAAAATGGATCTGAGTATTTTCTGTAGAGCTGGTCTAGTTATGGAAAATTTCCTCAGCATTTGGATGTCAAAAAAATATTTGATTTTTCCATCACAAATGAAACTCAGTTTACCAGGATACAGGATCCTGCGCTGAAAATTGTTTTGTTTAAGAAGGTTAAAGGTTGGTGACCATCCTTTCCTGGCTTGAAAAGTTTTGGCTGAAAGATCTGCAGTCATCTCGACATTTTTCCCTTTGTATTTAAGACTTTTCTTATACCTGGTGCTTGCCAGATTTTTTCCTTCATATTAACTTTGGCAAAGTTAATTATAATGTATCTATGAGATGCTTTGTTTAGATTGAGTTATGCTGAGGTTCTGAAACTATCTACTCTCTGAATTTCTGTGTCTTTCCCAATGCTTGGGAAATTCTCACCAGAATGACTTGGAGTAGAGCATCTACTGGCCTTAGGACCAGCCTCTTCTCCTGGAATCCCTATAGTTGGAGTTTAATCTTTTGTAATGATCCCATAACTCTCTCAGGGAATATTCTGTTTTTGTTCTCCTTTTTACTGCCTCTTTGAATGCTTGAGATAGTTCAAAAGTGTTGTTTTGTCTTCAATTTTTGTCCAGAAATTCTTTCTTTTCCCTGTTCAACTATAATACTGAAGGTCTTTATTGTGTTAGAATCTTCTTAAATGGCTTTTTCAATTCCTTAAGCTCTGCTATATCTTTCTACATTATGTCCATATCCTTGGTGACTTTGCCTTTGAATTCATTAATTTCTTGAGACAACTTTTAACTATTTTTTTGATTGCTATTTTATTTTTTGCCTCTATTCCAATCATCTTATTTGCCATCCATACTCTGAATTCTATTTCCAACATTTCAGCAATTTCTTTGTGGTTGACACTTTCTGTTGTATCTCTTGGGAGAATTGATCTGTTCTGATTTTTCATATGGCCAGAGTTTTTCTGCTGGTTTCTCCCCATGAATATTTTGAGCTTTTTAAAAAATATATCAATTAAACTTTTTTTTAGTTGAAATGATAGATTGTCCCTGAATAATTGTTGAGAGATAATCTAATTTCAGACCCTTAGGAAACATTATACTAACCCATTTGGCAATTAAAATTGGTGGGGAGAGACTGGACTGGGGGCCCCAGGACTTTGAACTACCCACTCTTTCTCTGATAAGCTGGGGCTTGTAAATGTGGCTTTTGTCCTACAGCCTCACAAAGGTCCCTTTCAGAGCTACAGCCAAAGACTCTGAGGACTGGTTTGGTGAAATAGCTCAATCTGACTCTGTCTTGATGTCAGCCTACTCTCTACCCAATCCTAAGAAGTCATGGTATTTTGCTAGAATCTCTGTGGGGCAAAGATATAAACAACTGTGGCCCTACCTCCCACTGGTGATAGCTAGAGAAGGGGAATCCACAGACAGACCTGCCGAATCTGTCCCTGACTGCAGCAATACCACTGTCATTCAAACAAAGAGTAATAAGCAGTAAATCTGCAGCTTCATACAGTGTCACCAGGAGAACAAGAAACAGGAAGTTTATTCTTGGATGGCTGTGGCTGAGAGTTCTAGTCAAAGTCACTCGGACAGTGTGAGCAACATCAACCTGAATAAGTTCAGATGATCACCAGGCAAACAGCTTTGGCTGAGAGTTCCAGTCAAACTTGCTCAGGCAGTGAGAGTAATACTCGCACAAAAGAGTTCAGAGGGTTACCAGGTGGCTAGAAAACAAAATTCCATAGGCAGATCTGTCTGAGAGTTCCCATGAGGCTGGAGAAGGGTCTTTTTTAGTGGGAAAAGAAGTCAGGAAAGTCCACCCTTCTTTCTGCCAAAGTTAGAATTGCAGCACCTCTGTTTCCACACTGAAGCTCAGTTGCCCACACAATGCCCTAGCTTCTCAGTGAACTCACCAAACACTCCAGCCTCTGCATGGGGAAGTCCTTCAAGCAATCAGGATAGGGAGAAGGTTGAGCTGTGTGCTCAGGATTGCAGAGAAAATATTTGTTCACTTTTGTGCCAGGTAGGATCAAGCGTAGGCTCAGAGGTGTGACCTCCCTGGAGTAGGAGGGCTGGAATTTAGTGGCTCTCTCCCATAGAGTGAGGTGAGAGGTCCTTTCCATGCTCACTGGTTGAAAACTTCCCATGGACCTCCTGTTTAGGGGAGGGGGTCTGCCGCCCTCTTGCAATGGGTGCCTTCAGACTAGTCACTCCAATACCGATCTTTGTTGTCTTTCTTCCTCTTTCTTGGCCTTGCTTCTTGTCGCAGTGGGGATGATGTGGACCTCACTTTCTTCTCTCTGTGTCCAACTCCCCACCTTTGGCCTCTCCAAATCCCTTTCAGTCTAACATCTCTCCCTCTGGACAGGATCTTCTGGAGAAAGCTGCTTTAGACAGCCATCTTGTTCCTCCTGCTCTGTTTTTTTTTTTCATTCTCTTTTTTGCCTTCTTTAAATGACGGGATAGCTCAAGAGCTTTCAGACTCTGAGATTCTTTCTTCTATTTGTTTAATCTGCTGCTGAAATTTTCTGCTATTTTTGAAATTTCCTAAATGACTCTTCCATTTCTTTAGGTTCTCGTTCTTTAGTGACTTTTCCACTAATTTTGTAAATTTTTCTGGCTTCTTTTTGTTTGAAGATGAAAAGAACCCATGACTACTGCCTAGATAACCTCATTCAGCTGCTACTATCACCTCTGTGGGGATACCCTGGATAGGTATACCCCATAGTACCAGCCTCAGTAAAGAGGGTCTCACCCAGCTCCCAACTCAAACATCTTACTACTGGCTGGTGAACAACTCAACACCCAGCACAAACAGCATTCAGCACAGGCTGAATTTCATCTTCTTTTCATCTTTATCTTCACCCATTTATCTTACTTGCCATCCATATTCTGAATTCTCTTTCTGTCATTTCAACAATTTCCTTGTAGCTGGCATTCATTACTGTAGCTCAATGGCCATCCCTTGAGGGTATCAATCTGCTCTGATTTTTTCATGTTGTCAGGGTTCTTCTGATTTCTTCTCATCTGAAACCTGTTTTCTGAACTCAGAGCTAATAAGTTTTCAGGGCACCAACAGCCTGGTAAGGTACCTCAACCTTGAGCCACTAGTAAACTACCACCTGGTTTGGGCAAACACTCCCTGTTCTTTACTGGGAACTCTTCTGCTAGGTTAGAAGAGGGGGATGTCCCCAAATGATGTGGTTTTTTTTTTTTTTTTGGTTCCCTACTCCAGAATGTTCATGTGGCAGAGGAGAGGCGTGTGTAATAGAAACCTATAAAGCAGATGTTATCATTTGTTTGGTTCACCTGTGATTGCCTCTGCTCAAGCCTGTGCTGAATGCTGTTTGTGCTGGGTGTTGGGTTGTTCACCAGACAGTAGTAAGATGTTTGAGTTGGGAGCTGGGTGAGACCCTCTTTACTGAGGCTGGTGCTATGGGGTATACCTATCCAGGTATATATATCCCCACAGAGGTGATAGTAGCAGCTGAATGAGCTTATCTAGGCAGTTGTCATGGGTTCCCAAGATGCTAGTGTTTGCCCAAACCAGGTGGTAGTTTACTAGTGGCTCAAGGTTGAGGTCCCTTACCAGGCTATTGGACTTTGGAGCAGTTCTTCCAGCTCTGATGTGGTGGTGTAGGCTCTAGGTTGATGTCCTGGCTTCAGGTGCAGCTTTGGGGTTTGAGGGATGGTGTCCTAGGCCTGGCAAAAGGTCTAGAGTCACAGAGGCAGAGGCTTGGGATCCAGTAACAACCTAAGAATTGGGATGGGGAGGAGTCCAAAGAATGGTTTCTCAGCAAGGCCTCTGAACAAGAAGCAGAAGAGCTCATCCTACCTGTAGGGTAGGCTTAGGGCCCAGCAGGCAGCAGGCATCAGGAATTTGGGACCTGGAGGGTTAAGTCAGGGCTGAGCAAGTGGCAGGCTATTCTGTAGCCCTGGGGGCCACATAGATGCCAAGTCATGTGGGCAGAGGTTGTTTCCAGCAGCCCAAGTCACCTAGGACTTGCTGAAGCAGTTGTCCAAAGCTTTGTGGGTTGGAGCCTGCTGTGCCCCAATCAATTTCCATTGTTCTATAGGGGAGATGTGCTTGGCTTCCAATTGAGCATATGGGTCAGGGAAACCTCCAGTTAGTCCACTCCCTCCTTAGTCTGGTGTAAACCAGACTCAACACAGAGCTCAGGATGGCTTTAGCTGCTGCTCTGTCCCTACTACACCTGTTGTCTGGTGTAATGACTCTGCCCAGACTCCAGGTGGGTTCACAGTATGACCAGGTAGAGGTTTGTGGCTGTGAAGAGAGCTGTCTCATTCTTTGCACAGTGCCAGGAGGGTGTGCACAGCCCCTACTATGTGCTTTGTTCTCCTATTCTTCCCTGCATATACTTTGATATTGTTATATATATTATCCCATCACCTTTGTTTTCCACATTGAATGTCCATGTTGCCTCCTTTTGATTTTAAAATGTTGTCCCAGAGAAGAGTGATCCATATGTAGGCAGCTGCCAGCAATTTTCACCTTTTTCTTTGGGAGGCATGCTAAAGGCTGCTTCTAGTCTACCATTTCTTCCTCCTCAAACCCTAATTCTAATGCTTATTAGTTATACAATTTTGGACAAGTTACTTTATCTTTGTGCTTCAATTATTTTCCTCTCTACAAAATCATGATAATATGAGTACTTTTTTCATGGTGTTGTTATAAGGATTAAGTGATTTTAATACAGAAGTAGTGGCTTGGTGCCCTTCGCTCAGTGAGTAGGGTGCTAGCCACATACACTGAGGCTGGTGTTGAGCCTGACCTGGGCCTGCTAAACAACAGTGACAACTCCAACAATAGCAACAACAAATACAGAAGAAGCATTGAAAATAATGTGTGTCACTTAGTAATATTTAATAATCAATTATTATTGTTATAATTCTCATTTTACATTTAAAAAAACATGATACTCAAACAACTAATTGGCATAAAGTTAAAAAAAGAGTCAGATCTCTTAACTAGATCTTTCAGGAAGTTCTCCTGAATATTTCAGGAATGCTTTGGGTTTGGTACCAAAAATTACCAATTTTACTTCTATTTAGCCCAGTTTTATCTAATTGAGTAGTTCTCAATATTTTGGGTTGTGAGACTTTTTTTTATAACAGACTTAACAAAATTGCTTATGAATTAATTAAGGACCAAAAATAAACCCATTACATGCTATCATAAATAACATATTTTTAATGAAAAGAACTATTTTTCAGGACAAAAATATTTGGTGAAAAGTGAGACTTTTTATTTTTGCAAATCTCTAATGTCTGTCACAAAGATAGTTGGATTCTCATATCTGTTTCTACATTCAATCTGTCACAATATCACTTTGGAAAACTCCAGTGTACATACATTTTCTTATTTATATGTAAGTAATTTTGACTTGACAACTCCCTGTGATAATCTCAAGGCCCCTAAAAGGCCCCCAGACCATACCTGGGAATCATAGGTCTAGATAATCAGAGATTTGAGATGGGAGAGAAATTGAGTGGTAGAAACTCAATGGCCAAGAGGAAACCTTTTGGGGATGGGGGAGGAAGGGTGCATTTGTTGCCTTTGTAGAAGATGACTCTAGTTAAATATCATTATAATAGATGTCTATATCCACCCCCAAATATTAATTGCTTTCCCTAAATATGAAGTATTATTCCCTTAGGCCCTTCCTCCCAATTTGTTTGTCTGGAAAAGCTGAAGTGAAAAAGAGATGGTGCTCAATTCCTTAAAAGTAAATTATCAAGTAAAATAATGAATTCACAGAAAAATGAGAAATATTCCATGTATTCACTAGTTTTTCTTCTTATCATCCCTCAAGATCCTTGGCATTCTTGAGTATTGTATTAGTTTTCTTTGTGATAGTTCCAGTGGCTGCTTTCTGCAGTTGATGGGAATGGATGGGGCATTAGAAGAATAATTTCTACTTGATAACAGACCAAATGGCCTATTGATGCCTTAGTTCTCTTCTTGTTCATTAGATCCTTACAGTTCTGAAGACCACTATTAGATAGACTGTATTAAGAAAAAGATGATTGTTTATGATCCACTAAGCAAAGCACTGATATACACATTTTAGATTTTAGGCTTACATATAAAAAAACTTTGGATGAATCATTTATTGTATTGGGGTTAATTCTGATGAGGCCTGAGTATTTGTAGACTCCTCAATAGATCAAATATTTTATTTTTTTCAGGGAGAACTTATCGACCTACATTCTCTATTAACACCATCTCTAATTCATTTATTAATTCATTCAAAATTTGTTGGCTAGCTCCTATGCCAATCCTGGTAGTAAATACTGGTGATTTATAAATGAATGTCTAAAATTTATGTATTTGAGGAGTTTTGGAAAAAGATTATAAATTAGTTAGTATATTGGAAAACACTGTACCAGTGACAGTGGTGGACACGGAGCTTTTGAAGACACGGAGCTTTTGAAGACAAGGAAGGAGAGGCTAATTTTACCTGAATGATGAATGAAAAGTTTCTCACAGGAACACTGGTGTCTATAGGAGGTATAGTATTGGTTGGTACAAAAGTAATGCAGTTTGGGGACGTGAATTTTAAATTATAATAAAAGGCTCAAAGATATGTTTATTAATCAAAGTAGGAACTATTACAGTCAACACGTTGCCAAATTTTTGGTGCTAGTTTGGCTTTGGGAAGCACTTTGGAGATTCCTTTTGATTTAACCACTGAGCTGGTCATTGCTGGTTGTTGTATGAAATCTTTTCACTGTAGGTCACAATATGATTGGGAAATGGTTCATTATTGTGTCAAGTAAGAGAAGACAAAATTTGAAAATGATGATTGCTCTCACTTTTGGTTAGCTTGTGAGGCACCCACTTACCGAGCTTTTTCACCTTTCCAGTTGGTTTCCAAAGCCCAGTGGCTGTAGAATGGTTAACATTGAGTTTTTCAGCAACTTTGGTAGTTGATCAGCTTCAATGATTGCTCTCAGTTGGTCATTGTCAACTTCCAATGGCCGGCCACTACACTCCTCATCTTTAAGTCTCATGTCTCCTTTGCAAAATTTCATGAATGCCCACTGCACTGTTCGTTCTTTAGCAGTCCCTGGGCCAAATGCATTGTTGATGTAGTGAGTTGTCTCCACTGCTTTACAACCCATTTTGAACTCAAATAAGAAAATTTGTCAAATTTGCTTTCTGTCTAACATCTTTGCCATCATCCAAAGTCAATATAAAATAAACAGCAAGGGATAAGTCATTAGCAAAAAAACATAAAGTGAGAAATTTGCATTAAAATAATATAGAATATAACCAGATTTATTTCAGAATGTATTTCAGTATTAAAGGGCAAATTTCAACAGTCCTAAAACTGCAATTACCTTTACATCAACCTACAATTCAAGGGAGGTAAGGGAAGGGCATCACTGATGAAGGGAACAGATGAGTAGACGCTTGGAGTTGTAAAGAAGCTTGAGGTTGGAATGAGAATGATGAGAAATTCCATGAAATGGAAATGTAGGGTGCTCACAGATGGAGGCTAGAACAAGGCTGGAAAGGGAGGCTGTGGGCAGACTGGGACAAGCCCTAGAGGCTGAAAAGGAGGATTTATACTTTATTCTGAAAGCCATGGGGAACCATCAGTGGGCTGTTTTCTGTTGAAATGTGTGTTTTAGAAAGGTCTTTCTGCTTATGGAGAGGCAGGAAGGGGAATGACTTAGTGGATGGGAGCGGTGCTCCTTGTGAGATAAAATGGTTTATTTCACAAAGGCACTGGAAACAAAAGGGAAACAGTAGGGGGAGAGTCCAGAGGTATGTAGAAGCTCACCAACCAGACTGCATGTGGGGAATGAGAGCTCAGACTTAAGGTCAACTTAGAGGAAACCGTACTGGTGAATTAACACAGTGCACTGACTGGTTGCAAGTTACCCGGTAACATGGATGGTTTCTGCATAAAATTGTTGGTTAACAATGTGTTCACATAGCAGCTGTTCCCTGAGTCATTTCTCCCAGTCTCAATTCCCTGTTGCCCCAAATGCAGCCGATTTTATTCCTTCTCCCCTCCTCGTCTCTCAGCTGTGGCCATCTTACACAGAAACCATCCAGGTTACCGGCTAACTTGTGACCAGTCAGCAATATGTTAAAATGATCGCTAACCAGGGTGTAGAAAACTGCAGCAGTACCGGGAGGTGGTAGAACTGCTGACATTAATTTTGAACATTCTGAATTTGACCCTTCTGTGGTTTATCTAGATGGCACTTAGAAGTATGAATCTGCAGACAGATGGAGATGTGTTTTCTTCCGTAACATGCTCAGTCTAGACTATGTATGAACTTGGTGTCTCTGTGAACATACTACTTACATTTATACAAATATCACATAGGAACTTTTCTCTCCTTTTTATGGCTGTCTTATGTCTTACATTAGAAATAAAATTTTCAAAGGTTTCCAGCTATTTTGTGCTCCCCTCCCCCAGCAGTAAGCTTCTCAAAGGCAGGAACGGTGGGTTCGCTCTCTCTCATTTTTCACAGTGGCTATTTCAGGGATAGAGACAAATTAGGGAATAAACACGTAAAGGTTTTCTTTAAAGTATGAGGATAGAATTAGAGAACGAAGGCAATAAAGAATAGTTCAGAAAATTGAGCAATTAAAGTAATTCCGAGGCCTCGAACAGGGAACAAAATCCCTCATAAAGAGTTTTTGTAAGCAGTAGGGACAAAAATGGAGTTTAGAGATATAAAGAAAGATGAAAGGTGTGGACAAGGATGGATCTTTATTTGTGATGTTAACAGTGATTGAAAGAAAAAGAATTGCTAGAAGGGAACTTTTAGTTTTTAGAATAGAATTTAAAAAAAACATAAGGTATTTGTAGTGGTGCATCCTTTTACAGAATCTAAGAAAAAGCATTATTGAGGGTTAATAAGGTGGTTGAGTTTGATAGTTTCAAGAAAATACTGGTGTCTAAACATAGGGACACTGAACCAACAGAAGTGTCATTTGCTGTAATTAAAATGAACTAAACACCTTGAAAATACTGTTTTGGGAGTTGTACACCCCATGGAGAGAAGATGGTTGGATGAAAGGTAAATTCTTACTGTGTGTAGATAGATATAAACATGGACTCCAAGCTACAGCAGCAATAAGGATGAAGGGAATTTTTTAACTTTATTTTACTTTTAGGCTATTAATGTTGTTTTTCTCTCTACCTCTTGCTCATATATCAGCACTGCATCTGTGCCTATTATTTAAAAGCGCCTTTCCTTACTTTGTAATAGATACCAGTGTGCTTTTGAAACTGTTAAGAATCTGAGTTCTGATCAGTTTTAGGGAACACAGTCACCAGGTGGCCCTTATCTGATCCATATCATTACTTTGATTTTGTTTTGATACCTTATTAATATTCAAACAAACAAACAAAAAAAAGTAAGCGTCTGCCAGCTGAATGAGATGGTGTCATATCCCTTTTATAATAAATAAAAATCCCAAGCCTGGCACCTGGGAAAGGATAGTGAGATTAAAATAAGTGACTCGTTAACTGAGGGCAGGGAGGACTCAGGCCTTCTTTCTTTCTTACTTTGTTTTTTTTTGTAGCTTTTGGCTGGGGCTGGGTTTGAACCCGCCACCTCCAGTATATGGGGCCAGCGCCGCACTCCTTTGAGCTGCAGGTGCCGCCCCTCTATTTCTTAATTGTAGTTGTTTTTTCAAGCATCAAGGTGCAAATTCAAATACATTGCAGTTTACTGGCAAGTACAGCCTGCTTAAATAAAAGGCATTTACTTCAAAGAAATTTAAAAGGCTTTTTCTTTAGCCAGCTACTTGCATATTATACTCTTGTATCCCCGGAGAATCTAAAATTCTGAAAGTGGACCTGCACCGTGCTCTTTTTCCCTCTACTTGTATCTTCTTCGGTGTGTATGTGAATGTGTTTACATGTGTCCGATTATGCGTGCCTGGTGGGTTGTTTCACTGTGGAGAAGAGGTTCCTGATGACCAGTGCTCTGTATCCCTCGTGCTCATTACACACATTTCTTCTGGAGCTTCCGTCCTGCCATTTCGAGGAGTGAGAAATAGGATCCCACAGCAACTGGAGTTAGAAACCAATGTCAGGAGGCTATTGCTTAAATGATTCCTCCGTTCTGTTCCAGTTAATCCTTGCGTTGATGAAATGCAAACTTCCTTGACAGTGGAGTTCACACTGTAACGCTGAGTTGAAGTTTCAGGAGAGTGTTGCTGTTTTTTAACATTGAATGGAGCCCCGTTCTCCTGACTTGTGCTTTTGACGTAAGGTTCCCTGTTTCATCGGTCACAGGCACATTCCTACCTGGCCCTCTAAGCCTAATGAACTCCTCGTGTTGTGGCAAACTGTTCAATGGTTCATTTATTTAGTAGGTTGTTGTTAATTTAATGAATATGGTCCTGGTCCCTTCCACACGTGGTGCCACAGGTGGAGGAAATGTTCAAACGTTCCTCCAGTACTGAGGAGGATTTTTTTGTCACAGGGATAACACACAGGCAGCTCTGCAACTAGAATTTCTCGGTGGCACAAATATAAAGCCTTCTAATTAGAAGTATGTGATGCTATAATGAAAACATTATCAGACCAGCTGTACTGTGTGTACAGATTTCTCTGTTTTTATTCATGTGTGTGCATCTATTACAAACATAGCACAAATAGAATATAAAAATAAGTTAACACTCACAGCCAAACCTGTTAAATTTAGTTCAACAAATTGTATGAAACCCTCCATCTGTTTGCTGCATTATCCTCCCAATGATAATAGGCAAGGCAGATTTGCTAGCTGAGTTTTATAGAGAGAACGGCTTGTTCAAAAAATATATAATAAGCTTCCCTAAATGAAAGCAAACCAAACAGCATTATTTTCTTCTCTGTGGCTTTGAGTGTTTGTGTTGCGAGATTACATTTACACAGATGTTATTACCGATCTGTTGTGCCAAAGGATGATTTTGAAGCTCATTTATCAATAATTATTGTTCTGGCCAGTGTGAATGTTCCAAAAGAGCAAACAAGTCTGAGGAGCAGATCTTTTGATTTCTTTACTAAAGGGTCGTGAATAGCTGGGTTCTTTTTTTTTTTTTTTTTTTGCTTTTAGTATCTTTTCTCCATGGTTTGCTTTTTGGCATTGCAAATCCGTTTTTGAAAATACAGAAAGGCCACAAAGGTCTTTACTATGCAAAAATTTGTAAATGGAATCATATTCAGTCGTAGGGTTACTGAGGATTGCCTGAGATAAAGGTATGTCTAGCTTGAGTGCTAATTGCTTAGTGGATGAAGCTGACTTCACTTACTCCTCAGACCCGCATCTTGGGGATTCATTGACGGTACAAGAAACCAGGTTACACTGATCGTATTTGTTAGGTAAAGTCCCTCTTATAATTGTGTCTTGCCTCCAAAAGGTGTGGCACACACCAAGACCCCACCCCCTCCCTCCTCCTCTCTCTCTGCTCTTCTTTTCCCCCCACTCCTCCCTCCTTCTTTCTCTCTCTGTTCTCCCCTTCCCCTACCCCAGCATGTCATTAATTGTCATTAATTGTCCTCATACCAAAATTGAGTACATAAGATTCATGCTTCTCCATTCTTGTGATGTGTTACTAAGAATAATGTGTTCTACTTCCATCCAGGTTAATACAAAGGCTGTAAAGTCTCCATTTTTTTAATGGCCGAATAGTATTCCATGGCGTACAATATACCACAGCTTGTTAATCCATTCCTGGGTTCACACTTGCATCTTATTAGTGGTGATTGGGAATTGTTGGCGAGAGCTCAGAAATCCCATGACAAGTCTTTCTAGAATTTTTCTGACTATAGTTATGTGCACAGCTAACTTAGTTCTTAGATATCTTTCTCGTGCTAGTTTTTAACACTTTTTTCATTTTCAGTGAATAATTATTTAGTTCCCATTACGTGTGAAGCATCTATGTACTGAATATATAGTGACCAATGATGATCAAATCACACAATCTATATAGGTTCAAAGATTCACTTGAAAATTTTATCACACTTTTATTCCATGAAACATTCATTTCCCTTGCACTGTTGGGATATTTTGGTTAGATGCTCAGAAAAATCTTAAAACCTATCAAGAAGTATAGTTCCATGTCACTTATCTAACATTATTATTTTCATCACTCTTTTATCATTATTATTTTTATATAAGCAGGGTTGGAGGCATCCTAGGGAAATAGAAACCATGGCACAGAAAAAGATTCCCTCTCTCTGTCTTCATTAGTAAACCGAATGTGTCCAGGTGCTCCAGTGTCAGGGGTCCCATTTCCCTTTTACAACTGTCTAGTAACAGCACACCTCCCATTGCCACATCCAACATATGCACAGAAAGACTCGTCTTCACATTCTCATCTCTCAAGAATCTGGGAATCCCTGAGGAACATGTCCCTGTTCTCCTAATCCTATTCTGAAGGATGCATTTGGGAGTCTTGTGGCAATTTCTCCAGGCTGCTGACATAATGTCTCATGGCTTTGTCCATGTGTGCACACAAGCCTGCATCTGACTCATTGCAGCACAATTCTGATTAGACTCTAATTATTTCGTGAACCCTCTTGAAGGACTGCAGATACTTTAGGAAATTACAACATAGAAAAAAATCTTAAATGTCAACCAGCATGTAAGAGTTTACAGGCCTTTATGGGATGCTCTCTACTGGTTTTCCTTCTCTTTCACAAACCAGTGGCCATGTTCACTTCCATAAGAGGAGTGAGCGCTTTCGGCCAAGTTTCCTCTCTTGAGAATCCTGATACGCTAGTTTCATCTTGAGCTGAGAAGAAAAAAGGATAATAAAACACTTTATCTTTAGCTCTAGGTTCTGGTTCATGCTGTGGAAAATCCATAACCTTTTTCTCAGATGCAACTCTACCTCTATTTCAGAAAGACTTTTATACTATTAGATAGAAGAGTTGAGCAGCTGGTTTTCTCAACTCACCTATTCCTGGAAAGCAGGATTTACAAATAGATATCTTTGGAATCTGGTAAACATAAATGGATAACATGGGCTAGGTATGAGAAAAAGTATGCTGTCCTCAATTTTTCTTGAAATAACATGGGTAGAGTATCTTTTATTATACAACCTTTGGTAGAAAAAGGCCTAGGAGGTATTCAGCTTGAGTGTGATGACATTTGTGATCTGATATGTGTAGTGAATAGGGAAAGACGGGCACTGTGGTGACTGGTGAACACATACGTCATCTACAGAGGGTGCTGTGACTCAGCTTCAGCCAGTGATACCACATGATCATGTGGCTTTGGTGTCCCCAACTCTTCCCACTATTTTGAAAGACAAAGGAAATCCACATTTCTGTGTGACAACTATTTTTAAATTCTATGATTTGAAAAGACAATGTGGGGGTTAGTGTTGTATATTTCAAATGAACCATGTCTATAGGCAACATCTGACCAATAGGGCACCATTTTGCAACCTCTTTTGAAAAAGACTCACCTTTGCAAAACCAATAGGCCAAAAGGTCAATGCAAGTATTTTTGTTTCTGTTTCTGATTTTCTTTAGGCCCAGCTATGTACCCATAAATAGTGTTTTCATTCTTCTATAGAACAATAGGAGCAATGCTTATGGCATTATAATTTTATTGTGTCCCTTCTACTTAGACAAGATGAAGATTTTCAAGAATGGTAAATTTACCTAAAAATGTTCCTAATTTGGTTACAAAAATCAGTTTGGAATAGAAGAAAGGACATGCGGTTTGGAATCAGCACACCTAGACTTCGATGCAGTTTTGATGTTCAAGTGCAACTCAACAAAAAAGATAGATTCTATGACTAATTTTTCTCATCTGTAAAATGGGATTAATAAAGCTTACCTTATAAGTTAAGAGAAAGACCAGATAATTCATATAAGTGGCTGGTTCATAGTAAGCATTAAAAAGTGTTAGTTTTTCCTTTCTACTCCCTACTTATATTTGATTGTTTTTTAATTTCCACATTTGCATTCATTCCAATACCAGAATTTACAAGTTTGTTTTGTTTCTGGTTTTGCAAATATTTAGAAGTGGGATGGCTATCTCAATAAGTTCCAACAAATTATTAGTTTTATCAAACAGCAGACTGTCTGGTCTCTTGCCCAGGATCAGGTATGGCACATCCCCAGTACATTTGTTGTATTCCTAGTACTGCATTAATCCATCTAGCTGTGCTCACTTGATGTCTAATGGCTGGTCCTGCTGACATAACCTTAGCAACCTTATTCTGCTTGTTGGGATCATCCACAGCAGCCAAGTGGCTCTTCCACCAGTTATACATTTAATTGTTTTGCTAGTTGCATGCCTTGCTCTGTTACATTGTTACTCATACCATTCTTAGTGGAATTTGGGCAGAAGAGCTGCCATCTTTTCCCCCTCTATATCATTATTGGTTTGTACAAGATAGTGCAAAGCAGGCTGGAGAAAACACAGGTTGGGTGTCAGGAATGCTGTGTTCTAGTAGCAGAGGGTCATAAGCTGTAAGCTCTTAGAAAAGTCACCTGACTCTTGGGTGTTTGCCTATCTCTTGTAAATCAAAGTGTGTTTGCCTGCTATCTCTTTAGTTGTTGTAAGATAACAGGTACAAGGAATTTCACGGTCCAAATGTAATGTGATTGATAAATAAAGGTCATTATTTCAGAGTTTTAAGGAATAGAGGAAGGTTTCTTACATTGGAATCATCTGGGGGAACTTTCAAAATATAGCTCATAGCCCTTAAATCAGACTCTAGAGTGGCACCCAGCTGTTGGTATATTGTTAACTACCCATGTTATTCTAAGTGCACAGCCAAGTTCGAGACCAATGCCTCAGCACCTTGCTCTCAGAGTGTGGTCCGTGGGACCCACAGTTATTAGCATCACCTGAGAACTCATTAGGCATGCAGACTGTCAAGTGTATTCTAAGCCTACTGATTTAGAATCTGCATTTTAACAAGATCTTCAGGTGATTCATTTGCATCTTAAAATTTGAGAAGCACTGCTTTATAGGTTATTTCATCTGTTTTATTTTGCATTTGAGGAAATCCAGAGATGTTACAGGGTTTGCCAAAGGTCACAGTTCTGGCTAATGAAGCCCAGACTAGCATTAAGGTTTCTTGAATTCCAACCCCTGGCTTCTCTCCCACACCCTGCATGGAGGCGTATTATTCTTCACCTAGGAGGAAAAGGTGTGGGTAGATTGTCGATCGTATTTACATTTTGCGTCTAACTCGAGTCTGTTTCAGATTTGTTTAATGGATTTCTGTAATCTGTCTTATCTGTCCAGACCCATCACATTTGGGAACAGTGTTTCTAGCATGAAGCAACTGAAAACTGCTTTGAATATTCTGGGAGAGAGTGGAATAGTTTGCATTTTAATTGTGCTTGTTATTAAATTTCTTTACTAAAACTCTCTACTCCCAAAACATAAATGCTAATAAAAATATTTATAAAATAAGACTTTTCTGCTCATTAGCTGATGGATAGTTCTCAAAAGACCCTGTTGTGGAATAAGAATACTAATACGCAGCCTGTTTAATTCAATTTTGTCTTTCAATTACTAACTTGAAGCTTTGGGGCAGGGGAAAACCCAGGGACGAGGAGATGGTGTAGTTCTGTAAGGAAGCCACGTTATAGTTTTGAAGACAGAGCTTATGCAGGGCTTTGCGTTCGAACTGATCTAGCCAGAGTATAAAGGAAGCTGGAGAGAAAAATGTAGGCTGGGTTCGTGTTGATCTGTCCAATCAAACACCACATGGGTGTAGCAGATGTATGCCGTGCACACCAAGATGTGCTATTTTAAATTTCCTGGGGCAATGCTTGTTAGCAAAGAGCGGTATGTTGGACTCAATCAGGCTTCTTAGTAATATGTACCTAGCTCTCTCTTCCTCCCTGCACCCGCTGTGCCGCTGATTATACTGTAAGTAATGGCAGCTTTGCCTTGGGAGGTTATGGATATGCTACAGATGGGGTCAGCCCATCTGTGAAGGTGTGTAAATTTCAAATTGCTAGTTGCAGCTCCTTGCAAGAGGGCCTTGGGGAGCAGGAGGGAGAGAACCCCAGTGGGAGTGACACCCAAAGCCACAATAATTTCTGACGATTAACCTCTGGTTTTTCACATCAGCTATTATGTGTGTTTCCAGGATCATAGACAAAATGATTGCTTTGCTGTATGGAAAATCTGGCACTGTAAAACTATCTAATTTTCCACACATGATATCGTAATACCTCTGGTAGCACTATTTGTAGCTAAAGCCTCCCTCTTTTCCTCTTTCCTATCCCTCTCTCCATGTCATATCTCTTCCTTTCTTTCATTAATTGTGAGGAGGCTTTAGCTTAAAGTGAGGATAAGGAGTAGTGTGAGAGCAGCAGTAGCCCCAGAGCCTTCTGTGCTGATAGTAAAAAGTATGTGTGTCTGTGTGTCTGTGTGTTTGGGAGTGAATTCCTAGAGACTTGGAGTAGTGTTATTATAGCTAGAATGCATTTAGAAAATGCTAATGAAATGCGTGTAAGGACTAAGGCAGACAATATAAACGAATGACTAGGTCAAGAGGATTGTGGTGGGTTGGGTAGCTCAGAGCCTGTTTCAGACAGGAAACATCCCCAGCTTTGTCAGTTGTTGCTATAGAGAGTGACAGTCAGTGCTGGGAGATGTCATTTTTAAAGAGAAACTGAAAATTCTAATTTTATCTGAGATCTTTTGATATCTAAATATACATAATGAATTGAGTTTCTTTTTAATACTATGAATGTCAACAATATGCAGGCCAAAAGCTATTTCTAGGGGCTTGGGCAGTGGTTTGCAAACCTGATTTAGTATGAAGCTCTCATTTCTCAGAAGAGAATAGATTTGTCCAGGCTCATGGTATTTGTGATATGCAGAGAAGAGAAAGGAACTCAGGTCAAGATGCTCCTTTTTCCTTTCACCTCTAAAGGTACCTGCAGCAGGTTTTATGTGCCAAGCAGTGAGCTGGGTCTGGGCTTGGTTGCAGACATGGCTGCATATCTCAGTGAGCTCCCAGTCTGGCAGGGCTGATAGACAAGCAAGCAAATAACTGTAATTCTTTGAGCTATGTGCAATGGAGAAGTAGCTACAGATGCCGAAGCAATGCCTGGAGGGCCAAGTAGGATTTGTCTGAGGTGACAGTGGCAGGGGGTGGAGAGTCAGGAATGGATCTACAGATGACTGAGTTGGGTGTTGACACATATTTTAATAATAGTCATAGTGTTTTGTTTGCTTGCTTCTTATACATTGGTTAAGCAGCTGGTTTATTACTAAGATTCTGATGAATTTTGGGGGCAGAAATGGATAGCATTGTATCATATTGGCTTTTCAATTTGAAGTTCACATATACCAACTTGCTTGAATGGCATAAAATTTGTAGGGGGTTAGATGACGAGGAGATTGCGACTCAGAGGAGGTGAGAGTGTGGCCCAGGGTCAACTCCTGGTGTGTGCAGAGGCAGAACTGGACAGTGAGTCTTTCTCATTTGCTGTCAGTGCTGGTCACGTTCTTGGTTGTGACTTAGTGTGGCTCCACCAATCATCCATCCTATGCTGCTAACTCAATTCCACATTCTGGAATCCTCAGGAGTTTTTTTGACTCAGCTTTTATGGGAAATAGAATTTGAAGCAATACCCTTGGAGTTCAGTGGGTATAAATTGAAGATGAAAGTTGGGAAGCTTCTTATTCAGAGTATAGAAACACACAGGCTTCCTTTTTGTGTGATGACACAGCTTGTGCTGAAAGGGAGCTGGAAAGGGTTCAAGTGGGAGAAGGAAGATAGGCCCTGCTCTATCCCATGGGTTATGGGCTTGTGGGATGCTGGAGGGCGTGGAAGTTGGGAGATAGAAGGTCTAATTCTCACAAAGTCTCAGCAAGGCCAGTAGGGACTGTGGGAATTCTGTGGGCATGGGGTTGAGCTCCTGGAAACAACTTCAGATTTACAGTGGGTTATCTTAGAAATTCACTGGGGTGTGGCCCAATTTCCAGGGGGAAAATTCCATCAATAAGAAGAGGATACTTTTACTGAGTGCTTATTGTGTCTTTGTAAATGCACTGTGTATTTCTGTGTGTGTCATCCAAATTAAACCTCCTAGGTTTAGGAAGCAAAAAGAGGAGCATCATCAATTCCATTTTCTAGAAGAGAAGCTGAGGCTCAGAGAGGTTCTGTGATGTGCCAAATCACATGGTTATTAAGTGATAGAGCTGGTATAGAATTTAAGTTTGGTGGTCTGATAGAATCTGAAAACTGTGTCATAAGAAACCTAAGTAATGGGAAAGAATTTTCTGTGTAATTGAGGTGATTTTATTATATCATATCATTATCATATAATGATATTATATCATTATATATATATTATATCATATCATTATCATTATCATTATCATTATATCATATCATTATCATATAATGATATTATATCAATATATATATATATTATATCATATCATTATCATATAATGATATGATTAATTTCATATCATATGTGTGTTTGTGTGTGTGCACTTACAGTTAATGTGGTGGTGAGATGTCAACAGAAAACGGTATGAACTGTGGAGCAAAGAACGAGGTAGGTGAATTTATTTCTAGGCCAATTTGCTATGTTGGCTATTCAGCTTCAATTTCTCTGCATTTAAAGAGGTAAAGTGTCTGCTGGAATATCTAGAGAGTAGATTAATGAAATTATTTGTATTTGGCACTGGATGTCAATGTGTGTAATGGTTTGGAAAATTATAAAACAAAGAAAGAGACCATTTAGTCAATGTTCAACTTGGGATGAAGAGAAAGGCTATGGATTTCATCAACTCGACTAAATAATCTCTATTTCTTTGTCGCACATTGCAGTGTCTCTTAGGAAGGCACGAGTTAGCCTTACAAAGGTAACTGGTTTATCTCTCACAATTTACTTGTTGACTTTTTCAAACTTCCTGGAAGAGTTAAGGTAATTAAATAGCTAAGTGTAATTAAGAAAATTTCTAGTCTTCTTTATCAATTTCTGTTCAACTGTAGCCTATGAACTAATTCATACTTATTTAATAACATACTTTTATTGAACACATACTATACGCAAGGCACTGTGCTAACTTCTGGGCAATGAAAACAACACAGACAGATATGTAACTAAGTATATTGTATATACTGTAACAAAAACAGGCCAAGACCATACCAAGTGGAAATACTGAGAAAGCTAATAATTTAATGTCTTTAAAACCAATATTTAAAAATCGACCAATGGGACATTTCTTTAGCATGGGAAATATTATTACTAGTCCAAATTTTTTTCTTTTCTATCTTCTGTTTGGATGTCTAAGATCAAATTTGTAGGTATATTTTTCAGCTATTTATGGAATTATATGTGGGTACCATGGTGCCATCTTTTCTCAGTGAAAGTCTCCCCCATACACACCATGCATTGTCGCTCTTGGTCACCCGCCAACTGGCCTAGCCCTTAATTCTACTCTCTAGCACATTAACTGCCATGTGAGTTGTATTTATCTTAGGCTAGTTTTGGGCCTGGGGCTTCATGAAACATATAATTCCCGTGTCTCTTGAGCTATCTTGACCTAATAAAACACTGTGGCCTCAAGGGAAAAATATTTTTTTCTAGTGTGGCAGTCAATGTGCTGGAGAAGAATGGAACACATGGAGACAGAGGAGAAGACAGAGGAGAGAAAGACTAATTCTGAGCCTCAAAGAATGGGTCAAGTTTCTAAAATCTGAGAAACTCATGCCCAGAACAGGGTGGTGTGTCAGAAAGAAGAGCAGCAGGGGCAAAGGTAGACCCACCAAAGGTGAAAAGCAAGTTTTAGGTGGCTACCAGCTGACTACAGAGAATGGATGAACTGTTTCTGGCAGATTCAAAGGTCTTATTTCTACCGTGATATTCATACCATTAAGGGCTGGACAGGGACTTCCATTTCTAGGCCTAGGTGAGCTCAAAAATCAGTCTCCTCATAGATCCCCATCTCTAGGCACAGGCTTTTTTCCAGATCACACTCAAGCAAAGTCATGAAGAAAAGCTGCCTAATCAGTATCTCATCTGGGCCGTTCCTCTTAAAGTAGGGAACACATACCCTAATTCCTTGCCTGGGGCAAGGACTTCAAGGACCACACTACTTTACTAATTTTAGGATTATTTTCTGCCTACAGAACCTGTGACAGGTTCTGGACATACATCAAACCCAAACCCCTTTCCCCAAACCCCTGCCTGCAGGGTAGGAAAAGTGGTATATAACCCCCGAAGGCTCAAAGGAGCTGCCCGCCTGCTCCCCCACCCCACTGCCAGAGGCTCTGTTCCCAATTTTTTCACTTATCTGTCTCTTTTATCTTTCAATAAACTCTGTCCTTTTCCTTATTTGCAAAAGGTCTGTGGTTTCATTCTTTGAACCCTGAGATCAAGGACCCAACATACAGAGAAGTTCTGGCTACAATATGTTTCTACTCATGAGGAAAAAGAGTTGAAGTTGGGAAGAAGTGGGTTAGATCCAGGGAGGTGTTCCTTTTGTTGGTGGCCACAGTCACTTAATTCAAGTTGTGCACACATTCTTGGCCAGCGTCCAGACTCCCCTGCTTGGGTTCAGTAGTCTCTCATGAGAGGATGTGCCACTTTGTGGCCTTTTGGTACTTTCATTCAGATTGCTGACTTAGGAAGTGACACAGGTTTTGAGATCATCCAAGGATTTGAGGTACCCTGAGCTCGCTTTTTTAAAAAATTTTTTTAAATTTAATTTTTAATTTAATTTATTTATTTATTTTTATTATTTTTTAATTTTTAAATATTTTTTGTCATTTTTTAGCTTTTTTTTTTTTTTAAATGAAAGTGACATTGACAGGACTATTTAGGGGGTTAATCAAAGGCAGGGAAAGTGCCAGGCACATGTGCCTAGAGGAAGTGAGGCTGTAATCTGTTGATTCCACTTGAAGCAGATACTTTCCTGTTGGGATCTCTTGAGGATAGTAGGGTGGTTCAGCCTCTAGGCTGAAAGAATGCCTAGAACATAAGGAATGTGGCCATTCAGGAGGTTCTGTCCCTGTCCTGGCAGTATTCAAAATGGCAGATTCCACTTACACAATTTTAATTCCATGGTAGCTTTTTGGTTTTCATATTTAGAGAGGAACTCATACTTGGCAGTGATTCTTGGTTAAGCATTGATGGAACCACAGTTTTAGCTTCATTCCCCTACCACACAGATATAATAACTGACAATATGTGTATTTAGGGAGGAGGATTACATGCAGAGTTTCACTCCCATTATGTGGGACTTGAGAAGTTTCGTTGTCACCCAATTTCTATTATCTTTGATATTTTAGGGTCATTTTCCTAGCTCATTATTTTTTCAAAGGGTATTTGGCAGAATGATAAACAATATTTAAAAAAATATTATTTGGCTAAATACATTTGGGAAATGTCGAGTTAACAAAGTCAAACAGACTTTTTTAAGTGTAGGAATTTTCAGAGCTTTTAATATGATAATGTGCTTGTAGTGTTTACTAGAAGAGTATATAGTATTTGTTGTTACCTGTTTACCAATTTTACAGTAAATGGAGATCCACTGGACACCATATGGAAAGGGGAAGGATTGTTCTAGATCATGTCAGTGATAAAGAATCCAAACTCTGTACAATAATTCAACAAAGTTTATTCTGAGCCAAATATGTGTAGCCATGGCCCAGAGAGCCACTCCCAGGAAGCCTTGAGCAAGTGGTCTCACTGTGGTTGGGTTACAGTTTGGTTTTATACATTTAAGAGAGATAGGAATTACACATAAAATGATAAATCAATAAACAGAAGGGGTACATAGTGCATTTGTTTGGCCAGAAAAAGCAGGACAATTCCAAGCGGAGGCTTATAGGTTATACAGGTAGGTGGGATTAAAGATTCTTTGATATGCAGTTGGTCAAAGAAATGAAGCTTTGTCTGAAGCCTGGGAATGTTTTAAGATAAAGAAGTCTGTTAATCAGAGACAAACTACTGGACATATATTGAGACTCAAGTGATGTATTAAGTAAATTGATTGCTTAGGTGTGGTTTAACTTGTGTCTTACAGGGCCTTAGGCCTGTTAATGCTTTTGTAGCTTATCATCATAAAAAATAACTCCAAAAGGGATGGGACATAACTAGGCATATATGACTGCCCTTCTTGAAAGCATGCTGGAATTTAAACCCCGAGGTCTTGGGTGGTCAGACAAAGAATTGAAACATACACCACCAACAAATGACAAATGCTAAAACAGACAAGGGTGGGATGGAATAAGCTTTCTGGCTAGGAATGCTCCCTGTTACAAGAATGACCAGTCTCTTGCCTCTTATAGGAAAAAATACAGAGAAAAGCTGTGGTTGAAAGGGTGGCACTTGACCGGCAGAGATCTCACAGATCACCTAGGCTTGTACAAAAGGTTTTTATTGGTGAGGGATGCTGCAGAGCAGCCCCAAGAAGGAGAGAAAAGAGGAGAGAGAGGGGAGAGAGAAGAGGAGAGAGAAAAGAGGAGAGAGAGGGGAGAGAGAAGAGGAGAGAGAAAAGAGGAGAGAGAG
>NW_003852401.1:39953906-40094839 GCF_000181295.1 Otolemur garnettii
GGAGAGAGAAGAGGAGAGAGAAAAGAGGAGAGAGAGGGGAGAGAGAAGAGGAGAGAGAAAAGAGGAGAGAGAGGGGAGAGAGAAGAGGAGAGAGAGAAGAGGAGGAAGAGAAGAGGAGGAGAGAGAGGAGAGAGAGCTCAAAAGAAAAGTGCACTCTTATATAGGTTAGGGGACATCTCAGAATGGTGATGGGATGGTTGAATAGCCAATAAGGAGTTACTGCTCTGGTGGGAAGAGCCGTTAGGGGGAGGCCATAAGTTTGAAATTTTCAGTGGGTAATTGGAATAGGGAGATGAAATAAGTTTTACTATTGGGAGATGAGGAGATGTTTGGTGGGCAACTCCCTGTTGAAAGGAGCTGTAACTTTTAGAGTGAGACAACTAGTCTTGGTCTGTTTGAAAGCAGGAAGGGGTTTTTTGGGGAAGGGGCTTTTCTGGGGCAATCACCTAAACAGTGGTTGCCACCCTATTGGGCTACCAACCACCTGCCTTCCAAGAGGCACCCTTTGAAACAAACCCAGGGAGAGTGGGGGTACTCCAGCCAGAGCCTCTCAGAGTCCCCAAGCAGACGGGACAACCAGGATGAAATAGAAGAAGACACACACTGTGTTGAAACCCTCAGGGTTTGTTGAAAGACATAAAAAAGCTCTACAAAGTTAAGACAAAGCTCAACCGTAGACCCGTAGACCCGTAGACCCATAGATGAGTGGTGGAAACAGCTCACCATTGCTCTGTGGTGCTATCTGTGAGTTACTTCTTAGATAGGCTATAGGTTACTCCTATTTTTAGCTCCTATTGTAACATTCTTACTTAATCTCTACTTTACATCTTATTACTTCTTGTAGAGGTTGGTCAGTGCTAGGGCCATCTGACCTGTGGTTCTACTGCTTGTCTCCACTCATAGATAAGTTCCTTCCTATGCTGAAATACCAATTTTCTCTCATTTGACCAGTCTCTATTTTGTTCTGCTAATTTTTAACTGTTTCCATCAGGGATGCTTCCTCCTCTTCTAAGGTCTCCTTGCATCCTCATGGTCAGCAACTCAGCTTTAAGATCTTTCTAAGGCCAAGAGGGGGGTCCATTTAGTTGGCTGTGAGGCTTAAGATTTTGTTTCAGTTTACACTTGTAAATTGCCCGTTTTTACTCAGGGAAACCCTTTTACTTCTGAGCTGTAGTTTTATAATGTGAAAGTTGACAGTGACACCTGGGGTAATATGAAGGCTAAGTGAGATCTTGTGAACTATTTAAAGTCCTGGAACTAAAGTCTTGTGTCGGGTCCTGCCCCAAGAGCAGCGTCCACTGAGACTTGTGGAAACTGGCAGTGATTGACTGAAGAAATATAGAGTTAGAAGCATGGTAAAGAAAAACAGGAGACATAGAGTAGAATTAAAAGTGGGAGCCAGGAGTCCATTGCCTGCTGTGGCATTCCAGCATTCCGGCAATGGCACTGAGTGTTTGCTTCACTCTGCTTTTATTGGAGTCTATTTGCCCAGAGGGTAAGATGAGGGAGGGAACAAAGGTGTCAGCAGTTTATTGGATTGATCATATCAGCTTCTATTGTTATTATAATTAATCTTAAGGGTGGCCTTCAGTAATCTGAAATCCGAGTTTTGGATTGGGAGAGCATCCTGCTTGAGGTCACACACACAGATTTCTAGGGAGATGCTAAACTCCGTTAGCTCTCTGTGGAGTAAAATGCCATCAGCGTTAACCTCCTCTGAGGGATGGATGGGAGGGAGGCATTTTCTTCCCATCACCACCACAGAGGATTGTCCCCTGCCCATATCTCAGAGCTTGAGCTACTCCCTTGGTCTCTGCTCTAGGCAAATATAAATCTCCACAATGGGTATCTGCGTAGCCTGTTTAATGGGCAGGAAATGCCCTAGAAGATGTATCTTTTCCTAGGACTTGTCATAGCCTCTTCTATGACCATTAGTCTCCTCAGAGTGCTCACAGACCCAGCAGGGTGTTTGTAAGCTGTATCCCCAACAGGCTAGCATTTCAGAAAAGGCAGGAAGCTTGCTAGCCATGGCTAGCTTAAATGTAAACTAGCTCACTTTTCTTTGTTCCAACTCACTCAGCTTGGTTTTCCTCTCTTTCTGGGGGTGCTTTCCTTTGCCAAGAATGGGATCTTCAGTTCCCATTCTCTTGGACAAACATTAGTTGTTATTGTCTACAAAATTTATTTCTGAAAGTTATTTTAGGATTATTATTCAATGTAATAATTTTTTAATGGCAAGGAAAAATAGAAGATCTATTATAAGATCATGTTTATTTAATATAGGGGAATAACAATGCCTTCAGATTGGGCTGGTAATGATTTACAGATGTTACTTCCTAACTGGGTTTACCCGTAGAATTTTAAGGAACCAGAAGTACTAGGAAGTTCCTGTATTACCATACAATTATACTCATCTAACCAATCCAGAGATTTCACACAACACATCAATATAAATTGAGGAAATATAGAATAATTGGACTGTAAAAAAGGGATAAGTAACAGAAAGCCACTTATCCCCGTCATTATTGGTGTGAAATGTTATATGCATAAGTTATTTTAGAGGGGGGCCGTCATCTTACATCATTTTAGTGTTTTTCTAGCATGCTGGACTCAACTTCTGTTAATAAAATTAAAGGACAGATTTGGTCTCATGTCTGTGTTCCTCAAGAAACACGGTTTAAATTAGATTACCATTAAGTGGGTTCATATCTAGTTGCCAATGAGATTTGTAATGATTTGTTGTCAATATAAGAGTATTTATTAGTTGACTGAAACGCCACAGTGGTCAGTCTTTGGACAGCTCAGTGGGGATCCATTAAGGCTAATTCATTTAAAAAAGGAAAACAAATCTCAGTCTCAAGAACATAAATTCTTTGCTTGTTTTGTTAAGTGTATAAGAAAAGGAAGCTAAGGATCAAATATCATATCCTTATTGTTACCAAATCAAGATAATTTGAGTTATATTTAGGAGAGTAAGCAGATCTTTGCCTATGTAGGTAAACTTCTGAGGTGTCTTTGGATATACTATTTTCTAAGAACATGTATCATTTTTTCCTGAGCTGCACTCTTTTATCTAGGCTTTTTATATTAGACTAGGTTAACATTTATATTTTAGCTGTCTTTGTTTGTAAAGCTAATTATGCCCACACAGGAATTAAATTCATGTCATGGGCCTCCTTGGCACCATGGTGGTATGTGTAAAATTAAATATTCTAGCTTTTGGAATCAATTAGGTCTTTATTGGGCTATTTTCTGCATTTGGGGGATACTATAATTAAATAAAATAATTAGGAAGTGGATAATGTCCAGAGCTACATCATCCGATGTGGTAGCTGCTGGCCATATGTTTCTATTTAAATTAGAATGTAAATTAATTAAAATTAGATTTATTTTAAATTAAATTTATTAAATTAAATTTAAATTAAAAATTCAGTTCCTCAATCTCACTGGCCGTATTTTAAGTGCTCAATGGTCACATGTGGCTAGTTGCTACCTTATTGGGACAACACAGAAATAAAATACTTCTATCATTGCAGAAAGTTCTATTGAATAGTGCTGTTTTAGAGAATAGCAATGTAAGGGTCAAGATATAACTCTATACAGGTAGATTTGAGTTATTTAGTTCCAAGAAGAGGCATTTGGAATAAGGGTAGGCTAATAGTCATTGGTGATATGAAGAACTAGGGTAATTATTCTACACTTTCTAAAAGGAACAATAAAGTAATCCCAGGTAAAATTTTGGCAGGAAGGATTTAGATAGGCTTTTTGAAGCCTTTCTGATGCATGTGAATTAAGAAGCCTTGGATTAAACTAAATATGCAGAGTGTGCAAAAGTTTTCTGAATTGTTGATGAAAACGTGTAGGACACCGATTTCTAACATTTGAATCTCAAAATATTAATATATGTGGATATTTTTCTTTTACAAAAAATTAACTTTTGAGAAATTCACATATCATTGCCCCTTTCCCCCACCTAAGAGTGAATAATGTTGCTTTTAGCCTCTGTTTCTTAAGAAATCACCTTAGGAAGGAAAACTGCAGGGAATTTAGTAACATTTGAAAATCAGTATCTAAATGCAATTTTGTGTTTGTGTGAGCCGTATTGTGTAAGCCTCCCTGGCCAAGATTTGCTGTTTCTGTGTAATCTTGGGGCCTCTTAAAAACTCTGAGCCCTGCCACTCAGAGTTTTGTGGGTCTGGACTGGGGGCCCCTAGAATATGCATTCACCTCTCAGAGGGATTTAAGGAGTATCAGACTGGAGGCTGTAGGCAGAGGTAAATGACTTTTCAACATTTTTTCTGGATCTCAACTTCATGATTAATTACTTCTGCTTATATGTTTGAGTTTTGCTACTTTTCTCCTGGCCTGTATCCAGATTTTTATCAATTTGATCTGAAATGAAATTTTTCATTTGATTTAAAACCAGGCCATTGTAGGCTTTTGAAAACTCAATGATAGCTTCTCATATCTTAGCTTGAGTACCCCGAAAGATCATTTTATTAAATATAAAGCCAGATGATCTCTTTTATCTAAGATGTCCATTGGTATAAGCGATGTGCACACATTCCACACCTGGCAGGACCTTCAGTTATGAACATTTAAGCGTGAAAATCTTGAGTTCCCTTCTCAGTCATGCAACCCTGAATTCCTGAGGAATGTGATTGTTTCTTTTTTCCCCTCTTCTTTAAATTTACATTAATAACATAGGTCTGTGAACATCTCATTGAAAAGGATTAGCCCTTAGGAGAAAAGAGATTTGGATTCTTGACTTATGCTCATCAGCCCAGGATGGGGAGTTCAGGACCATTGGCTAAGGTTATGGGAAACTTGGTCATCCTGTGTATAATCCCATGTGGACAATAAAATCTGTTTGGGAAGCAATTATGAGAGTTAATTTTTCTTTAATCTGCTTTATTCTGGGGACTGGACTCTGGTGGCAAGCAAACAGACTCAACATCCAGCTGAGGCAGCCTGCATCATGGTTCAGTGAAACCCTAAATCCCTTCAATCGCTTTAAGAACAATGTTTCTTTCAGAAGTGCCAGAGGTGCTGTGTGGAGAAGTCAACATTCAGGGCATCTTAACTGGAAGGAAAGCTCAGTCTATAATCGAAGGTGAAATATTTCTCTTCCTATGGCTCTGACCTAAACAAGGAAAAGAAGCTTGGCTTTCTGATTTTTTTTTAAATTGGACTGCTCATGAAGAAGACAAGTCATCTTTTAGTTTTTAGGTTCCATAAATCCTTAAGTATAGGAAAGAAAAAAAGGAAACACAGTGTAGTTTAAGGAATATTTATTAAGTAGCTACTCTTTGCCAGGCACTGGAGATAGGATTCTCTTTAATGGGGAAGCCAAACAAGTCAGCACGTAATGATAAAATAATACAGTAAGGTTGGGGTTAGAGGAATGCAGAGATTTCCATGGAACAGGCAGCTCTAACCTAGTTTGTGTCAATGAATAGGGAGCTAGGATTAGGGAAATCTTCCTGGAAGATGAAGTACCTAGCCTAAATCATGAATGACTCTTTTTCTTTTTAAGGTGGAGAAATGTAGTTGGCAGAAGTTGACATCATATAGTGTGACATGAAGCACTGAGTTCTGGTGGAGCATAAATAGCAAGTTTCTGAGAACCGGGAGATTAGAAACAGAGAATCTCAGCAAATGTTCCTTGAACATCACGTGATCATCTTTCGTCTTCCTCTTAGCACAGTATCCCAAAGGAAAATAACGAAAGTAAAATGCATGTATGTACACACATGCACACAGTTTTTCAAATATAAGGAAAGCGAGTGCTCTGACAACAGTAAATATAGTGTTTGAAAGAAGCTTAGCTAAGGTCAAAATTAAGGCCCTCAGCCAATAAGCCAGAGCTGCAATCATGTCAGAGCCATCGAAAGCAAAGAAAAAAGTTTTGAGTTCTGATTAACTCTTAAAAATCATCTTTTTTCCCCCCCAGTAGCTTCCTAACTAGCCTGATAAAGTATTTCCGAGCTTTTTGATTACAGTTATAGTCTGTGTAATGATGTGTCTGTCAATGATGGACTGCATATAAGATGGTGGTCTCATAAAGCTGTAGTGGAGCTGAACACTTCCTGTCACCTTTTGAAGTCAAAGCTGTTGTAATGTTGTAATGCACAAAGCATTACTCACATGTGTGCATGATCCTGGTATAAACAAACCTACTGCACTGTCAGCTGTATAAAAGCATAGCACATATAATTAGGTACGTATACTTGATAATAAATGACTGTGTGATGGGTTTAGGTGTTTCCTGTACTATACTTTGTATTGTTACTTTGGAGTATACTCCATCTGCTCATTTTTAAAAAGTTAACTGTAAAACAGCCTTAGGCAGGTCCTTCAGAAGGTATCCCAGAAGAAGGCATTGTTATCCTCGGAGGTGACAGCCTGTCCTTGAAGACCTAGTGGGACAAGACACTGAGGTAGAGGCAGTGACATTGATGATCCTAATCAAGTGTAGGCCCCAGGTATGTGTTTATGTCTTAGTTTTTAACTAAATTCTAAAAGTAAAAAAAAAAAAAAAAACCTAATAGAATAAGGCTTACCCAATAAGGACCTAAAGAGAGAAAATTTTTGTATAGCTCTACAGTGTGTGTTTTAAGCTATGCATTATTACAAAAGGGTTGAAAGTTTAAAAAATTAAAGGTTATGAAATAAAAAGTTATAGTAAACAAAGGTAATTTATCATTGAAGAAAGAAACTTCTTTTATAGATTTAATTTAGCCTAAGCATACAGCAATTATTAAGTCTCTAGTAGTGCACAGTGTTCTAGCAGCTTCAGTCCTACAAGCTCCATTTCATGGTAAGTGCCCCATACAGTGTATTATTTTTTAACTTTTATCCTGCTTTTTCATGTAACTTTTCTATGTTTAGATATGTTCAGATAATACAAATACCATTCTGTTAACAGTTGCTTGCAGTATTGAATGCAGTAACATGCTGTACAGGTGTGTAGCCCAGTGACAATTGCCCAAACCATATAGCCGAGGTATGAAGTAGGCTTTACCACCTAGGTTTGTGTGAATTCACTCTGTGATGTTCACACAAGGATGAGATTACCTTGCGTTTCTCAGTGTATCTTTTTTATTAAGGCACATGTTAATTGTGTTCAGTTTGGTGATTGTGAGGCAGAAACAAGTATGGAACCAGCAAAAAGAATAGTCGTTCTCTTAATTTGAAGGGGCCAAACTTTGTTGTTTTGATGCTGGACCTCTGTAGCAGACAACTAACCACATCCAGGCTCAGCCTCATTTATAGCTTGCTGGGCTCAATCTCCAACATCGTCTTGGCCTGAAACACTGCCAAAAAGGAAAAGAGAAAAGGTATTCTCTATGTAAATAAAGTTCCATCCTGTTACTTAAAGGATTTGGGAATTTTAGTCCTTCATTAGCACACTCTTTGAAGTATGGGTTCCAGCACATCTGTAAAGGGTCATGGGCTTTTTGTAAGGCTATTTTTGGATTTTGAACAAATTTAACAATTTCTGTGGCATGGATGTCTCATGGTTTCTTAAAACCTGAGGATTATGAAAACATATCACTTTAATTTTCCTCTGTTTTAGTGAGAGAACTGAGATTTTGATATTGGTCAGTAAAGAACATTTCCCAGGACAACAGGTTTTTAGAAAGCCATGGATGTTTTTCATTT
The DNA here is from genome assembly GCF_000181295.1 of Otolemur garnettii. Taxonomy (NCBI): domain Eukaryota; kingdom Metazoa; phylum Chordata; class Mammalia; order Primates; family Galagidae; genus Otolemur; species Otolemur garnettii. The sequence continues at coordinate 39,961,572 of NW_003852401.1, forward strand.
TCTTTGTCAACACAGCATGAGGAGAATAGGAAAACTCATGAGAACTGATAAAGGGTACAGAACGTGCTCTTTGTTTCTTGGCAAAAGAAACTCCTATCCTGAGTCCTGTGGTTGAAAGAAGCATAAATTCACCCCCCAAAGAGCCAAAATTTTATCTGGATTCAAGTGGGAAACCCTTTTCCTGGTTATGCTTGAGTGGCATTCCTTGGCTGCTTTGGGTAACATGCACATTCCCCACAGTGGAAGGCTCAGGAGTTTCTCTAAGTGAGTTGAATATGCTATGCCTTTTCATCCAAGGAAACTCAATCCACAGATTTTATAGATGGAGGAGGTCGTCCTTTGAGGCTGCTTGGGAAAAAATGTCTTGTGGTGACTATCAAGCCACCTGAACAAACATGCGCACAGTACGGGTCTCCCCAAGAGGGCTTTCTCAGGATGCAAGGCAGAGAAGCCACTTTGTCTTCATCTCCAGAAAGGCTGAGTGGAGTTTACTTTCCTAAGAGTGATCTGAGTGCTTGTGGACCTGAATGGTACTCTATTTAAATTTCAGGAGGGCAAGAGGTAGCAGGCATGTACATTAGCTCTGCTGTGAGTCATAAGGACCAATTTCAGGAGGGATAACAATGCCAGATTTGGGAATGAGACATTAGACTTTGTTAATTTCTCACCAGCTCCATTTCAGATGCCAGAATGGAAAAGGAGAATGGGAAAAGTAAAATGGACTATTGAAGCAAGGAAAAGAACGCAGATTGCTGTTGCTTTGAGCATCTGCAAAAAATAAAACAACAACAAAGAACAGACCAAGAAGAAACAGGTATTAAACAGAGCAGACCTTTATAGTTGGAAAACTTTTGAGGTTAATGTCCTTTTCCCACTAAAAATAACCTTGGCATATAGCTATAGGCGTTCAAATTGGCAACACTCTAACTTTCCAGGCTACATTACTCTTGATTTGGGGTTGGGGATACTCATGGAAGCAGATTATCTGAAAAGGTCCTGGCAGTAGGCTATAAAATATCTCCTCCACAAATTATAGACGTCTCTTAGTTGGTAGAAACGATAATGCTAGCTTTATTTGGAGAAATGGTCTTTGCAGATGTGATTAAATTAAAGATCTTGAGATGAGGATGTTATCGGGGATGATCTGGTTGTGTCCTAAATGCCATTATAAGTGTCCTTATGAGAGAGTGGCAGAGAGAAATTAGAACAATGAACAAGGAAGAGGAGGCAATGAGACCAGGGAGGCAGAGATTGCTATGATGTAGTTACAGATCAAGGAATGTTGGAAAAGGCAAAGAACGCATTCTTCCTAGATAGAGCTTCTGGAGGAACTGTGGTCCAGCTAACATCTTCATTTTTATTTAGTGATACTGATTTTGGACTTGTAGCTCCCAGAACTGGGGGAGATGATGGTATGTGGGAGAAAGTGTTACCATTATGATTTTTTTTTATAGTAACCATAGGAAAGTAATATGATCCTGAAATCAGACCGTTGACAAGTTACTGAGAGCTCAGTGCCATCAGCATGGAAATGGGTAGTAAAGTAGGGGGAAGTCAACAGCTCAGGAGCTGGTGACACTGGTCTGCTGTAGCCCCGAATCAGGAGGCAACAGGTAGCAGAGAAAACTAGAAGAACAGAGCAAGAAGTAGCTGCGGGGGAGGGCTGGTTCCTGAGAAGGCTGGATTCTGGCAGCTTTCATATAGTGTGGCCTGTCCTTGGGGGACTTGGAGAAGGCCCTGAAGTCACGTGCCATTATCTGCAGACACTGAGTCTGTAGGGCCTCATGGAATACACAGTAATACCCTCTCTCCCGGGTTGCTACCAGAAGGAGCAATATGGCAGGCAGCCCTGCAAGCAGGCTGTTGATGGGCCTCTTTTTTCCTTAGAGGCCAAAACCTTGTCCTCACCACCTTCCTCCATCCCCAGTGCCAGATAAGAGTGAAAATAGCAACTTTCATGCCTGAACAAAGCTTGGACGGAAACAACTTGACCCATACAGTGAGCTCATGGCTCTAATTTTTTGTTTTCCTTGCCTATTTTCCTGCTATATGGATTTCTAAACAACATTTTTTTTCTAAATAGCATGTATTTTTTTCCCCTCACTTTATAGGGTTTATTGTCACATTAGAGGAATTGATATCAAATTTTAATTCTTTCATTTTTATAGCGCTAGAGGGTAAAAGTGCAGTCTTGTTACATGGATATACTGCACAGTGCTGAAGTCTGGGTTTTTAGCGTAGCCTTCACTCGAATAGTGTACCCTCTGACATTAAGTCATTTCTCCTCTCTCCCCACCCTCCCACCCTTTATAATCTCTAATGTTTATTATTATACCCTCTATGCCCATGTGTACACATTATCTAGCCACCACTTATGAGTGAGAACATTAGATACTGAATTTTTAAAATGTATACAGCACTCTGAGTTGTCTTAAAGGAAAGCAATATCTATCATCTATCCATTGATTACGCATGAAGTCCTAATGAAAAAATCTTAGGCAAATGAATTTGGGTATTAATGTAGGCGTGAAAGGTCTCAGAGATAGTTTGGAAAACAAAGAAAGCTGAAATGAGTGAGGTTACTATCTCTCATATTATATATATATAATCTAAGGTGATGTTTTCAACTATTTCACTTGCTTTATTCACTTACTCACTTTTTTGCTATTTCACCCATTCATTGATTCAAGCGCCTACTAAGTGTAGGCACTATGCCAGCTGCCGGACCTGCAAAGCCCAAGCTTCCATCCTGTCCTTGAAAGGCTGCAGAGGCCGTGGCTTGGTAGCCTGCCCAGCTTTCTCCTTTTTAATTGGGATTTATACATTCTGTCTCTAACCATAGACCTCATCTCTTCCCTACTGTGTTATACACAAATGGCTTTATGCATTTCTGTTATCTGCCTGGTCCCTGAAGGTATTAAAGTGTTAGATCCTTGAGTTAAATTTTATTTGAGAAGAATGGTCTCTGGGGCTGTCCTCATTTCAAACTTTAATTCTTGAATTATTTTGAACCTCCCATAGCAACTGGAGACATAGAGTCTGGGAACCAAAACTAGAATGAGTAAGTTGGTGTAAAATGTACCCCCACTGATCGAGGATGCAGAAGCAGAACTGAATGTCTTGGTTGGAGACTGGACCCTGGAACTAAAAACTTATAGTGCTGGGAAGTCTGATGCTGGGTCCTGAGAAAACCCCCCACATTGTTCCTTAAGGGAGATCTGGGAGTTCATCTTACTCTCTTAGGAATTTAAGAAGTCCATAGCTGAGAAACCTAAATGCTAGATGAATGGCACTGGCCTGGCCACCTGGTTGCTACAAAAACAATTAAGAACAAGTTCCCAAGGGTTTTTCACGACTTGAGTGAGGTAAGTGGGCAAAGACTTGGTGATGTCTGATAAAAAACCCTAGGACACCCTGAGTGTGAGGAAAGATGAGAATTCAGATTTGAACCATTATATGTACTTGTTCTATCAGTGCCAAGAACAATACTTGGCACTTAGTAGATATTCAGAAAATTTATTGAATTGAATCCTTTTGTGCCTGCCGGGTAGATGATTTGGGTAGTTGAGGGAAGGCTGCAGGCAGGGGGAGCTATAGAGTTCTTTTCTACAAGGTTTATTTTTTAAAGACAGAGGACTGAGGAGGGTAACTTAGTCTGCTGTCCCTGGGCTTATGGGTACAAAGAGAAGCAAATGGCTTAGCTTCTCTGAGTTCCAGTTCCCTGATGAATCATGAAGGATTAGAGGAAGTTCCTTGAGAAGCCTGCTGCAAATTATGAGCTTTAAATTTTTATAGTAAAAGTTACACATGCACTTTACAAGGGTAACAAAAATTACTCTCTTAATTAGAAACCTAATAGAGATCAACGGTTTCATAAATGTCTACCTAGTTATCGCCTCCAGATTTTCATAGATCCGCCCCATCAAGGAATAGCCACCATTTAATAACAACGACAAGAAGAACAATAATAGTAATAATTAGGAGGAACAAAACCCACTAATATGGACCTACGCTAAGCCACTCACTATGATAATCTCTTTGCCCACATTATCACTGCTTTTAAACCTTTCACTAACTTTGAAAGGAAGGTGTGGCTGTTCAGCTTCAATAAATACATAAAATGCTATCTGGAAGGGGAGAGATGCCCAGTGCCATAGTGTTTGGTCATCTTTTGGTAAGTAAAATATGTATATACCCTCGATGAGATGTGATGGGGGAAACACATAGAGACAGAAGAAGCCAATCGGAACTTAAGACCTCTTTTTTTTGTTTTATTTCAGGTTAATGCAAGCGTATAAACAACTAGGTTACAATGTTTGTATTTGTTAGGTAGAGTCCCTCTTGTAATTGTCCCAAGAGGTGTACCACATACCCTTACATTGTGACCATTAAGAGGGAGCACACTCATTCCCCTCCCGCTCCTCCCTCCCCCCAACTTGAATTGAGTTTTTCTCGTAAGTGGGTATTAGATCATCTACTGGAATTTAAGATCTTCTTTATATAAATACCAGATATTTTGCATTCTTTCTCATTTTTTAGTCTATAAACAGCATAGCTTAACATTTGCAAAGAGAACACTGTTAAATAAATACCATCTCCCGTGAGTATACATTTAGACAACACAAAATCATATAGCACTGGCATTTAATGCATGTATTCGTAGTAACTTGGAAGCAACATACACATGTGTGAACTTAACTGAAACAGTCATTCAATAATTGAAAATCCCAATTTCTTATTTTTGTGGATGGCCTACATGGTTGGCTAGCAAGGTGGAAAATGGATCCTAATTTACAATGCATTTGGGTGAAGCACAGGTAATTTTTCTCTTTAATTACATCCTTTACATTTAGCAGACTTTGATTTGGTTCTAAATTTCGGACACTTTGCTTGACCATGCAAATTTCAGGTACAAAAGGGTGGCTCCGTATTCTTGGCTGTTTATTTCCTGAATCCCAGAGAGTCGTGTGCTTAATAACTGATGATGTGTGATGAATTTTCAGTGAATGCCTCTGGGTGGAATGTTCTGACTTGCAGCTCAGAGAGAAGCTGGAGCAGAAAGCAAAGGAGAAGGTTGCAAATCCCTTAATGAAATTTTTAATAAAAGCAGCTTTGAATGCATGCTTTTTTCAAATCATTGCATCCAACCATTTTTGAGAGTCGACATAACTGATCAAGAGAGTGAATATTAAGAATGCAAAAAAGACAGCACAATTAAAGAGAGAGGCATATCTGGGAGCCAGTGAAGGGCACAAAGGGGCTTTCAGCCTGGAGCAGGAAATTTTCAGGGTGGCAAGTTCTTATGGAGATTTTTGGGATTCCTATCTTTTAGTCTCTTAACCTTGAAGAGTAAAATTGTGTGGTAGAACTTTAGACTTTCCACCATGACCACCACACCACTCTATTTCTAGAACTTTCCTAGTGAGAGGAGGAAACCTTTGTGCAAGAATATGACAAGTCCAGCCTTTGCCAGGAGAGTGGTGGGACTCGGGTCACCATGACAGGAAGTCAGCTGTGTGTCACGAGAGCTCAATCATCAAGCCCTCTTCCCTCCCTGACTGTTTTCATTCTTTACTCTACCAAGAACCTCTTTTCCAGGTGGAGCTGAAGTCCCCTAACGGATTTTTTTTTCTGCTAGGCAGGTGTCACACTCTCCCTGTCAAAGGGATAATGGGAGGAAGATGGCAGGGGGCTCACTGGAGACACATACTGTGATGTCTGGATTCCTAAACTGCTCTTAATGTCTCACAGAAAAGAAGGCAGTGATCTTGTCAGAAGGAAGGGCTCACAGTCACTTTCTTTCCTTGTCTTTCTTTAAAAATAATAAATATACTTTTAAGCCTTTTTCAGAGCCGGGGCACAAGTATACATTGACCTAAAAGTTCCTCATGGTATTGTATAACAAATGTCATTAAATAAACAATAGCCGGGCACGAGGGCTCAGGCCCGTAATCCTCGTCCTCTGGGAGGCCAAAGTGGGAAGATCTCTTGTGCTCAGGAGTTCAAGACTAGCCTGAGCAAGAGTGAGAACCCATCTCTACTAAAAATAGAAAAATCAGCTGGATGTTGTGCTGGGCACCTGTAGTCTCAGCTACTGAGGAGGCTGAGGCAGGAGGATTATTTGAAACCAGGAGTTTGAGGTGGCTGTGAGCTTGGCTGATACCACAGCACATAGGCTGGGTTAACAGAGTGCGACTCTGTCAAAAAAAAAAAAATAGTCTGTAGCAAGCCCACTGAATGAGAATGACAATGAGGGCAAGCTCAGTTGTTCCACTCAACAATTATTTACAGACATCATTAATACATTCTCCTCTGAAGCGGCAATCAAGCAGATTCTTCCCCTTGGCAAGATGTTTAACTGCCGCACAGAAATAGCTGTAATCAGCCCAAGATTAGAACAGAGGGAGGCTTACTTTATGTATTTCCTCCTGTAGTTTTTGAACAAGTGTGTGAGGTACGAAGCCAGTGGGTTTCCCGAGGGTCCTGTGTAGACGCCCCTCAGGCGTCCTCATTCTTATTATATGTAGAGTTGATAGTTTCCCCCTGCCCCATTTTTGAATCTTTTGTGTTTTATGAAAAACGGAATGAAATACCCGCTCTGTATATTTACACTGAAAGTGTCTGGGAGGGATATCTCAAAAGACCCCATTGGGGTATAATTCACTGCAGGTTGTTTTATAGGGGAGGGAAAAATGAAGGGGATGAAGAGAAAAAAAAGATTTTTTTTCAAAAAAAAGGGATTTTGTGGCTTTTGGCACTGTTAATAATTTGTGTGGAAAAATAATGTTTTTTTGTGTGTTTAATCCTGTGCCAAGGCAGCTGCTGGTGCAGTAGCATTCTGCAACAAATTAGAGGCAGTTAAAGCGAGATTTTCCACCATCAAGAACAAAGCGAGGCCAGTTAGCATGAGGACAGCTTGTTCTAGTTGCTAATGTGCTTAAAGACTCGCTGCACATAATGTGAAACAGCTTTTCGGTGAGGAGGCCGTGGCTCCAGCCTCTGAGGTCTAGCTCTCATTCGAAACCAAATGGAAGCAGCCGAATTAGAAAATGACAAGTTACATGCTGACGTCGCTGTCATCTGCCCTGGCCTCAAAGATAATTTTTTTCACCACTGCTTATTGATATGCAAGTTAATTCCCCTCGATATTAAAATATTTAATGGGCGGCAGCTGTCTGAAATATGAAGCCTGCAGCCCCTCTTTAACTAAAAGGAGAACTCTCCATAACTGTGTGGGAGCTCTAACATACTTACAAATTATTTAAAGATGTATTACCTTTGCTGGTAAGGAAGCAGATGTTAGAAAGATTCAGTACCTCCTTAAAAGTTGATCTGAACCTCAAGAGTTTTAATCAATGTAGCTTTTTATTTCACTGGCTTGGAATTAAACGGGATTCTATGGTGGAAATGCATCAGAAAAGAGGATGTTGGAGTCCAAATACCTTTCAATGCGTGGAACTTAAAACTTTCATGTGTGACTTGGATAGGCTGTAGAGAATTAAAGCTAGGCGGGAGAGAATAAGAGAATGCAGACCTTAAGTTGGGGTTTCTGCCTACTTAAACACGAACTGGGCACAGCTCTGTAGTGTTAAGAGGTTTTAGACCCTGTGTGAGCAAGGAATGAGGATTCAGCTCCTACATTCACATTCTTCAGACTGAATATTAAGTTCTTAAAGGCCAAGTGCATTGCTGACACCCTAACTAATAGGATTTCAAATGGTATAGTGATAACTATTCTAGAAAATACTAATGAGAGACACTGAGGTCCAAAGAAAGCCTTGATAAACTCTCAGAGATAAAAATTTCCTGGGAGACTGTATACACATAAGAAAATGTGAGAGTATTTTGGCTAAAATAAACTAAGGTAAATAGAAGAATTTTTATTCTAAGGAAGTCTCAGAAAACCTATCTTCTATCCATATTATACCTTGGATTCATTTTATGTTAGGAAAATGTGATAATTAATTAAATAGTTTGTACTTATAAACATTTATTTCTTTCTAGTTGAACTTATGCAAACTGGAAAGTAGGGATTACAGTAGAAAAAGTCTTCTTGCCACACAAGAAAATGAAACAGCTGCTCATTTGGTGAAGAAGGACTACAGAGTGTGGTTGTACAAGTTGTACACCACACAACTCAGGGAGTACTGTGCAGTTTGTAGCCTGAGTGCACGACTCCAAAGTGTTATACGGTGTATGATTTATATGGCCACCCACGGTTATACCTAAATTGGTGTGATTTTAAGGTACATGGAGAGAATTATCTCTCAAATCTTCCCATATGGACAAATCACAGTACCTGATGATCTTGTCCAAGCACCTTTATAAGGGATATAATGAATTAATTTACATAAGGGACATTATCAGTGAAGAACCATACTTTAGTTAACACATTGACGTCTCAGTACTTTTTTGGTAAAAGAGAGATCGTCTCTATTAGAAATTAGAATGCTAAAAGGAAAGAATATAGAAGAGATTAGTTTTAATGGGGAAATAGGAAAATAATAGAAGCGTAAGGGGCTATTGAGCCAAGGAAGAAATATAATAGGGTCTCTTAGGCAGAAAGGAATGTTTGAGTGCATTGAGAACCTGGGTTGTGAAAGATAAAGCAAGGAGGAAAATATTGTCATATTTTCAGAATTCTTTATAGGGCTGTCCTAATTCATTCAAAATTTCAGTTATTCCTGCCTCTAGATTAGTAGGAAAAGACCTGCACCAATTTTTAAACCATTTTTCTTCTTATTCAACTTCTAGAAAGGCTAATTGAACTTCTGAAGATTGAACATTTTGATAAAGACTTATTGCTAGCTCTTATCTGGGAGATGTGGTGGAGCATATGGGGTGGCACGTGCCACAGTTCCTGACCTTGCCTTGCTGACATTTGAGTAAAAGAGTAAAGTAAGCTAAGCATGTTGATAGCAGCATAAAGGATCCTGATGATTTCAGAAGACGGAGTTGTATATGGGTGAAGTAGGGGAGGATCCGAGAAAAATTTCTGGTGAAGGTGCTATATTGGATGGGTCTCAATGGATAACACAGCTGGTAACTGGGATCACAACCAAATTCCATGGCTCTAAAAGTCTTAAGAGTTGTGACAGTTTTGGATAGATTGAAAAATTTTCAAAGATCTTAACAATTAAATTTGCTTAGAATTCCATTTGATTTGCTCACTTTTGAATGCCATTCTTGTTTCTTTTAGGCGTTCAATAGATTAAAAAACTAAGAGACATGTAATTACAAGGGGTAAAGGTAATATTTACGTAAATATTAGCATAAGAACTATATTTGTGATATATCCTGAATTGTCCATTTACTCTCAGGAACGTACAGTTAGGTCATTTCTAGACACACATTCAGTCTTTATTCACCTAAACTTTATCAGCAGCATCATTCTAAACAAATAACATACAAGCTGTCTTTAGCTTCCTTTGCTTAATTTTATTTTGCTCCATTCTGTTGAGATCCTTTAAGATACTCTGGACAACACAACTCAGAACTGTCTTAATGGATGAGGTACTGGGATAGCTATTCACAACTCCTGTCTCTCAGGGGTTACTTCAGAGAGTGTCAACTTCCTGGGACTTCCGGGGAGCTTGTGAAATATATTCCAGTGGCCAAATAATGCTTTTAGGGAGAGAAATGCAGGAAGCCATTGGCTTGTAGAGAAGCATCCACAGATGGTTATCAGAAGGGCTAAGGGAGTATGAGTGAGGTACCAACAGAGTTTGCTACGGTGTGAGCCTTATAAAAAAAAGACAAAGAAACAAAGCATTGGATAAGATTCTGTGGTCAACGTGGGGTTGAATGGAGTAAGATAAACTTATCACTAGATTTCTCAGTAATTTTAATATTTGTTAGGAACAGATTATACAGCTTTTTCAAACTGAATTGAACATGGAACACATTTTTTGAGGAGTGTCTTACAAGGTTAATAGTCCCTGGAACTTATTCTGCAAATATTTAATTCTTGCATTTATATAGTGCCTCTGTGTTCAAGTCTCATTGCTAGTCCCTAGATGGGACTAGAGAGATATGAAATGAAATTTGACTTGAATCTTGCCTTTAGGTTGCCTGTGATCCAGTAGGGAGGATTGATATGTGTGACAACAATAATAATTCAAATTAATTAATAAAGGATTAAAGGGATATGGGAGATTAAAGGAAAGAAAGATTATGTGTAGCCAGGACATGAGGAAGGCTTTCAGGATGAAGTGGCATCCACCTGTACCTTGAAACCTTGAAGTTAGTTAGGGTGGGCTTGGGGGATGGTCAAAGGGAGGATGGTAGCAAGTTATTCTAGGCTTAGGAAATGGCATAAGCAAAGACAAGGAGGGTGGAATTAATGGGAAGTGGTGTTTATTTATTTACTTTTGTTTCTACATAAATTAATGGAATTGATTATTTTTTAATTTCAAATTAATGTGATGATACAAATTTTTAGGTTGCGTTGTTCTCATTTCCAAGATAAAGTTTAAGGTGTAGAAGACCCCTTCACCCAGGGGGTTTGCTGAACACTCTCACACTGTGCACATTAGGTGAGATCCCACCCGTTGCCCTTTCTTTTCCTCCCAGTCTTCCATCCCCTGCTTTTCCTCGGCTCCCTCCCCTTGCCAGACTATATTTGTGTTTTATTGTTCATGTGGGCGTGTAATTGTTTATGTGTTGGAAAGAGTGTTTAAGAAGTCCTTTCTTATATAGATGCTCATAAAGTCTACAAAATATTGGCTACGTAATGAAGAAAACATTATCTGAAACTTTCTGAGTGATAAAATATGTATGTGTATGTATATGTATATGAACATATACACACATATCGTAAGAAACTTAGTAATTATCTTTCCATGTTAACACACAACCTTATGCTCTTGGCGACTCTACAAAATAATTCAAAATGTACTATTCTACAAATATGGTTTAAAATGTATAGTTCAAAAAAATCTACAAAATAATTCTATACCTACTATCTAAATGTACATTGTACTGCCTGGTATTCTATCAGAGACTCCCCTGAGATTTCTCACCACTTTCATCACATCTGGATGAGTTATACCTTGATGTTATCGAAGCCAAAGGAGGACACTGAGAACTCGCCCCCACAAAAGACCACCAGAAACTACTGCACTTAAGAATCTCTCCAGTGAACCCCCACATTGAAACATACTGCATATCTTCAACCTAAACAAACTTTTGCAAATGCTGTGGTGACCACCTATATTATAAAAGGTCAAGGCGATAAGTTTAATTCTCATGTCAGTAAGAGTATAAATGATTGACTTCGGTAAAGCTTTGCTCCCAGTAAAACAATTCAAAACATATGCAATTATATTGTTGAAAATATACCAAGAGTTTGCAAGGAAAACTTCAATAAGGCTACTTTTAATTTTATGAATGTTACCTTCAAGTCCTTATCCAGATGCATACATATTTTTTCCCTATTACCAAGACGTGATTCCAGTTTTGCATTCTTACTTATTGATGTACCTTATTTATTATGTTTTTACATATTATTTTTAATTTTTATTAAAGCATCTCATTAAAAAAATAATTTGTTTCTGCAAAATGAGTGCTTATTTTAAAAATGTCAATCAAAACCTAAAACTACAAAAATTCCACATCCAAAAATAATTGCCATTAGCACTTATTATGCATAATTCTAGACATACTGGAATTGTGTTTTAGTGAGAAAGTCAGGTAAAATAAAACTAAGGTTGAACTTTAGATAAATAAAATATCCCTTTAAACTATGTGCTTCAACTTTGAGTCTGCTTTTAAGGATGACAATATTAGACTTCCTCCCATTTCTCCCACCCATTTTTATCTTTGTATTATTGTATTATTTTAATATCATCAAGTTGTATCACATCCACATGCTGTTTGGTAATCATAATTTTTTCTTTCTTTCTTTTCTCCCTTCTTTTCTTCGTTCCTCCTTCCCTCCCTCCTTTCTTTCTCTATTTCACCATAATTTTCACAGTCCTGAGTTCTTTCTTTTGATTCATCTTTTGGTTATTGGATGAAGGGCTCTTGATTTTCTGATCCCTGAACTCTTTCATCCTTTAATATGGCACTGTCCAGTGAAATTTTCTGTGATGATAGAAATGTTCTGTATCTGACCTGTCCAGTACAGTAACTACTAGCTGTATGTGGCTGTGAAGCCCTTGAAATGTGGCCTGTGTAACTAAAGGACTAAATTTTAAATTTTATTTAATTGTAATGAAATAGTTAATTAAAATTTAAATAGCTATCTGTAGCTAGCAGCTATCATATTGGCCAACAGCTCAGTCTGTACTCAATGCTTTGAACATGTCTTCACACCTTGTATGTCTTTATATTAAAGCTATAAAATATTTCATTACCATGTACATTAGAATTTGGTAGGCATTGAGTGTTGCTGTAGAGAATTTTGGTCTTCTGAATTTTTCTTCCTTGTTTGACAATTTTTTTTTTTTTACATTTTGAGAGATCCTGGGGTGGGAGGTAGATATGTAAGCAGGGAGAGAAGGCTGCTTAGATTTGTTCTAATAGGAAGGATCCTGATATTTTGAACAATTTTCCACATTTATTAGTCTGTACTAACAGGGCTACGTGTTCACATGGTTATGTCAACACGGAAAAATGATTAGATCTTCAAGGTAGTTGGGTTACTGCATTTTCACAAAAGAGAAATTTAGAGAGGTGAAATAATTTTTCTAGTTACATGGACAGTGAGAGAGAAAGAATTTGATCTGTTACTGCTTTTTCTACTACCTCATAGATTTAATTTTTTTCTCTTTTGAGACAGAGTATTGCTCTGTTGCTTGGGTTAGAGTGTAGTGCCGTCCTCATAGCTAACTGCAACCTCAAACTCCTGGGCTTGAGTGATCTTCTTGCCTCAGCCTCCCAATTAGCTGGGACTACAGGTATGAGCCACCATGCGCAGACCCATAGATTTAACTTTTTTAGCAGCAAATATCTCCTCCTAAAGATAAAATCTTGTGTAGAATTTTAAAATACAAACCCTTTAAAATTATTTTTAGTTCTATATCTATATTTTAAATGTCACATTTAAAACTTTAACTATTAAAAAACCAATGCATGAGAATAATGAAGGTGTTTTAATTAACACCCAAATCTGAAATCAGTCGGCATTTGTGAGTAGCAGTTACGGTCTTACATTACTCAGCATCCAGCTTATTCTGTCTGGTTTGGTTTTCCATATCATGGAATTCATGACTCATGCAGATAAAACAGTCACTCTTTCTAATAGCGTGCTTCAGCTCAGGACATTCCTCAATTAAACTGATCCAGAAACTTAGGAGTAATAGAAAAAGTTTGGTTTAAAAGTTGAATCATGACCACATCTAACAGGTGCTTGAGTTTCTTAACTTCAATAAAAGATTGGAACTTAAAGTAAACGTCACAGCTCTCTGTAGTATGCTATGTGTCACTGTTAGGGGCGGGGAACTGGAGGTCAGGTCTCTGTGTTCCCAGGTTCTTGGTTCCCAGTACTGAAGAATGGTTACCGGTACCAACTCAATGGAGTAGATGAGCAGAGCTAGCAGGTGCGAGTAGGCAAATGGGAGAGAGAAGGAATGGGTTACCCCATGAGAGGAGGAGACTCTGAGCTTCTCAAGATTTCTCCTTTTATGCTGATCCCCTAATTTTATGATAAGTGGGGGGAGGGTGTTTTTTCATGTTTTTTTCTTGGAAAAGGGTGGAGAATTCCATTTTCTAACCTCATAAGGCAATTTCCCAGGGTTGCCATGGTATTTGTGAACTGTCGTGGAGCTGGTGGGTGTGTTAGTGAGGGTAGATCATGTAGGGACACTGTTACCTCAACTGTGCACATGCTCCAAAGACCCTCTATAGAGGCCTTGACAATATCTCTACTTGGTGGTTTTTCTACTTCTTTCTGATTGGTCAGTCTTAGAAACCCTCTACTGTGGACCTAACATCTAATTAGTCCTTGGGGACCCCCTTGACATGTCATCTATCCTTTCTTGGAAGCCTTCTGGCCAATTTGTTCCTCCCAGTAGACAAAGCACTTTCTAGCATCATCTATTTCTCAGTGGACAGCCCTATAAAAATCATGTTCCCCTTCCCTCTTCCTCCACCTAACATCACTAGTTCAGTTATGACTGAATAAACGAACACTGAGTTATGCCAAGTGCTTGGGTCAAATGGACACATGTGAGTCTTTCCTGGTACAGGGCTGAGCTGAATGTCCCGTGATGTGCTAGGTATTTATCTGGGTGCTTTTTCATACGTTTTTAAAAGATGGACCTATAACTTTTCCAGTTGATAATGTACATATTAATAAGAAGTTCCCAAAATACATAAAGGAGGCTCTTCTAAAATGCGTAAAAAAAAAAAAAGGATGAAAGTGTGAATGTAGGTTTATTAATTATAAACACTGTGCCCCTCTGGTACTTAGTGTTAACAGTGGGGAAGGTTGTGTTTGTATGAAAAAAAGGAATAGATGAGAAATCTCTGTGTTTTCTACTCAATTTTTCTGAGAACCTAGAAGTTGTCTTAAAAAAATTAAATCTACTAAAAAAATGCTTTTCGTTCCTTTGCCAACATTCATTGAAGTTTGTATAGCGGGTGACTGGTCATAGGTCCCGTGTGTTACCCACACGGAGGGGAATTACATTTTATTTAGTGGAGCTCTAGGTGGACTCTGCTAATCACTTCATTTCTTTTTAACTTCGAACCAATTCTGAGTGGAAATCAGGAAAAGAAACTAAGGGAAAAACCCTCAACCGAGATGAAAAATGTTATACACCTCAGGAATTTTTTTATACTTCAGAAACCCTCACTGTACTAAACTTCCTTGTTCGAAATCTATTGTTAACAGGCTTTTCCTCCCACAGTTGAGGGTGGGTAGATTATTACCAGGCCGTGCCGACTTGGAACAGGGCATACATTATGGGAAGGTCCCACTGAGTTTATTATTAATGCTGTATATAATAGAAAAAATAAAACTCCAAAAAACTCTACACAATTCCGACCCTTTGTTTCCCGTTTGTGTTATTGTTTGGGGTGGTACGCTGCTGCCTGACCCCCTATAAAGGCCACATGCCCAGCCTCTTCTTTGAATTTAACACCACAGCCATATATCGCTTGTCCATTTATAAATAAAATAAAATGTGGGATATGATGGAGCTCGAGAGAGCATATTGTCTGAAACTCTTGGATCTCGTTCTCAGCACAGATGTGCCAAAGCTGTTTGGCAAAGCATAAATTGAACTTGATGTTCGGGCTGTTCACAGCCCTCTGGGGGCAGGTCGGCTGGGTGCTTGGCTGAGATTGCCTCCGAGCATTAGAAAACGGCAATTGCCTGAGACTTTTCCTGTTTTCTCCTGAAGCATTCCTCTCTTCCTTGTTCTCTAGTATAACAGGAAGGGTCAGGGTTGGTTTAAAATAGCCAGAAGATTTACTGACGGCGGGAGAAAAAAGCTGGAAAACATCATCATCAAACAGTGCATGAAAAGCAGGCTCTGTCTTCTCTACAGAGACAAACGGAAAGCGAAAACAAATTTTGTTTCTTATTAAAGTCTATTCTTCCTATTTGATTCAGTTTGAAGATGCGAGAAGATTCTAGAAGATTGAACTCCCCCTTGGTTGCTTGTTCTGGGTTAATGATTTTTCAGAATTAGGGGAGTACGTAGAACCTGATGAATTAGTGCTAACTGGTCATTGAACAAGAATGGTGTGGGGGTGAGTTAAAAAATGGTCTTCTGTCCTGCAATTGTAGAAGCGTCTGGAGACCTGGGTGCTACCTCCAGTCTTACCAGGGATGGGAGTACTGAACTGATGTGAAACACATAAATTCAGGGCCTCCCATGCCGCCTTTGTGAAATCCTGGATGAGAAGAAAGTTGAGGCCACCAAGGTTCCTCCTTGTTCTAATTTTGTAGAGTTCTGTGAAAATGAACTGGGATGCCAGGGTCAGCGTTGCATGTCCTCCTCTGAACAGTCTTCCCAGGCTTCTCTGTCAGCCAGAGGGGTGCACAAGGGAACTCTCTTTGTCTGCCCTGCACTACAGTGTGAGCAGACCACAGGAGAATCCTGACTTTCCAGCCCTATCAGAGCTGAAGCTTGGTTAGTTAAAAAGTGCTTCTGTGAATAGGATCCTCTCAAAATTCCTCTGAGATGGGAACTGTTCTTGTCCAGAGTTTACAAGTGAAGACACTGTTTCAGAGAGACAGAGTGTGCAGCAGTCATCCCTGGCAAGCTGTGGCCAGGTGGTTGGCATAGCCTTAGGGGCAGAAATGACCTGGGTGTGAATCCTCAGCCTTTTATTCTTTCTTTGAAATTAGGTATGACTTAATCTCATTTTCTGCATTTGGACAAAGGAGATCGTAATACTCAAAGGAATGTTTTAATATAATGTGCATATAGGGAGAGAAAGAAATTTTTTTTCTTTTTTTTTTTTTTAGACAGACCCTCAAGCTGTCACCCTGGGTAGAGTTCTGTGGGATCACAGCTCACAGCAACCTCTAACTCCTGGGCTTAAGTGATTCTCCTGCCTCCACCTCCCAAGTAACTGGGACTACAGGCACCTGTCACAACTCCCAGTTATTTTTTGGTTGCAGCTGTCATTGTCGTTTGGCAGGCCTGGGCTGGATTCGAACTCGCTAGCTCAAGTGTATGTGGCTGGTGCCTTAGCCTCTTGAGCCACAGGCGCCGAGCCAAGAAATGGTTTTATATAATGCATAAAAATTGCCTTGTACCATTCATGAAGTAAATTCTTAAAAATGATAGCCGTAATTATCACTTTATTATTAAGAGAAAGTTTCAGGCCTTCTGATTCTAATCTATGATCTTTCTGCTGTACCTTCCATCTATCGATTGTGGAGACATTTTTCTGATCTCAATTACCTTCATGTTTAGAGCTTAGTGTCTCTAAAAAGTGTCAGTTGATGGCTAAGTTCATCCTGTGTATTTCTGGATTTGCTGGAGGGCTGCCCTGGCCTGTTGCTGAGTAGACAGAAAACGGGCCATACCTTAAAAGAACTGGAATTCTCTAGTCCACATTTCTCAAGGAAAACAAAAGCAACAACCAACCAACCCACCCACCCCCAGTTTTTTAAAAATTTATTCCTATGAAGATAATCTATAGCAGTTTATTTTAAATACTTAAGAGAAAACAGAATAAATAAGGAAGAAATTAACACAAGATATTGCATATTGGTCCATCCCTTATAAACAAGAACAGCTCGCCTGATGATATAATTTATTTGTTTTCTTTGCAGGGAATTAGTGTTGTTCTTATTGGTCACAGTTACTACTGGCTGTCTGTATATGTACGTATTAGTATCCTAAAGGTATGGACCTTGGCTCTTGATAGTTTGAACAGCAAGTGTTTCATAGGCTTGGGGGAATGGAGGGGACTGGGAACACACTGGATAACTAACTTGGCAGGTTTTTAAAAAATGTTTTCAGACTGCAAAGGAAAAGTCACAAAGTTTGAATAGTGAAGCTCAGGTCCAGAGGTTAGAAACCTGGTCCCAGCCTGTTGTTACTGCTGTGTTACCCTAGTGTAGATAAACCACTCATTTTCTTTGACCTTGGGTTTTCCAATCTAAAAATCACAGAAGTAGGCCTAGGCCTGCCCAAGATTGATTTTCAATTCCTGAAGTCTCCTGATGTGTGACTACAAAAAATGGCATCTATCCACCTCATCAGGCTCTTCAGATTTCACCTCTGCGTGGCTGTAGATGTATCCTGCTGGTCTCCAAATTCTAGCTATCAAAGGTAACTTAAGAGATGCTACATCAGTTTGCTGTGGTCAGGACATATGCTACATGAAAACTGTGTCAAACTGGGTGGCTCAATCTACCAGCCTCCTTTTGGAAATGCAAATCTGCATACATTGCCTCCCCCACACATTTGCACATTTGGTCTGAGGAAGAGAATTTCTGCACCTGATACCGGTCTCCTGGGGAATGGAAAATCTGAACCTACCTTTCTTGGGACTCATTTTTCCTGCTAACCAGGTATCCAGGATTACACAGATAGATGCTAATCAAAGTGTTGTTCAAGGGCTGGCAGAATCGGCAATGCCTGGGAGATTCTTGGACCAAATTCCTGGGCCCATCTCAGATCTACTTTATCAGAAACTCTAGGGGAGGGAGGAATCTTGGCCTAGGAATCTGGAAAGCTGTCCAGGTGATTGTAATGCTTGCACAAGTTTGCAAAAACCCTAGCGTGGATCAAATCTTTGCCAGGTGTTCCTGGTAGCCTCAGTCCTATGTTAACTCACCTTCTCTAATTTTACTGAGGCCATCCCTCATTATCTGACTGTGCTATTGGGGATATCAGGATGAAATCAATAACCCAAAGTAGCAGCCTTCTTTACTGGATTTTCAGATCAACATGGACTTCCAGATACTTACAAGTCCAGACTTGAGACTAGCATGCGCAGAAAACTATAGAACAGACAATGGGTGCACTGGGGCTTTATGTGAAGCACAGAAGACGTAGGAATAGGAGGTCATAGGTGTGTGCAAATCTTAATTCTAACTCTGCCCAATGGAAACATATGTGCTAATAGATGTCACATTTGTGCTATCTCACTAATTAGATGGATCACTTGACTTCACAGCTAGAGGTGAGGAGAATAAAAGACTGCTTCCCAATACCTGTAAGACAGTGAAATTGTTGTGAATGGTTGTGAAATTGTTGGAGAGGTAGAATGACATTGTTCCCCTTTGTCAGGGGAGGTCCTGTCTGGGGCTGCGCCAATCTTCTTAGTAGTTTATGCCTCTTCTAAGATGAGAGGCAATACATCCTGTTCCCTTTTAGCAATTAATAGAATTGTAGTCTTTACTGAAAATAGGAATCAATATGATACGTAATATAAAATGATATAATATTATAACGCTTAAAGAAAAATACTGTTGCTTCATTCTTATCTCACCTGGATATATCAAAACTGGATTTATTTGGTATAGTATCAGCACTTAACCTTCCTAGGGTGACAATATCTAAAGTGTCATAACTCCACACAACTGGATGTTAACTTCTGCACCTTTTGTGTCACGGGGAAAGAAACAAAAAGAAAATAAAGAGAAAATAGGTAATTGCTCGCAGGATAGAGGCAGGTATTATCCTGCCAGTTCCTCCCTGGAACTGTATGCATCAAGTCCTGCGTTAGTGATATAGCACAGAGAGTCATTGCTGACAATGAATAACATTATTGGGATGACAGCAGTTTAAGTGCTAAGGAAATTTGAGTTCTGACAAACCAGGCAGACACACACAACACGAAACATGTATAATGCATCAGCATGGCTGGTTGTGTCTGTGGCAGTTAAGATACCAATACTGATTGAGAGGCTCATCTGTTCATTTGATTGTGTCTCATGGTTTAAATCTCTCCAAACGCAGGGCTGGGTGGAGAGAGCTAGTTTGCTCTGATTGATGGTGCAAAGAGGGGGTTTTGGTTTGCTTCTCACGTAAATGTAAGGAATAAGCTTTTCTGAGTTGGCATTGACTTTATTATCAGAGATAATAAATGGATGGATTCTAAAAAGGGAGAGGGAACGTAAAAGCCCTGAAAGCTCTGCACGTCGCTATGTTACACACAGCCAGCTTCAGGTACCTTTGCCAGTGTCGCTGTGACTGTTTATGTGATAACTTGATCCTTCGTGGAGGGAACCTTGGAGCCGCACTTGATTTTTCCCTTTTCTGTCATACCCCACAGGACTTGAGGCCTTCCTTTTCTTAATGTTTCAAGAAGGCATCTTTTGTTTTCACTTTGCTATCACTATCTTACTCATCCTTAGCCTAATCTTCTCTCCCTTTGACCTTTGCTGATACTACCTGGCTGGTCTCCCATTTTGGAAGTCCTTCTTTGGCATTGTCATGGGCAATCTTTTTACCCTTCGAATCATGGAGTCTTCCATGCTGCACCATCCATCACTCACAGCAGTGTTCTTCAAAGAGAATGCACAAGATAACCGATGCATTAGAGGATAAAAACGTTGCCATACACACATGTGCGCATGCACATACACACTGATGATTCTAAAAAATTAAGATGTATTGTGATTTAATATAGAGAGTGATCCCACCCATACTCTTTCCGTGTGTCATGCCTAGAGTTGAGGTAAGGGAAAGAAAGGGAATTCCATAATCACTGTAGACAGCAATACCCTTGTGAACCTGCTTAACTGGGCTTACAGATTATATCATCCAATTTTCATCCAATGAACTCACAAAAAAAAAAAAAAGTGGGCAAATGACTTACAAAGAAATAGTAAGCCAATGGCAGAGCTGGAACTTTGCCTTCTCTTGGAATAAGCTCCTTATCAGCCACATTATGGGCCAGAAATAATCATGCTCTAATTAGCTCTGACAGAGAGTTAGCCAAAAGAAATGGGAATTATCAAGATTATTTTAATTGTTAACAAAGGACCTCTCCCACACTGTAACTTATGCCTTGAGATATTAGCTAATGATAATAGTGGATGTATGTAAAAGATACAAATATGTTTGTGTATGCAATTCCTTTAAGCCAATGAGATGTACAGTGGTAAGCTAGCACATGGGAAGAGTTTCAGCCCCTCACTGTGGCATGCCAAACCATCACACTCCAGTTTATTTATCATCTATTTCCTCATCTCACGAGATTTTCCATACTAATTATATGTGTGACTTCAAGGAAGTCACTTAACTTTTCTGGGTCCCTGTTTTCTTACCTAAAACATGTATGAATAGGCTAGAAGAGATTTAAAGAATTGGACCATCCTATACAGATCCTCCTTGACTCATGATGGGGCTGTGTACCCATAAGCCCATCATTTAAGTTGAAAATATTATACATAAAAAATGCATTCACTACCCAGATTAACCTATCATAAAGTTGAAACATTGATTTATGACAAAGAATGCTACTAATGCCCAGATAAACTCATTATGAAGTGAAAAAGTCACAAGTCAAATCGTCCCAAGTTAAGAACTGTCTATAATTGAATTGTTATAACTGCATGTATCACTATCTAGGAAGAAGATTTTTTTGCATGTAGGTGGAGTTTACTTATTTACCAAATGCAAATTTCAGAGATTTCTCTATTTTTGATAAAATTTCTTTAAAGTGTCTCTGATTAAGAAGTAAACATACTTTCTCTTGATGCCTTAGGATCATTAATACACTGCAATTCCTTACTGCACTGTCCTCTCATGTAGTGTTGGCTTTAAGTGCCATTGAACTATGCAGCTCATTTTCCATAATGCTAAGTGGTTCTACACTGCTATAATAGCCAGTTCTCTCGCCCGTGACTTCATATTTATTTCTTCTAACCAAGTCATGAACTGGTGCTTCACCCTCGTGTCCCCTTCTTCCAGTTCCTCACCCCACAACCTGCTGACTATAAGGGGGCATAGGTGGGGAAGAGAGACCTATGTCTAAAATAACAGCGGTCATACAACAATTTAACCACTACCCTATGCTGAAGGGCAGAGTGAGGAAGCTGAAGATCGAGGTTCAAATCTTGTTAACTCCTATATGCCTCAGTGGTCTCTCATCTGAAATGGTAAGGATTAAGTGAGATGCTACTTGCAACATGCTAAGGTCACAGCTGGCACCACTAAATGCTAAAACATTTTAGCAACAACATCAATACCTAATGCTTAGTAAATGATCACTATTTGACGGACTCTGTGGTAACTCATTTAGTCCTCCCAAACCCTTGTGAGTTTGTGTCTCCCATGATTCCCATTTTACCTATGAGGAAGCTAAGGTTAGAGGTGATGTGATTGCACCAGGTTGCATACCTTGGTTTTACAATAGTTACCCACCTGCTGGCCATGGTGTGTGGGGAACGTGCTCTGCCCACCACTCTCCATCTTCAATCAGGCTGCCGCAGGGATGCTGAATGCTCTCTTTGTTTAAATTCTACAGGGCTGGCCACTTTCTTTCCACTGGGCCTCTGCTGAGCACCTGGTGAACAACACCTCCACTGGTGTTCTTTGTTGCCTTTTAAAAACTCAGAATTGTCGTTTGTAAGGGAGATCCTCAAGGCAGAGTCTGCGTGCAGTTCACAGCAAATGTTCGGAGTAGGATGAGACTTTAAGTTAAACCAGTTTCCATATTTTTTCCTCCTACGTTCTAAACACATGACTTTGATTCTCTTGGCATTATAAGAAGTCCAGGGAAGTTGCAATCCTGGAGATACACTGTCCATCAGGAAGCAGTGTCATCTGTGTTCCCCATTGTGGGATTCCACCTGCTGCTCATCTCGGCCAATTAACAATTGTCAATGTCTTAGCTGGGTGAGTAGGCTTTGATGCTTTGGCCAGGGAGGAGAAGGGAAGGAGGACGAAAAATAATAATGTAATTTATGAAGCCACTGTTCAAGAATGTATCATATTTTAGAATTGCCGTGAAGCAACTACTTCAGAGGGGAATCTGGGCGTGCTCAGTTTGGAGCTGAATCCCCAGATGCGTAGCATAAAATAGTTCACAGCTGGACTTTAAAAACAGCAGGATGTGGTGAAAAGTTCTCTTGATATATCAACCCAGAGCCCGGAAGTATTATAACGTTCCTTACCTGTCCTTCATTTGGGAAGCTGTAGCAGCAGAAAGGAGGCTGATCTGACCTGCTTCCTTTCGTGAATGGGGAATGGACGTGTGAATAAGGAATAAAGCAGCCAACATCAGCTACAAGAAAGTGAGTTTTGAGAAGTGATGTGCTCATTTATTCTTCTCTTTCTCTCCATCTCTCTCCCCCTGCCCTTCTCTCTTTCCTTCCATTCCTCCCTCTTACCCAAAATAATTAAATGCAAAAGCTACTTGAGTGCAATGATAGGTTACAAATTTAAACCCACAAGAGTCAGGAACTGTAGAACTGAAAGTCCTTAGGGGGATGTTAAGTTTGCCACTTTCACATTATTACAGTAAGCTATTCATTTAATAGCCTAATTTGTAATCACAAATACCATGGGAAGTTTGGCTGGCTTCAATTTTCCTGACTTGGTTGGTGATTTTGAATATTGTAACCTTCAGAAATGCATATATTTAGCAGCCCAGACCACTGGGCAGATTAAATTACTTTTTAGCTACCTTCTTCTCAGTTCTATACCCTTCCCCATATGTGATAATAAACTTGGCGAAATCTAATGAAGGCATATCTATAAAAGTAAATGATTAAATGACCCCATTGTGATGTTCCCATTTATTTAGCTGATTTGTGTGGCCTAATGAAGGTTTATTTTTGCCTAGAAGGATAGTCCTAGAGAGCCGTGCAGTAAGCAGTGATAAAGAGTCTGTTAAGAATTTGTCCCTAAAGGACCCTTCTGCTCAACTGAAGCACTGAGGGCCCCATTTAATGTATCCGTATTCTTTGTCCTGTGAGTTTGTAGGTTCTTCTCACACCAAAACGGGCTTGATCATGTGATTTACTTTGGCCAATAATTTGCTTTAGCAAATGTGAAACAAGGCGAGTCTTGAAATGCACTTGCGATTTTTCTGCCTGTTCTCTTGAGAATATGCTTGGGCTAGCCTTCTGGATTTAGACAAGAAAGCCAAGTCATCCCAGCCAAGGACATGCTATGCAAACCAGCCCCCAGCTGATACTCTGGCTAACTGTTTGCACATGAGTGAGCATGGCTGCCCACACCCACACCTGGCCCAGATCAGGAGAACCACCTGGCCAACCTGTAATAGACCCAAAACAAATAATTAGGTAACGATGTTTAAAGCAAACACTTTTGGTGTGTTCGGACACAGACAATAGGTAACTGTTTTACTTCCCCATAAGCTTTCTACCATTGGGAAAACAGGCGTATAGCTCATTCACATTAAAATAGTTTCTTGGGGTTATGAGTTTCACAGGGTAGAATTCAAACTTCTGGCATTAAACCCTTCCTCCTGCTCCACCACTTGGTATTTCTACTGCTATTTCATGCTGCAGAGAGATTGCTATTCAGAAACACCTTGTGGGAGCTCTGGTTCCTGCAGCTTGCCCCCACTCCTGCCACTTCTGTTCCCACCCCCTTTCCCATTTGAGACTGGGCTAGAGAAAGCAGTAGCTCTGCCAGAGTCTTAGATGATCTTGTGAATGAAGTCTTCAATTCCCCATCTAAAAATGTGTTAAAGGCAGAAGACTTTCCCGACACCCAGCAGCAGGGAAGAAAGCCCCTATAAGAAGCCGCCGTCCACTTGACGGTGCATCTTGAAAGGCTTCATCAACAACCCCCAATTACTGCCAAGAAGCGCCCTAGCTCTTCAGAATGAGGACAAATCGTCTCCTCTCATCCAGATTCAAAGGTCCCAAAGCACCAGATTCACACACCAAAAGAATCCCTTTCTGACTACAGAGGGTTTTAATGATTTTATTAGATGCCTCGCAATCTGTTGCTAAATCTGTTCCCATGTAGTTTACATTTACCGGTTAATAGCCAGAGTTAAGGACCTTTGTATGGGGCATTAAAGATGTTAATGAGGGGATCAGCTCCATTAGAATGACCAACTTTCATGAAAATGTAAATTGAGAATGTTTAATCAAGTGTATTAGATTTATTGTTCCAGACCAAATTGTTTTGATATTATCTGAGTCAGGGGAAAACTCCAGCTTGGACAGAAGTACACACCACCTTTGATAACCAATAGTATATACTTAGCAATTGGAAATTGATGGTGGTAATTCTCTATTTACGTGGAAAGCATCTATTCTGTTAGATGGCTGAGAGTGCAAATGCTGGCAGGTTAAGCATTTTCTAGAAAGCAATGAAAATGCTCTGAAAGGTGAGTTGGAAAGGTGCTTGGGCCTTTGGCTGCCAGGAGGTTGCTAAATGCCAGTTATGGGCAGTACAAGCAAAGAGGAAATAGAGTGGCCCATGGACTTGTCTTAGAACACGTCTCTACCAAATCTAGGAATCCTGCACTGCCTGACTGAACTTTATATATCATTTTTCTTACTGCTGAGTTGTTAACTGATACTTGATAGGGCTTCATTGTCCATGTCCTCCTCTTCCAGTCTCTTAACTTTCAGCCTGCTGACGTAAGGTCGCACAGGCTGGGTAGAGGGGCCTGTGTGTGTGGAGTTAGCCGACTTGTATTCGGATTCATCACCCTCCATTTAATAGCTGCATGATCCTGGATAACCCTGAGCTTCAAGAATCTCCTTTGTAAAGTGGAAAAATGGAAAGGTGATTGCTACCATGCTTTATCATGAAAATTAAATAAAATAGTATGTAATGTGTGCTTGGGGTAGGTCTGGAACAGTGGAGGCCCTTGATAAAATATTCATGTTCTGCTTTCCCTCTGTTCTAATGTTTAGAGAGGCTCACGTGTGCTAACACAGAGAGGACTGGGCATATGAAATATTTTTTTAGTACTCAGAATCCTTAGGGCAGCTCTACATGAAGCCAGCAGCTAGTTAATGAAGCCTGATTTCTTGGGCATTTGCCTCTTATGGCTGACTGACTTGTTAACTGAATTATTCAAAGATTTTCATAATATGTTTGAATTTCTTACATCCATTCAGTGGCTAATGATTCCTAGCCTGGCCTGGGGCCTCAGTTGAGGGAGCAAAACAGATCTATTCAAAAGATGAGAGTTCTTTTTAATTTAAGAAAACGATTATTATATCCTGATAGGTACCTGCGATTATTAGTTTGGGATTCATTTGAAGTGGGAGGATTGCATAGTGACAGTGACTCTAGATGACAGCTCGGGAAAGGAGTTGCTTGGGTGACTTATTTTCCTAGGAAGACTAAGAGCTTATGATTGTAGAGTGGAGGAAGTACAGTCCCTGAGTATTGTAGTCCACGGGGGGAGAGCAGTGTGGGTCATTTGGAAGCCAGGAAGCAAAATCTGAATTTTTCCCACTTGTCTAACCTCTTACTAATATCATTATCTTACCACTAAGGTTAAAAATACGATCTATAAAGATGTCATATTAATTTAGGATGTTTCTATTATAAGCTTCCATTCCTTGTGCTGAGCTCTGGACTATCCATCCATCACCAAGCTCCTTAGATTCCTCTAAGGTGTTATGTGCCTGTTTTTAAAATCCAAATATGTATAAGATCTTCCTGGGGCTATCTCCAGAGAGACACCTGTATGGCTGAAAAAATGACCCTATTTGAAGTCACTGTTGGGTTCACATTAAAAATACAGCAAGGAGAAATTGCTCCTGACTTTGGGTAACATTTTTTTCTATTTTGATAAGAAAAAGCGGTGGATTGGATGTGTTATCAAGAAGGAAGCTATTCCTCTTTTTATCCTAATTATCTTCTTCCAATCTGAAATGTTTATGGAATGCAAAATAAAACTAAAAAATTAAAAGAAAAAAAACCCTCACCTTTAAGTTTTGGCGTACTTTCAAACAGTAAGTCACCTTTTTTTCCTCATTGGTAGCTACTTGGCCAGATAAGAAAAGGTCAGCTGGGAGGTGCCTTCTTATCTAAAGGAGAAAAGAAGGTGTCAAAAACCTACCAAGGGAGTACCCTGAACACTATCTGGGTGATGTGCACATCTATAGACTGGGTTCAAGCATTACAAAAGCACTCCATGTAACCGAAAACATTTGTACCCCTTTAATATTTTGAAATTTAAAAAAGGGAGGGAAATTTAAAAAACAAGTGCCCAGATCGAGGGGATACATGTGTTGTGTAGCCATTAAGAGTGAGAAGAACTTTACCTCTGTAGTTCAGATGCCTTGTTAGCAAAACTTTTATACCTGTCTTTGGAACCGTTCTATCAAATGTACCCCCACCCCATATTCCCTGAAGATGGTTGGTTTCTTGGAAATTAAAAAAAAAATTAGGTATTCATTCTGTCTGTTCTCAGTGATATTGTTTGTCCAGAGACTCAGTGTTTTTTAGATTGTTTTTCTTTCCCAAGAAATAGTGTATTTAGGGAACAACTTCATCTCAAGGGAACGTCCAAGGAGAAACATGTGTAGCAGCTCAGTGGCTCCTACCCAGTAGGACACAGTGTGGAGGGTGAAGAGCTGTGGAAAGAGGCTAAAGGTTCCTAAACATCCTCCGTATCTAATACGTAATTCCTCTCTCACAGAGGGGCTTAGTTCTTTGTTTTTGAGTGTATATGTGTGTTTTGAATCGAAAACAAATTCACCTAAGGTGATCGCTGAATTCCAAATAGCTTTTTGTCAGTTATGTTTTCCCCGTCAACCGATACTAAAAATGTACCTACTGCATGCAATTTGAAAAGTAAAATTGGAACCCTTGAAATGCTGGGGAACCCTTGCCCTAAAGTGAAAAAAAGTAAAGATAATTATGCTTAGAAAAGCCATCACTAAATCAGGAGAGAAAGCAGATTTGTATGAAGATATAATGAACTGAAACGGGAAAATCAGAATCAGTTTCATGAAAGGGGAATAACCAACACAGGCTGCTGGTAAACTGACTACTTATTATCTGCTGCTAGGTGACAAATCACTTTGATCTTTAGTGGCTTTAAGCCTGTGATTTCCAACTCCTGGGCTGCAGACAGTACCGTCTGTGGCCTGTTAGGAGCTGGGCCACACAGCAGGAGGTGAGCAGCGGAGAAGCAAGTGAAGCTTCCTCTGCAGTTCCAGCCACTGTCCATCCCTGGCATCACCGCCTGAGCTCTGCCTCCTATTAAATCAGCAGCAGCATTAAATTTCCATAGGAGCGGGAACCCTACTGGAAATTACACATGTGAGGGATCTGAGTGCACATTCCTTATGAGAATCTAGTGCCTGATGATCTGAGGTGGAGATGTAGTGCGCTTGAAGCATCCCCAAACCATCCCCTGGCCCAGTTCCCCATTTTACTCTGTAGAAAAATTGTGTTCTGTGAAACTGGTCCCTGGTGTCAAAGAGGTTGGAGAACAGTGCTTTAAGAAATACCCTCTTTTCTAATTCTGTGCATTGCTGTGGCTTAGAGAAGCTATTCTGCTCCAAGTGATGCTGCCTGGGGCTACACTTAGCTGAGTTAAATGCTTGAGGTCTCCTTTGCATATTTAATGCTTTGGCAAGGACAGCTGGACTGCCAGGTTTCCCTGGTTCTTTGCTATTTCAGGGCCTCTCCCTTTCATGTAGTGTCTCCAGTAGGGCAATAAGATTTTTCATACGGTGGCTCAGGGATGCCCAAAGCACCAAAGTAGAAGCTTCTAGATCTTTCCAAGGCTTAGGTCTAGAACTGGCATAGCATCTCTTCCTCAACATGCTGTTGATTAAAACAAGTCACAAGTTAGTCCATATTCTTTGTGGAAGTGACTGTACGAGGCAGTCAGTGCCTGGAGGCCAGCTTCATTGAGAACCATCTTTGGTGACTAGCCACCACCCCCAGTTATGGTCATATTAAAAGAACATGCTGCTAGGACAGTTCTGCTGGTACTGCAGCTATGGGGTACTCACAAAGACCACTGCTAGTAATATTTTTAATAGCCACCTCATCTTTTTACGTTATTCCTTCAAGGAGCTTCTGTGTGGCTGAGCCAGCATGCATACCTGTGCCCTAGCTATCTGGGAGCAGGGAGAGGAATTGTCTCCTCTCAGTTGTTTCCGTTGTAGAAGGTGGGCTCTGCCTTTTCCAAGATTCTGTTGCCTATGTGTTCTGGGTTTCCTGGGTCAGTTTTGGTTTATACTCATTGTAATGACAGGATTATTAACTGTGCCCCCTTTAATTATGAATAGCTGTACAATATGGAGGAGAAACTATCTTGTCCTCACATGACCAAGACCCACACAAAGAAGATCCTTCAAATCTAGGAAGAGGGTTCAGAAGATAGATGAGCATCAAATGAAGAATGTCTGCTCCCACTTTCCTCTGGCTGTCCAACACTCACAAATACTTTTATTCCTCTACTTATACACTAAAAAGACACAACCATATCCACCTAACACAGCGGTTCTCAACCTATGGGTGGTGACCCCTTTGGGGATCTCCTGCATCTCAGATATTTCCATTACGATTCCTAACAGTAGCAAAATTACAGTTATGAAGTTGCAATGAAAATAATTTTATGGTTGGGGGTCACCACAACATGAGGAACTATATTAAAGGGTCATGGCATTAAGGAGGTTGAGAACCACTGAAACAGAATGCAGCTAACACATGGCCCTAAATCTTGCCCTACTCCAAACCCAATACTTCTAGGAGTTGCTCATTCCTTTTTCACAGAATAGTTAATCGCTTCCAACACAATCCAAATACAATAGCGGACAGGGAGAGGAAAGAAAAAGAAAATTAGTTAAAATGGACATAACAGAGATGAAGATATGTTAGAGGGTCGTAACTGAGTTGGCACCTTACCTTTCTGCTACCCCTCTATCTTTGGATATTCAATCCTGGGTTCTGAATACTCTGAATATTCTTTCATGTGAACCTTAAGATTCAAAAGTATGAGCAATGTGGGTGAAGCCTATATAATGCGCCTGAACTACCATGGAGAGAGGAAAGGGATATCTGCCCCTTTCTCTTCAGGGGTGTGAAACAAGGCTCTGCTTTGCAGAAAACACACTTAACAGTGGATGTTCTTCCCAGGTAGGAAAGGGAACAAATATTGGTTACTCTCTTTCATCTAATACTTTATTGATATTGGAAAACAAAGCTATTGATTAGTAGAGGTAGAGGAGTGGCTGCTCTAGCTTTTAAAGTCCATATCTAGGTAATCTTCAGGCCACGAGACTGAACTGGGACCTGGGGCTCCTGTCTTGGGATGACGTAATGTAAGACGCTTGAGCAGGGAGAGAGGAGAGATTCTGTAAATCTCTTTTTGCAAATCACCTGCAGTAAATCAGCTTTCTGCAAAAGGTGAAGAGTGTGAGATAAAGTGGGAGCAGGGAACACTGGTGGGTTTGGGGAAACAGGCAAGGTATATTCTCAGGGTTGGATGCTTCGCAGATTGTGGAGAGGATGCAGTGGAATTTAGGGTTATGGCTCAGAATCAGCATCTATCTTTCCTTCAGCTTGATACATTCTTCTCAGAGCTGGCCTGAGTGCAAGATGGGACAAATGCTAGAGCTAAGAAAGAGGAGGAAACATGGGTCAGATTCTTGTGCTGGGTTAAAAAGTGATCTCAACACTTAGTCCAAGTCCCTTGTGTTAATTGTGAATCCAGAGTCCTAGTCTAAACCTGAGATTATAATATTAACACAATTCATGCTTATTTCTTCATTCATAAACTAAGGAATTTAGATTAGGTCAATGGGTCCGAGCATGGGCTTTCTAAATTCCAGGATGCCCTCAATAGAATTATATTTAGGCAGAATTCAGTTTATTATCCACAATATGGATTCGTAACCAGGCCTTAACCTTTAAGTGTGATGAGTATACTCAACTTTAAATGTGCTGAGGAGTGGTGTTTGAAAAGTAAAGGGTGCTGTGGAAATACACCTCAGGAGACTCAGCCTATTCCAGGGCCCTGAAAAGGTCTCCTGGAGGAAATGATACTTTGGGGAAAGGTGAAAACCAAAATGCAGCATGCCCAATGATGTTTAGTAAAAAATTCACTTTGGGGGCATGACAACGATCAACACAATACAGAGAGTGGCTACTCCTCTACCAGTGTTCTAGTTCTGACTCTGAGGACATAGGGTGCTTGACAGATTTGTTACTGGCAAAGAAACATTGTACAAACCATGCAGGGACACGGGTATCTCACATGACCTGGTAATTCCCTCCAGCTTCCATCTCCTCATAGGAATCACAGTGCCCTCTTATGAGTACAGCCTTTCAGCCCTCAGGTTGAAGAGCTGCATATAGAAATGTACCTTGATTTTTGGGCTCTTAAGCTATTACAAAATAAATGTTGAAACGCTTTAAATAGATCTCATTAAGGCTGGTGTATGGCTCTGTGCCTCTCTGTCACGCCTGTGGTTGTGAAGGATGGTTTTAAGATGTATAATTAAAGTTATTCCAGAGAGCATGATGAATCAGTCACCGATTTTATGAGAATTTCAAGAACTTGGGCAAAAAATCTTCCTTTGCCTTCTTCCTGCTGACACTCCAGTGAAATCTACTTTTTCTTGAATATTTTGCTTTTGAATCTTGACGAAGATTCTACATCTCAAACGGTACCCATTTGAGGTACTGTTCTAGCCAGGTTGCCATGGCAAAGTGCCCCTCCCTCTGGGTGAAGTGATTGTTGTTTAGGTTCTGCCATGAACTTGGGGAGAGTTGATTAAATAATTATTAATCTCAGCCTCCCGAGTTGACATCTTCCCTGCAAATCCAGTTATTCCTGAATAAAATCCTATATGACTAGTGCAAGAAGGTACTTCCTGTGTCTACAAATATCAAAGGTCCAAAAGAGCAAAGGAAAATATTTCATGGCTTTTATGAAATGCAAACTACTTCTGGCTTTATATCCGTGGATTTTTATAATACTGAACACCTATTATGGTTTCTTTTCTATTCAAAGCTCCTTCCCCACGTTATCTATGCATTTTAAACACTCTGGGTCAGCTGTGACCAGTATTTCCTGTTTTCAGTGTCAGGGTGGTAATAAGCCCCTGTGTCGTACTCCACCGCCCAAACTGTGGACTTTCCGTTCGGAGGGACAAGCAAGCATAATGATATCCATCTGCAAGGGAGCTTAAAATAGTGCCTATGCGTCATTTTGCAGTTAGGAATCTGGATATGGCTAATGGGGTGTTATCAATCAGGAGATAAAATTAAAATCCCACGTTAGGAACCGCTCCTGCCAGAAAGAGTGGATTTTGTAACAGCTGCTTTCTATTAGACACTATTGTGTTCTTTAGCAGCAAATTACATAGATCAGAAACGTATGGTTAACAGTTTCCCTAAGCGAGGTTGTAAATGAGCCTGTTGTCCTCGGAACAAAGATATCGCAGGGGAACGGAGGAGGCTCTGAGAACAGGCGTGGTGGGCTTAGTAGGGCAGTTTTCTGCTCCCCCTTGGAGGCTAAATAGCTCCCTCAGAAGAAATAAATATGTATTTGTGTGCGTGCGATCCTAGTGTAGGGAAGTGACCTTTTGAACTCTGAAAGAGATGGGTTTTAAAGCTTTTACCTGTCTCGTGTCTCCTAACAGCCTGCTTTTGATTGGTTCCAGAATTCATTAAATCTTAAGAGGGCAAAAATTAGCTGGGGTTGAGGGAGGAGGGAGAGAGGGAGGAAGCAAGGTACTCAGTAAGCACCAAGTGTCTCAGCTCCAAATGAAGATAAGTCGGTTGAAATGAACAGCTAAGAGACAGTCGGTGCGTCCTCCCGCTTACTGCAGCTCAGCAAATTAAACTTCGTGTGCTCCAAGGCTGGCTCCATACTGATGTTCTTGCCTTATGGAAAATAACATACTCTGCCTGCTTTTTTTTTTTCCCGCTGTCTCTAACAGATGACAATAATAATGAGAACTAAAATCACTCAAGTCAGTGTATGAAAGGGAGCTGTCTATTTAAAAAAAATAAAAAGACATTTCTCGGCGCCATCTGTTGAGGTACAATAATGTTTTGTAACAGGTTTTGGAAAGCACATTAAAAGACTTCATCTGTGCTTGTCCTTTCCAGTTAGTCAAGATATAGTTGTGTCTCTCCTGTCTGATGTGCATTCTTGAATCATGTAATTGTTTCTAATTTATCTCTAAAATTAAGCATCTCAAATACAATTTTAATTGGGATTTCATTAGGTACTTATTATATCATGTGTCAAATGATGGTTGATTATTCTGAACATGGATAGAGAATCTGAAAAATACAGTAGGAGAATGATGGGTACCTCTGAACACTGATGGTGCTCAATAAATATGTCTTAAAAATAATCAGTTGATATATAATTAATGTAAGTAATTACCACAATTAAACTCTATTTATGGAACCCTGCTGGGTTGTTTTCCATCCTAAGCTTAAACATGATTGTTATTCTTTTGCCCAAATAAAATTAAGGTAATGAGAGGAAAAAAATAGGATAAATATAGGGCTGAATGACAGAGTGAGAAAACATTTTTTCTTTATTACAGAATGATGGCATGAAGCAAAAGGTATAGGAGGCTTTAAAAATATCCTCTTCACCTAAATGAATTAGGAACATTCAACACACAGTGTGAAGCAAAAGGGCCTAGCATGTGGGGTGGAGGCATGCGGAGCTGGATGAGGAAAGAGCCTAGAAACTGCTGATCTGAACAACCCAGCACCCAGAAACTAGGACGATGATTCTGCCACACTCTCTCACGGTGTGGTTGCTGTTTTAATTTGTCTCTGTATCCTCAGCACTTAGGGCAGTGGCTGAATATAGTAAGTATTTTAACACCTACACATTGTATGATTAAGACTGGCTCAAGTATCTCTTGAGTGACAGTGAACATAAACGGTTTACAGGAAGATGATGGAAAAAGAACTTGAGGAAAAAAAAAATCAATAAACTTAACTAAATGTGTTCCCTCATCAAAAGAAGCGCTCCTGACTTCAGAGAAAGATGGAATAATAGGTATCAGATTTGCTCTCCCACCTAAATCAGCTTAAAAAAAAAAGCAGACAAAAATATATGGAACAATGGTTTCAAGATACTGGACATAAAGCAATAAAGGACAATTTCCTGTTCTTCCAGAGAGATGGGAACCAGATGGGAACCACAGGAGTCATGTGGTTACCCTACTGCCTGTAGAGAATTTCTAGTTTGTAGAACGTGAGGGGGACACAGGTACAGCAGTTTCTCTTTCCTTAAAGAGACAAAGCTTGGAATCTGGGGAGACCAAAGTTAGCTTGAGTTTCAGGGCAAGAGCCCAGAGAGGAGAGATCTGCATAGAGAAGGAACTTTAGAGATCTATAGAGATCTCCCTTGAAGCTTCAGTTGAATAATGCCCAGTACATGCTATTAGAGAAACTTCCTGAGGCCAAGGAAAGAAACATCCGGAAGAATTAAAAGAAATAATTACCAAGGCACATACAGGGAGTAGTTCTGCTCTTACCATCTAGAGTAGAAAAGATAGCAATATATGGTCATCAGATGGAGTATTCGGAGGGTTTTTAACTCAGTGACAGAATTAGCTGTAGACTAAACATTGCTCTGGTCCTACCTAACATAACCTTAAAGGAAGACCCTGCAGTATCAAATTATTTCCAATCAACTATGTTCCAGAACAAAGCCCAAGAATGTGTCTAATGTATAAAACATCTAGCACCTGACAAGGTAAAATTCACAATGACATCCAATTAAAAGTTACTAAGCATGAAAAGAAGCAGCAAAATATGACCCACAATGAACACCCACAATGTTTTTATAATGTATAAAAACATCTAGCACCTAAGAAGGTAAAATTTACAATGACATCCAATTAAAAGTTACTAAGCATGAAAAAAAGCTGCAAAATATGACCCACAACAGAAAAATAGATCAGTTGAGAAACCTAATTTCCATTTGTGTAGAATGAGGAAAGAGGTAAACTCTCTTCTCCTGTAACAGCTATAAATCAGGACATTATTGTCAAAAACAAATATTTTAATGGCTCTTGAAATCAACCAAAGAAGAAAACAAATTGAAAAGCATTTATTTATGCAAAACTGCTGAACTTTGAATGAGAACATTGGGAATCTATCATATTTTTGACTGGAGCTATTTTCCATTCTTGCCAGCTTGGTTGGTATGGTAGTTCTATTATGTGGAGCAAGTTCTGAAAGCCAGAAGCTTTGCTTCCAGAAGTTACTCATTTGATTTTGTATGAAAGATTTTCATCTTTAAAGAACACCCACTTAAAGAGCATTGTTAGTAAAAGTATCACATAAGCAAGCAAATTGGGAAGGCTAGCAACTTCCTAGTGGAGACAAGTACCAGATCAATGTACCTACCAGAAGTTAAACATAGAGACCCTAAATATGAGGCAGTCATCTAAGAGACTGATAATATCTTTACATATCCCTGCTAACTTCATTGTACATGTACATAGGAGAACAAAAAGAGTCCATTCTCTCCACACATTGTTGGCTAATAGGGAGGTCAAACACCTTTGCAGAGTCGATACAAGAGAATCCAGTAGAAAATAAATACTGGGGGTAACACTGTAAGTCCTTAAACTTTAAACAAAACCATATGCAGAGCCAATGATAAACATCATAAGGCTTATGCTTTAAAAAGTTTGAGTAAAACTCCTGATGAATCATTGACTGGCTATGCTGACACAGGAATGACCTCTAGAAAGCCAAGCTTAAAAATAAAAACAAGACTTAAAAATGTTACTAAGCAGACATATCAGGGCTACATATGGCAGGAAAAACCAATTCTACAGATTTACAATGATAAGTTTCTAAAATTAAAAAATAGCAACAACAGCAACTCTCCAGGAAAATTTAGAATCTAGAGTTACTATATTACCTGAAATGTCTAGTTTTCAACAAAAATAAAACATCCAAAGAAACAGGAAAGGATAATTCATGCCTAGGGGGAAAAGTAGTCAACAGAAATTATCTGAATGGGTCTAGATAGATATTCTATTTAGCAGAGAAAGTTTTCAAATTGGCTATTTTAAATATGCTTAAAGAACTAAAGAAAGTCATGTTTTAAAAACTAAAGGAAAGTATCATGACAATGACTTAGTAATTAGCAGATATACAGAGATAAAAAGAAATAAGAGATACAGAAATAAAATATTTACATTATCAAAAGAACCACACGGAAATTTTGTAGTTGAAATCTACAGTAAAGAAAAATACAGGAGCTTAGCAGAAGATTTGAGAAGAATAAGATAAGATCAGTAAAAATTATCCAGTCTGAAGAACAGAACAAAGATTGAAGAGAAATGAACAGCTCCTTGGAGATCTGTAGATCAATAGCAAATTTATATACATATATATGTATATATATAGTGAGATTCCAGAAAGAGAAGAAAGAATATTTTTAGAAATAATTATAGAAAACTTCAAACATTTAATGAAAACCACGAATCTACAGATTTAGGAAACTCACCAAACCATAAGTAGGTAAACAGAAAGATTCACACCTAGTCACATCATAGTCAAACCATTTAAACACAAAGACAGAGGAAATCTTTAAAGCAATAAGGACAAAATGACTTATCAACTACCACAAGAGAACTTTGATAAAATTAACAATTGATTTCTTATCACAAATAATGAATGACAGAAGGCATTGGCATACATATTGAAAGTACTCAAAGAAAAAATAACTGTCAACCAAAAATTCTATGTCTAGGTAAACTATCCTTCAGAAATGAAAGTAAAAAAAGATATTCTTACATAAACAAAGGCTGAGGTAATTATTTACTAATAGATGCCTTACAAGAAATATTAGAGGAAGTCCTTTAAGCTGGAAAAAATGTCATCAGATGGCAACTGAAATTCTTCTATTCATAAGAATAAAGAGCACTGCAAATAGTAAAAGACTGTATATGGGTAAATATTAAAGACTAAATATTTTTCTCTTAAATTTAAAAAATATATTAGAGTACATAAAGCAATAATTTAACTATTTGGGGGTTTATAACATATATAGATGTAACATACATCACAATAATAGCACAAAGGAAGGATGCAGGAAAATTTTAGCAGCATTACATTGACAATAGTGTAAAGTAAATTATGATGAATTAAGATTTGTATTGTAATCCCTACATCAATAACTAAGAAAATAACTAAAATTATATAGTAAATAAATGAACTGAGGGACTTCTGCTATTGCAAAAGGTGGAGAAAAAGAGACTAGACTTACCCTGCCACCTTAATAACCAAGGGAAAAAACCCCACATGGGCACAATATGTGAAAAAATGGTTTTCAAGACACTGAACATAAAGAAGGCAAAATTATGAAGGAATATGAGAAAAAATTTAAGGGTAATGGACATGTTCATTATACTGATTGGGGTGATGATTTCACATGTGTGTACATATTTGAACTGTACACTTTAAATATATGCCATCTTTTATATGCCAATAATATATAACTAATGTCTTCATTTCAGAAAATCATGCATCCATGAACATACACATGTGCACAGTATACATGCAACTTTTTGGAAGAGGAGCTATAAAAGCAATTCATTAACTTGGGGTTTTCTTTTTTTCCATAATTTGGAAGCAATTTGGAAAATATTTGAAAATGGATAATTTGAAAGACACAAAAAAGTATGAGTGATTATAGATTGATTTTATAGTAGTACTGAGTACACTGGATATTTTTTTTCCATTTCTGAGATACTTTACTAAGAAGAATATTTTCCAGTTCCATCCATATAAATATAAAAGGGGTAAAGTGGTAGGACCTCACCTATGAAGCATATTACAAGGGTATAAGTCAAATCTATCAAGTATTGAACACAAATCCCTTAACACTGTGATTAAGTAAATGAGGTGAAAGCTATGTTAATTAGTATGATGTAAGCATTCCAATTTGTACAAATAATCAACGCATTGAATCCCACAAAGGCATAAATGTATTTATGATCATATTATGTAAATATGACTTAATAAAAAAATTAAAAGACAAAAAAGTAGATGCAGTTTTATCCTGATATGTTTAGCCTCTAACTCTTAAGAATATGTTGAAAAATATCACAAAATACAGGGTGGTGCCTGTGGCTCACTGAGTAGGGCTCTGGCCCCCTATACCAGAGGTGGTGGGTTCAAACCCAGCCCCGGTCAAAACAAACGATCACAAAATACAATTTGAGAAGAAAATACTATGTAAACATTTCATTGGCTTTACAAAAAATAAACTCAGACTCACTAATTTACCATAGAATAATATATAGAGGAAGACTAGTCTACTGTAATATATTATGGGTTAAGAGTCAGTACTGGCTATGGTAATGGAGGTTGGGGTAGATTAAAGAAAGATATGAAGAAAAAGTATAATATAGTAACTCATGATAATTCTGGAGGTTAAAAAGGAGTCAAAAGGTTCAGACATTTTGTTTTTGGATGACTGAGTGGGTGCATTATCATCAGAAGAGATGAGAATTATCAGAGGAAGAGGACATTGAGGGAGGAAAGAGGAATAGATTTGGTATTAAGCATAATGGAATTTTCTTTTGCATACATATTTGAGAAATATATTGGCACTAGTTTCTCAGTTTGCTCCCCTGAAGCTGTTCATTCATTCACAAATGTTTTTATGTATAAAAACATGTTATCCCGAAAATGGTGTTCCCTTATGTAGCAATGATGGAAATAGAACTCAGGGATGAATAATTATCTGGAAGTTTTGGCAATCGACTAGTTAGTATGTATTTATTGAGACCTTCTCTATCCCAGAAATAGTGCCAAGTTCAGAACAATGAACAAGATAGACAACATCGCTACCTTTATGGGCCCTTTTCTTGGGGATAGGGCAGAGACAACATTATGACAGTCAAAGTGGAACATTTCAGCCCTTATTTTTATGGTCACTGTAAAAATTGGAGACAAGTGGTTTGAAGGCAAGAGCAAGAAATACAGAATTCAGGTGCTTCATGTGGTCAGCAATGTAACTCACTGGGGCACATGACAGCTCTGATTCTGCTCCTCTCAGCCTTAGACTTCATTTCATTAGACTTAGGGAAACTATCTCTATTTCTTAATTACAGAAGGCAGAAGAGAGCATGTGGAAATTCCGGGTACACCGAGCCTTTTCTTTAGAATCAAATTATGGTGTAAGTGCTACCACAAAAGAGGCTATAGTTATGGCAATTACAGTGGCAGTTCATTGAAAAGCAGAGTGAATGTGGTGCTCGTTGGTTTTCTGCAACAAGATCTCCCTCCACGTTTCTGACTTGATAGTTGTTTGGTTTGAATGGCATTGATATTGAACTTGTGCTAGGGAAACAATTCAAGGAAACAATTTGGATTTGTGAGATACCCAGTTCTAAAGTGGCCTTTTTTCTGAGACCTTCTTGAATTTCTTTTATTAAACATTCACCCATGCTCCTTATTCTGGGGGAATAAAAGTGATGGTATCGTTTAAAATAATGTAACACTCATTCTATTAGCAGATTTGGTAGAAAAGGGGGGAATTACTATATTTCTTTTGCACATTTTTGACTCAATGATTTAAAAAGTAAACTATTAACTTGCTTTAAATAGATTTCACCTAGCATTTAAATTAGCCAAAGTGGGCTTCAATTTTTAAGGGCTAGCTAATTAATGCAAAGATATTTTGGTTGCTTGAAGAATGCCATATGATTTCCAAAAATTAGTCAGCCCACACTAAATCTAAAAAATAATATATTAGCTTTGAGTTTATTAATGCTTTTTTATAGCCATCATGAATTTAAAGGCAATTAAATAAATGAGATTTCGTGACAGGTTCGAATACTTCAAAACCCCAGTGATACTTGGTAACAGAAAGAGGGTCAGATACACGTGGGATTTTGGGAGGTAGTTATAGTATAAGCTTTGAGATTAGGTCTCAAGGTTGAGCCTTCATAATGACCAATACTTAGTACCATCTGAGAACTATAATATGCATTTTTTGGCTCTTGAAATGGCGAGATGATGTCAAAGTAACTTTTGTAACTATTTCTTACCTACATTTTTAGCAAAATATTCCATCTGCAAATATTAAAGGACATGTTAATTTTTTTTAACTAACAATCAGAACTCTACCTTGTAGAAAGATGAAAGAAATAATCATTTATTTGCTCTTACATGAGAAAGAAGTTTAAGTACTACAGTTATTTAGGCCCAACTTTTAAAGTTTGGGGAGATTTTTATTTTTTGTCCTTTGCTTTTAGTTAGAGAGAGGACCATATCAAGAAAATCTAAAATTCTTTAGAGAAGAGAAATACACCTAAGATTATTTCATTAAATGTTATTGTGTCATCCCAGTCTCCTTGGAATTTAGAGGTCTAAGGGTGCATATGTACAGCCCAGAAACCAGGTGCTTTGCCTTTTAAAGCTTTGCCTATTATTTAAACAAGACTTGGCACCTGAGTAATTCAGGATTTAGGACTTGAAGCATTATTGACAGGAAAAAGTAATCTTTGGGCATATCTACACCAAGTAAGGTAGCCTCTTATGGTTACTCAAATTGTTCAGAGAACTGCAGGGAAACCATTCATACAGACCGGGGATGGGACTCTTCAGAGCTGTTCCTTACTGGCCAGTGTTCAGTAGCCACTAAGATCTACCCAGTGGCTGTTACACGGCTTTCATCTTAGATTTTGTTTTGTGTCTGTTTAGTTTTTCTATGCCTTAATTTATTCAGAGAGTCACAGTCCTATTATTTAACATTATCACACAAATTATTTGCATCCCCATTGCTTTATTAGATCTGAATGATCTGATTTTAGTTTTATTACACATTGCCTGAGGTAGTGAGAATATTCTTTGCCTACCAAAACACACATGTGTGGACGTGTATGCCGAAAGGAGTTAGATTTTCGGGAACAAACATTAACATTTTAAGCAGTGCCTTGGTCTCGTAGAATTGTTTTGTTTTCTTCTTCCTGTTTTTTCCCCTCTCTTTGATCTAAGTTGTTTATAACTACTGACTAGTTAAAGATTGATTTAAAATAACTGTGTTATGCAGATAGAATTATAGAGAATGAAATTTAAGAATTGTTGATGAAACCATTTGCTTTTGAAAGGCTTACTTTCCTAATGTTTAAAGTCCCACATTAGTACATGATATTTTATCTGGAGTTCTTTTTAAAACTGATGGTTTTTAAATATTCCTTCATAGATGCAATATTAAAATAATTTTACAATTGGATAAATCATTTGCTTCCAAGTTAGGAATTTTTGTGTCTACATTGAATGATTATTTGTTCATGTGTGCAGTTATAAAAGATACAGATTTACAGAACGTGAAACCCTTTATTGACAATTTCTGTCAGTTATCAGTACTGGAAACCCTTTCAGAGTGTCTGTCTCCTTGCATTTTGCCAGTGCTGATTTTCTATACAAATTCCTCGTGTAAACTGTAACTTTGCTTGTTCTCATAATGACTGGTTTAGTCTTTTCTGCCATAATTTCCACTGTTCCTTTTTCCATCTGTCTAGGGTTGTGGATGATACTTTGCAACTTGGTTTTCTTGGCTGCGTTTTACAGGTTTACCTCTTGAGACTCAGGAAAAGTCACACTGTGTTCCTTTGCATCTTCCTTAAATACATCTTTAGTCCTTTGGTGTTTTATTCGTTCACCGTTGCTTCCAGTTGATACTCATCCAATTCAGCACAATCTTGTTTTAGGTTTGCCGAGTTCGGATTTGGACTCATGTTTTTGTCAACTGGGAGAATCAATTGTGAATGGAGTGCTGGGTCTACAGGGAATTTCACCAAGCTCTGTGAAGTGTGCAGTTTCTAGAAATTGTGTATGGGTGTGTGGTTGACTAAAGGAAGTTGACAATGTCACTACTTAAGCACCAAGAGCAACATGAGCTCTGAAAAGGCATTAGGATTGCAATTCATGGCAGTGGTCATGTTTACTATATTATTACTATGAAATTTGCTGGTACTGAGAGAAATTCACTGGCCTTTCCTGGGGAAGAATTTGAGTAAGTTAAGGGGAGACAGTCCATCAGAGCCGGCATCCAGCTTGCCACCTCAGTTTCAGCCACACCAATACTTTTCTTTCTAATTCATTATCTATTTCACTTTTGAATATCTCTGTTGGGAGCTACTTGTTGGAGATAGTTTAGGCTACAGCAGCTGGACTAGTCTGAGTGGGGGGCAATAGGCTAAATTGGAGGAAGGTAAAGGCTATGCTTTTGCAAACCATCATCTCTCACCAAACAGTGTCTTTAGTAGTACTGACATTTCTTTTAATTATGATTCTCTATCTCTACCTACCTTTGAGGCACCTCTATATGATACCATCTCAAGTCTATCTATGTGGATAAATGAGAGCATCTCAAATTCAACATGTTGACAATAATTCACTGTGTTCTTCCTATAATCAACTTTTCCTTGCCTTCTATATAATTAACGATATCACAGTTTTTTCCTAAGCACTAAGCATTAGAACCTGTTACAAGTAACTCCTCTTTCTTTTTCAGTTACCCTATGCAACTCATTGAAAGCCCTGAAGATTCCGTTAGCAGACTCTTTCTGCTAAACGTTTCCCATTCCCCTGCTAACCCTTTATTTTAGATCTTTAATACTTCTTATATGAACCCTTTCAATAGCTAGATCAGGAATATCAATTCTCACTTGCCTATTTCCTTTCCAATCCACAGTATACAAGTAGGTAGATTATTCTTCCTTATTAAAATTTGGCTAATATCATGCCACCCGCTTTTTTGAAAGCACTTCAAAGACTCACATTGCCTATCAAATTAAGTGTTAATTTTCTGGTCTTGCATTTTAGACTCCTAAATAAGACTGCAACTTATCTTATAGTTATATATTACATTTTTTCCTTACATCAACCCTGCTTTTCAGTTAAAACACACTTTGGAGGGTCTGGGAGATTGATTAAGTGGGAACAAGATGGAGATAGATGGGGAGGCAATGGAGGCAGAGGCCAGAGCTATGTAGTTCATATAATTACAAGAGTTCATTTTTATTCATCATCTACTAAGCATAAGGCACTATGTGCTGGTAATACTATGTGATAAGAGACTATAAAGGAATATAAAGTAGATTCGCTGCCCATGAAGGATTTATATTTTAGTTAATGATATAAGGTCATATGAAATGTTAAGCAATAATAAAATATTTAAATTAACAACAAGAAGAGATGTCATAATGCAAAGCAGAATTGCTTGCTTGATGGATTTTACAATTTCTATAAATTTTAAAGGACATAGAGATCAGTTTAGACTGAGTGAGCTTTATGGAGCAGATGGGATTTGAATGTTTCAGAGGCAGCATATTTTGATTTGAGTGGAGAGCGATAATAAGGGATTGGAAAGATAAAGCAGGAGAAGTAGGTAGGGACTCCTTACAATACTTTTGTATGGAGCAAAAGATTTTCGGCTAGTTGCCTGGTCACAGGGGGTCCTGGGTGAGAACCAGGACCTGCCCTGTAGAAGAGAATCCAGGAAGGGTGTGTCATTTGCTGAGGAGATATAATTAGGAATTCACAAGCAAAACCTAAAGCAGAAAGGTTATAGGAAAGAACTGAAATTAGAACCTTGATATTGAATCCTTCTGTAAATTCTGTTTGGTCTTTTTTTCCCCAAAGATGCCCCCAAATACATCCCCCACCACCACCAAGCCCAAGCTAACACTATTTCTCGCCTAGGCTGTTGCAGTAACCCCCCTCAGGCCCCCATCCTGTTGTTCTCACCCTGACTCCCACCCCCACCAAACCATAGCCTGTGACCACAGAGCATCTCAGTTTACTTTCAAAAAGAGAGTCAGATCATTTCACACAAGCTATTTTGCACATTCTCTCATTGGTCTATAGTAATTCTGGAGTTTTCTTTTAAAATATTAGTTACCACTTTAATGTAGATTCACAGAAGGGTGATTTAATAGGAAGCCCTGGTTTATTCATTTATAAATATTCATCAGATGTTTGCTATAAGCCAGGGGATCTCAAGGGCCAAGATATCAGGCCATCATTAGCTCAGGAGGTATTTTTGAAGAATTAGCTTCCTCAAGATATTTTCTTATATCTATTGAATAAGTCATGTCTTTCTTTTCTTTTCTTTTCTTTTCTTTTCTTTTTTTTTTTTTTTTTGAGACAAAGACTCACTGTGTTGCCCTTGGTAGAGTGCTGTGGCATCACAGCTCACAGAAACCTCAAACTCTTGGGCTTAAGTGATTTTCTTGCCTCAGCCTCCCAGGTAGGTGGGACTACAGGCGTCCGCCACAACCCCAGCCATTTTT
Source organism: Otolemur garnettii (assembly GCF_000181295.1). Taxonomy (NCBI): domain Eukaryota; kingdom Metazoa; phylum Chordata; class Mammalia; order Primates; family Galagidae; genus Otolemur; species Otolemur garnettii. Next base: position 40,005,211 of record NW_003852401.1, read on the forward strand.
TTTGGTTGCAGTTGTCGTTGTTTAGCTGGCCTGAGCTGGGTTCAAACCCACCAGCCTTTGTGTAAGTGACTGGTGCCATAACCACTATGCTACAGGTGCTGAGCCATAATAGTCATATCTTGATTTTATTACAGCCTTTGCTGGACAATTTTGGTAGTAAGCATGCAAGTCGGTGATGTCTGCAATTTGAATCCCATTCCCTTGGATGTGGTACCATTGTTTAGTACAGCAGCGTGTCCAACCTTTTTTGGCACCAGGGACCAGTTTCATGGAAAACAATCTTTCCGTGGATGAGGTGGGGGGTGATGGTTTGGGGATGACTCACATGCATTGCATCTGCATCTCCCACCACCAGGCCCTAAATTCTCATAAGGAGCAAGCAACCTAGATCCCGCGCAGGCACCGTTTGCAGTGGGGGCTGAGAATCTAATACTGATGCTAGTCTGGCAGGAGGTGGCACTAAGGCAGCGGTGTGAGGGAAGGGGAGCTGCTGTAAATACAGAGGAAGCTTTGTTCACTCGCCACTCCTTTCCTGCTTTACAGCCGCATTACCAGCAGGTCACCAGTCTGTGGTTTGGGGACTGCAGCGGTAGTGTTACCAGAATTTCTCTCTGCTGTGTCCTTGATCTTGGAGATTTGAAGAATGAACCCACCAAGCACAGGAAAAAGCGACAGGATAGAGTTTATTGGCAGAAAAAGGAATAGAGAAGGAAAGAAGGGCACAGGACCTCTGGCGGCAGAGTGGAGGAACCCAAGTGGGAAGCCCCTACCCCTTCAGTCTAGGGGTTTAAATGACACTTTTTTCCCATCCCGCAGGCAGCGGATCTGGGGGAAGTGTATTAGAATTGACCAGAAGTCAGCAGGCATAAAATAATCGTAAAATTAGCGCAGGAGCGTCGTCCTTGCAGTTCTCGCCTTAGGCATGAGGGTGTGTGCTCGCTACTCCAGGAGGAACCTCCCAGAACTGGCCAGGCCGTTTATTTCATGATCTTGCTTAAATATGGCCTGGAAAAGGCCTCCAGATGGGGGTCTGTGATGCGACTGATTTCTGAGCTCACCCAGGCCTAGAAAATGGGGTTCCTTGTCCAGCTTTGACTGGGGAACCCTGTACCAGTAGTGTGTGGTGTGCAGTGCAGATTGCAGCACCGTGGTAGGGAGTAACACCGTCGGGGGTTCTGTTCTTGTCGGCCTTACCTTCCACGAAGGACAGGTAGTTTTCATCAGCACAATGAATGTGGAGGGTTAATTTGTGGTATAACGTATTCCTAAAATTCTCTTTATTTTTGTCTTCTGCAGTCTCTAACCTACTTAGTGTAAGTCATCCTTCCCCCAACTTGTGCATGGAAACTCTCACAGTCTTATGACCTTTCTTGTTACTCTCAGGTAATAAAGTATTTTAGTCCCTGGAAGTTGAGAGCACAATCTCAATTTGGCTTACTTCTTTTCACCTTTCCTAGGTGAGATCCTGCAGGCTAAGAAAGAGTGTGAGTGGTTTCCCCTCTTTCATGATCAGCCTTCTCTTCCCCTTATGAGTTAGTGGCTTTACTGACTCTTCCAGCTGTGGAGAATCGAGGTAGAGGAGTAAAAATGGAATTGGAAGACTCCCTATTTGAGTCACGCTGTTGAGAGACAGTTGCTTTCCTGCACAGGGCCCATTTCTCACACGTTCTTTTGGCTGAATAAGTCTGGAACTTTGTGCTGCTCTGAACATACCTGCCCTTTGTTTCTTCCATCTGAGCAACTAGCAGCCCAGTCTTTAACCTGCCAGGTTGCCCTGATGAGAATCAGACTCATCACTCCCCCTTCTAGATTCAGTAGTCACAGGGCAAATTCCAAATGGTCCCATAAGCCTGAGTTTGGAAAGTGGCATCTACCACGGACACATCTCTTCCTCTGGGAAGGGGTAACCAGAGCTCAGCATATCCTCTCTCTTCATTCTTTGAATGCTTTTATTTTGTTTTTTTGAATCTATCATCTAAACCCTTACTATTTAAAGTGTGGTATAGGGAGCAGCACTGTGAATATTGTTGGGAGCTTATTAGAAATGCAGACTCTCATGGTGTTCACCCAAGACCTGGGGAGTCAGAATGTGCATTTTAGTAAGTTCCCCAGATTGGTGGGCACATTCATGGATCTAGGGAGAAGCAGGGACCTAATCTACTATTAGCCTCTTAGCTTCTGATCCTTCTGCTAGTAATCTTCCCCACATCTCACCTTTTATCTATTATAAATCTTCGTGCCTTAGTGGAAATATATGATCTTGTTTAGCATCAATTTAGGATCTTGTCACTGGGGAAATAAAGAGAAATAAAGAAATAGAAATTGAAAATAAGCTTGGAATATCTTCTGTGAAGAAAAGATAAGAGGGTAATTATCATGGGTTCAATCATGCCTCCTTCATTTATACGTTGAAGTTCTTGTCAGCAGCGCTCGCAATGTGACTTATTTGGAAATGGGTCATTGCAGATATAATTAGCTAAGTTAAGATGAGGTGATGCTGAAGTAAGGTGAACCCCTAAACCAACATGGCTGATATCCTCATGGGAAGAGAAAGTGTGAAGGCAGACACCTGTGAAGGGAGGAGGCCATATGAAGATGAAGGCAGGTCACACTTCTGCAAAGATCCCTAGCGTATTTCCTGAAGCTAGGAGAGAGACATGGAGCATTCTTTCTCATCGTCCTCAGAAGGAACTAACTCTGTTAACACCTTGATCTCAGACTTCCAGCCTCTAAGATTATGAGATGATATGAAATGATAAATTTCTATTGCTTATACCATCAAAGTTATGACACTTTGTTACAGCAGCCCTAGCAAACTTATACAGTAATAATACAGATAATGACTTTAGATTGGAGGATTAAGGGAGGGTGCTTGGAGAGGAAGACATTTAGGTGAGACCTGAATGGTGAGAAAGCACGAGCCTTGGGAAGACCTAGGGAGAGAGGTATCCTTACAGAGGGAATAAGGGTGAGGACTTGGAGGAGGAGAGCTTGATGTATTGTGATAGATGGATGGAAGAAATGATTTTTTTTTTTTTTTACTGAACTAAGTTACCACCAGAGAATTACTTGAACCTTTTGGTATTTCAGTGACAGTTCAGTACATGTCTCTTTTGTTGGTGCCACACATCCAAGTAGGTAGGATAAAATTCAGTGATTGTCATTTTAGTTTTACTAAATTTCAATTCAGGACCAAAGTATCAATTTGAGGGATTTCTGTTTCCTACTTTTCAATTAGTTGCTTTGTTCAAATAGCAAGTACAGTGCCCTATGACTAGGGCCTCTGAGTGTTAGAACTAGAATGGAACAAGAAAGCTAGCCTAGTTTACAGTGGAACCGCTAGGAAATATGGAGGGGTTAAGTCAAGGGTTACCCAGAAGAGTGGGAGACCCACTTCTAATCTCCAATTGCAGGCAGTTTCTGCTGGTCTTGCTACAGCCTGCTCCAGAAACTTCGTGGGCAGTGAATGCATATTTGTTCATGTGACAACATCAAAAACAGTGTCTTGCTTTGGAAAATATAAAGCAAAGGGAAAAAGGCAGTTTCTGGTAAATGGAAGCAATTCTTGCCCGGTTAGCGCTAAGGAATTTTGCTCATGTAGTGAGAATGAAAACATATTGGGACAAATAACCCAAGTTTTCCATTGCAGTTCCAGAAGATGAGGATTTGGCTTGTTATTAATATTCTCTGCTTGATTGTTCCTTTCTGTAGTGCTGGAGATGAAAGTGCCCTGTGGTCCTACTCAAGCAGCTGGTCATTAACCTCCAAACAGGGCTAGGGAGCAGTTGATCTGGGGTGTAGACTGGTAGTCTGGGGACATGTGGGGCATTGGTGGGAAGGCCAGGAAACATGCCAGCCAACGTGGGAGGCAGGCGAAACTGCCCTTTTATGTCCTCTTTATTACCTTTTCTGTAGGTCTCTAATCTCTTTAAGAAGGAAATCCATTTTTCACGATTATCATGCATATTCACATTGAATTCTCACAACACGACTTGGATTTTTTATCTTTAGTTTCTTGAATTAACCCTTGAAATTCAGAGGTTAAACCACTTATTTTATGGGACATCCTAGAGTTAGAATAAAGGAATATGGACTCTTTGAGCCAGTTCATTCCAAACTAGAATTTGAACTAGTTGTGGCTGTCGTAGGTTGGGGATCCCAGTTCCTTGAATCCAGTTGACGTGATTCAATTACTCAGCTGAGCCAGAAAATTCAACTGAGGCACAGCAGTGATTGAAAGCCAAAATAAATGGAAACTGAAAATAAAACTGGAGCAGCACTGGCAGCGTGACTAGGAAGTAAAAGTAACTTGCGCAAGTTTTAGTATAACAAAGAGAAATTTTATTTAGGAAGAGCAAAGAGAAAGTTTAGAGCACTTCCAAAGAGAGGTGGCAGTGGGTCCCCTTCATAAAGGATAGAAGATAAGGGAGACACGCATAGGGGCAGTATGAGGGTGTAAATGCTTCTTTGAAATAGGTCGTAAGTCTTTCACTGGTCTTCCTGCACCACCAGGCATCATTGACCTTTTCTATTCATCATTGCTTCTTGTCTTTTTCTACTGGTCACTGGTTACCTAGGTTACTTCATAGCTATATTCTTATAGGCCCTCCAGACTTCTGGTGCAGCGGGTCAGGTTTTCCTCCTGCCCTCCTTGAAGCCCCTTTCTCAGTGTCTCTTCTCAGTGGAACCTTGAGCAAGTTACTTAAACTTTATGTGCCTTCGTTTTCCCACCTGCAAAATGAAGACAATAATACTAATAGTGCGTATCTTCTAGGGTCAATAGGAGGATTAAATGAATCGTTATGTGTAGTATGTTTGGAACACTGCCTTACAAATGAGGATGAAGCTGGAGGAGCATGAACTCTGGCCTGTTTAACCCCTCTTTCTGCTGTGTACAAACTACTTCTCCCCTCCAAAGCCTTCCTTCCTTCCTGACACCTGCCCCTTCTCTCCTCCCTCACTCCACAGTGAATGCCAATTCTTCAGAACTGCCCAGTGTTTGGATTAGTCAAGCTGATTATAACATGAGGTGTTACTGAGTGCTCCTGGTTTGCTGGGGTGCTTTTACTCTGCTGGTCGTATGAAATAAAGTAGAGTTTGGACAGTCAGTGGTAAAGGGAGCTGGGGAGGAGTTGGCTCCACTCTTCTGTGTAAAGGGAAGACCAGTGTGGGAGGTCCAGCCACCACAGGACACTCCGGAAGACGGCTCTTCATGCTGCCAGGTTTTTCCTCTTAATATCTCATCATTTCTCAGATGTCCTCTCCCCTTGCCTGCAGGCCAGCCAGACCAGGGGGCAGCAAAGTCGTCTACAGATAAGCTGGCCACTCCAGAACCTTTGTGGAAACTGATCATCTCTTTTGATAGTCTTTTTCTTGTTGTAACCATTTAAGTTTTCCATTCACAGATTAACATATTTTTTGGGGGGGGATATCAAGCAAACTGATTATTTATTTTAAAATTTATCTCAATCTGTACCTCAAGTATAGATGCTTGAATTGTGATTTGTCAAATACACCATGCCTTTTCCAAAAGTTGTGCCTAGACCTTATCAGGCTAGAGAAGATTTTGAACATAAACCTAGTCTGACCTCCTAACAGAGTAAAGGAAAACTTTTGGCAGGAATCAGAAAAGCTAAAACTTAACTAAGAAGGGAAGTGGGCTAAAAGGCCTCAGATCTTTTAAGGAAACTCTGTGTGTGTGTGTGTACATGTTTTATTTCTGTTGACAGATGGGTCTTAGCTACCAAACTTGGAAGAAGTGTAGGCAGTAAATCAGTTTTCCCATTTTATGACAGACTTTATCATGAAAGATGATTCTAAATGTAAACACAGTGGGTAAAATGCCACTTAGAGGGAATTTAATAAACATACTAATTTAGACCTCAGCAAGAGAGCACCTAAATATCAACCATAATGATATACCACAAATCAAATATTCAGGATATCTATTTTAATCTAAGAGGAAACAGAACTCTTTATTCTAATCTTGCCGTAAAGCCTTTGGCTTCCTAAAGTATGTGATCTTGTTAAATTAAAGGATTAAAGTGAATGCATCCTTACTTTGGTGTGTACTTACAACTAAATAAATAACATGCCTGTTATGACTGCAAACAAAATGAATTAAGTGAAACAAGACAGACAGCATGGACTTGCTGATGTCTTTGTTTCTGACAGTCTTTAATCCTGAAAACAGGAAGATATTGAGATGAATAAACATTCCTTGTCTGTGTGAGCTCCCAAGTGGTTAAGTCTATGCCCAGAGTCGCACTAAGAAGTAGAGAAACTGAAGCATCTGGAGACCTTGCATATGTATAAAGGAAATCTTTTCTTTCCATTGTCTTCTTGGTTTCCTGCTTATCTAAAAACCCACTAATGCTTTAGCATTTGGGGACCTCAACCAGAGGGAGGGAGGAGAAGAAACATTCCTTGTTAGATTCTTTTGAATAATTGTCCCCCTTTGAACAGCTGTCACAGTTTAGTAGCCCTCAGTTGCCACTAAACCTTTCGAAAAAGAAAAAAAAAAAGACTCAGTGCTTTCCATGAAATCCCATTCCCAGCAACATTTAACGCAGGGGTCACAGATGTGTCTCCTTTCTTCATGGAATGCTATCCTGAGCCAACTATGCCAGTGGACAAACAGCCCACGGACACACCACAAATATTTGTTTATTAGGAATCAAATGTGGAGTGGGCTACAAAAGTAGGGGTTGGATTATTAAGACCAGATTGAAAAGTGCTATATGGTGCTTGGATAAATGTCACTAATGGTACAATATTGAAGAGATTGGGAAGGCATCAAGCAGCCCTTCAGAACTGAAACACATGATTTAACCACAAGCTGTTCTTTATGAAATCTTAAACTGTAACACAAAGAGTGACCTAATTTAATCCATGTGGACTGTGTGTTTGATGTCAACAGACTTTCCTTTTAAACGGTTTGGGGAAATGCAATGGGGTCTTTAGTCTTTAATAAAACCTGAGCCGTTTCCTACCAAGTCACTTATCTTGAGACGTTAATTATTTTTACATTATGATTGATATTCCGTGGATTTTATGAGTTTTCCTGTACTTTCTATGCATATCCTTTTTGCAAGGGACAATTAACCATCAGTCTTAAAACATTAGTCTCCTACAGGTGTAATGGATGTGGAAGTAGGTCCTGAGGCAGACCGTGCTGTTTTCTCCTTGATGGGCTTGTATGAGACACAGAATGAAGATGATATTGGCTGTCAGAAGTAATATGCATAATTCGTGCTTTATACAGAGTCTGCTTGTGGACTTAATACAACAGATACTCACATATAAGAAAGTGCTTCCTAAGCAACTCTTCTTAAAACAGCTAGAGACATGCTTGGGGGCTGGATCTCCCCCACAGATTAGGTCCACGACATTTTTTGCAGTTTTGGCTGGGGCTGGGTTTGAACCTGTCACCTCAGTATATGGGGCCAGTGCCCTACTCCTTTGAGCCACAGGTGCCACCCACCATTTTTTTTTTCCAGAATAACATGTTTTCAACATGATTATAACTGGTTTCTTGTACCAGATAGACAACTAGTTAGCTGTTTGCTTGTTTTGTTTTTCTTTAACACCATAACCATTAGCTTTAAAAAATACCAGATAGGCACATTTTACAAGTATGTCTTTTTAAAGGCTCCATGTGACAGAAATTTTGGAGATGATAGTCTCAGTCCAACCAAGAATAGATAGTTGAGTGTGATGCAGTGTCTGCTCTCAAGTAGCCCTGAGGACTCATAGGATAAGAGAAGCAGGAATAACATAACTAGATTTTTTAAAAAGATGAGCAGGGAAAAACTCAGGGCTCTGCCCCATTCTTACCAATGCTTTGTAGCTTTGCCTAGCCAACTTGCCTGTAAACTACAGCATCAGTACTACCAGGGAATTTGTTAGAAATGCAGACAGAAGCTTCTCCTAGACCTACTGCATCAGAATCTGCATTTTAACAAGAACCTGAGGTGATTCATAGGCACAGTTACATTTGGGAGGCATTACTTTAGAGGGCTTTGGGCATGGCTTTAGGAGGCTTTAACTAGCTGAGCTGATGCTTTAAATAGTACCTTAGAAAAGGAAAATTTCCTTTGTTGGATATGTCATGATCTGTTTTGTATTACTATAAAAGAATACCCCAAACTGGGTAATTTATAAGATATTTCTTTAGGGTATGTTTCTGTAGGCTGAGAAGTTCAAAGGCATGGCCATGGCTTCTGGTGAGGGCTTTTGTTCTAAGTCACAACATGGCAGAGGACGTGAAAGGGGAAGCAGACATATGTAAAGAGGAGGAAACTGGAGAGGCCTTCTGGCTCTCTTCTAGACCACTCTCCTGGCAAGTAGTCCATTCCTAAAAGAACTAACACAGGCTGTCAAGAATGAGAACTCACTATTTAGACAACAGCACCAGACCATTTGTGAGGGATCCATCTCTATAACCCAGACACCCTCCCACAGGTCCCATCTCCCAACCACGGGGGTCAAATTTTAACAGGAGCTTTGGTGAGGACAAGCCAACCATATCCGAACCATAGCAGGTTTGGATTATATCTGGTTTAGATGTCTAAACAGTTGAGTTGTATCAGGTTTAGATGTCTAAAAACCCATGTTTCTTCACGTCTCTACCACATAGAGTAGAAGAGTGTCTTGTACTGAGCATGATCCCAAGAGCCACTTTTTCATTTCTCTATAAGGCCTGTGACTGAGTAGAGCAAGAAGGGAGGTAGGCTGGAGGCAGTCTTCTTAGCTGTAACACAACTTTAAAGTTGAACTCTGCTTTTCAGTTTGAATTTGAACATTCATGTATTCTGGACCCAAAGAATCCTCACAATTTCAAGTTCTTCCTTTAAAAACAAATAGATATGGCTCGGCGCCTATAGCTCAAGCAGCTAAGGCGCCAGCCACATACACCTAAGGTGGCGGGTTCGAATCCCCAGCCCGGGCCCGCCAAATAACAATGATGGCTGCAACCAAAAAATGGCCAGGCGTTGTGGCGGGTGCCTGTAGTCCCAGCTACCTGGGAGGCTGAGGCAGGAGACTCGCTTGAGCCCAGGAGTTGGAGGTTGCTGTGAGTGTGATGCCATGGCCCTCTACCCAGGAGGGATAGCTTGAGGCTCTGTCTCAAAAATAAATAAATAAATAAATAAAAATAAAAACAAATAGATAGAAAGGGTCCTTTTCCCCAGGACCTTTAATACCTTCAAATACCATATTTTGGTTAATAATATATTAAAAACATACAAACGACACATTGGATGAAATTTAACATTAAACCCAATTGATAAAATATTATTTATATTTACTTTGACGTTTGTCTTGTATAATAAAAGGAAATCTATCTTCATCATCCATTTTTAATTAATTGAAAATAAATTTGCAAAGTAAAAAATAATAGCAAAGATGGTATAGAATGGAAAAACAATCCTTTTCCCCCTTTTCAGGCTCCTCAGCCACTACTGAACAAATCGCGTGGTTAACAAACTGTTTCAATCTCTTTCCAGAGAAGTTCTTTTATTTTACCCCTCTCCCTCACTCTTTCTCTTCACCACTCTCTGATTTTAATGTTTTTTAAATTTATGAAACAAAATTATACAGATTTTATAGTACTTTGCTTTTTTCACGTAATTTGCTATGCAGAACTTCCTGTGCGATCAGCTGCAAATACATGTCATTAAGAAAAACCTTTTTATTTGGAAATAATTTCAAACTCACAAAAATGTTGGAAGAATAAGTATAGTACATTATACCCTTTGGCTAGATTCAGTTATTTGAAAACATTCTACCTCATTTGATTTATGGTTTGAGTTCTCTATCATCTCCATCCTGTGTCTCATTCTTTTTTTCTCTCTCTATACATCTGTATGAATGTGTGTATGTGTGTGTATATTTTTTATCTGAGGTGTCTTATCTGAGAGTATTTTGCCTACATTATGAGCTTTATTCCTGCATATTTGAGTGTATAGTTCTTAAGAAAAGGTAAATTCTCTCACGTAACTAGTATATTATTATTCACTTTAGTAAATTAAACATTGATACAATACTTTGCCATCTATATTTCTGTTCTGTGAATTGATCTAATGACTTTTTCCAGCATTTGCTTTCCTTCAGTATGGGATCAAGTAAAGGGCCTGGAACTATCAGACAACACTTATGGGCACATATGGGAATAACACCCATCAAAAATCAGGAAGGTGGAAGAGTGAATAGGAGATGGGTAAATTCACACCTAATGGGTATAATGCAGACTCTCTTGAGTGATGGGCACACTTATAACTTCCACTCAAATGTAACAAAAGCTATTTATGCAATCAAAATGTTTTCACCTCCATAATATTCTAACAAAATTTAAAAAACAAACAAAGTATGGGGCCAGGTGTTCTATTTAGTCATCATATCTTTTTAGTTTCCTTTAAACTGGAACATTGTTTCAGCCTTTCTCCTCCCCTTTCCAACCACTGCCCCTCCCCCACAGAGTTTATGTTTGTTTGCTTGTTTGTTTGTTTTGAGACTCTAGCCTATGTTTTGAGGCTAGGGTGCCATGTTGCCATAGCTCACAGCAACTTCAAACTCTTGGGTTCAAGTGATCTTCTTGCCTCAGCCTCCTGAGTAGCTGAGACTACAGGCACTGACCATAATGCCCACACATACACTTTTAAATAGAAACTTCCTGCTTATGGATTTGTGTGATATTTCCTTAGGATTAGATTGGAATCTGTATTTCTAGTAGTCATAACGTATAAATAATGTTATATCCTTCACGGGATATCACATATGCAAATAGAAGATGTCTCCATGTTAATTTTGATCTTTCATCAAGGAGTTATATAGTTTCTCTACTGAACAGTTACTATTTTTTCCTTTGCAATTAATAAGCATTCTGTGGGGAGATACTTTAAGACCATACCATGCCTTTGCTCATCAAAATTTTTCCCTACATTTAGCCTTTTGTGACCATTCTTGACTAATTTTTTGTGTGGTAGTTATAAAAGGATGATCTGTCTTCAACACTCACTCTACAATTAATTATCTGTTACACTTGACATTCTACTGTAATCAGGACCCTGCTCTTCTTAATTAATTAATTTTCATAGACTCCTATTTTTTTCCTAATAGATTATAGGTTTTAATAGTTCTAGGTTTCTAGAATTGGCCATTGGACAATCCTTCAGCCGACTCCCATGTCCTTATACTATGTTCCAGTCAATTATTTTGTCTTTGAGCATTCTGTACTTTCTGGTATAATAAGAAGTTCTAGACCAACCTATATTTTTGCTACCCCAGCCTTAGAATCAACCATTTTCCACAAAGCCTTGATTACTTTTAGTGAATAATCATATGAGATACCGAGTCTGAGTAGTAATTGTGCTCATTTCCATTGGGGTGCCTTTCATTCCTGAAATGAATTTCACTTCATTATGAAGTATTATTTTTTTAAAAAAGGAATGTTAGGTCCACAGCAAAATGGAGTGGAAAGTACAACATTCTCCGATACCCCCCCTTCTCCTGCTCCCCTACTATCAACCTTCAGCACCAGACTGCTACATTTGGTACAGTCAGTGAACCTACATTGACACGTCATTATCATCTCAAGTCTCTAGTTCATATTAGGGTTCACTTAAGATTCAATGGATTATTTGAGCTTTGACAAGTATATAGTAACATGTATCTACCATGGAATAGTTTCATTGCCCTAAAAATCACCTATGCTTTGCCAATTCATCCCTGCCTCTATATTTACCCTTGGTAACTATTGATCTCTGTGTCTCTATACTTTGACTTTTTCCAGAATGTCATATGGTTGGAATCCTATAGTATGCATCTTTGGCCTTTTCTGATGGACTGCTTTCACTTAGTAATATGCATTTAAGCTTCCTCCATGTCATATGGTTGGAATCATACCGTATGCATCTTCAGCCTTTTCTCATTAGCCTCTCTCACTTAGGAATATACATTTAAGCCTCCTCCATGTCTTGTCATGGTCCGATTGCTCATTTCTTTTTAGTGCTGAATAACATTCCATTGTCTGTAGATACCACAGTTTATTGGACAAAATGACCTATTGAAGGACATTTAGGTTGCTTCCAACTTTTGGCAATTATGAATAAAGATTCTATGTGCAGGTTTTTATAAAGATATAGTTCTAAACTTCTTTGGGTAAATACCAGGGAGTGTAATTTCTGGATTGTACTGTAAGAGCATGTTTAGTTTTGCAAAAAACTATCAAACTATATTCCAAAGTGGCTGTACCATTTTTTATTCCCACCAGCAATTAATGAGAGTTCTTACTGCTCCACCTTCTTGCCAAAATTTGGTGTAGTGTTTTGGATTTTGTCCATTCTAATAGGTCAGTGGTGGTATTGCACTGGTGTGTTAATTTACCAGTGTCTAGTGACATAAAATGTTGAGTATCTTTTATATACCTACTTGCCATCTATCTCTTTATCTTCATTGGTGAGATGTCTGCTTGAGTCTTTTGTTAATTTTCTTCTGTTTTCTTATTGTAGAGTTTTATAAGTTCTTTGTGTATTTTGTATAATAGCCCTTTACCTGACATGCCTTTTGAAAATATTTTCTCCTAGTCCGTGGCTTATCTTTCCTTTCTTTTGACATTATCCACTGTATAAAGTTTTATTTGACAATATTTTTAAAGGATGTTTGTATTTGTATTCACGAAGCATATTTGCTGTATGTATCTTTTAATATCCTTGTTTTGCTGTTAAGGTAATACTTGCTTCACAAATGAGTTGAGAAATATTTCTTCCTTTTCTATTTTCTGGAAAAGATTGTGTGTAGAATTAGTATTATTTCTTCCTTAAATGTTTAGAGAATTTAAGAGTGAAACCATTTGTGCCTAATGTTTTTATTTACTTTTTTTTTTTTTTTTTAATTTCAGGTTAATGTGAGGGTACAAACAACCGGGTCGCAACATTTGAATTTGTTATGTAGAGTCCATCTTATAGTTGTGTCCCATACCCCAAAGATGTGCCATATACCCCTACATTGTGCCCATTAAGTAGGAGCACACCAATTCCCCCTTCTCTCTTCCTTCCCTCCTCCCCTCCTCCATTTCTCTTTCCCTCAACTTCAATTGAATTGCATTTTATTCCTATGTGTGTATTAGATCATCTACTGGCTTCATATTAGTATTTAGTATATTGGATATTTGCTTTTCCATTCTTGTAATACATTACTAAGAAGAATATGCTTCAATTCTAGACAGGTTAATACAAAAGATATAAAGTCACCATCTTTTTTATGGCTGAATGGTATTCCATGGTATACAACAATTTATTAATCTATTCTCAAGTTGATGGGCATTTTGGTTGTTTCCACATCTTGGCAATTATAAATTGAGCTGTGATAAATAATATAGTGCAAATGTCTTTATAGTAAAATAAATCTTTTTCTTCTGGGTAGATGCCTAGTAGTGGTATTGTACAGTCAAATGGGAGGTTAATTTGAGTTCTTTCAGGATTATCCATACTTCTTTCCAAAGAGGCTGTATGAGTTTGCAGTCCCACCAACAGTGTAAAAGTATTCCCTTCTCTCTACATCCACACCAGCATGTACAACTCTTTAACTTTGTGATGTGGGCTAATCTTACTATTAGGTGACATGTCAGGGTGGTTTTGATTTGCATTTCTTTGATGATTAGAAATGATTAGCATGTTTTTATATGTTTGTTAGCCATTTGTCTGTCTTCCTCAGAGAAGGTTCTGTTCATGTCTCTTGCCCAGTAATAGAAATGTTTTCTCTTTTCTTTCTTTTTTTTTTAAATGAATTTGAGTTTTCTGTAGGTTCTAATTATCAAAGCTTTGTCAGATTCATACCATGCAAATATCTTTTCCCATTCTGAAGGTTGTTTATTTGCTTTAATTGTTGTGTACTTAGCTGTGTAGAAGCTTTTCAACTTAATTCAGTGCCATTTGTTTATTTTTGTTATTGTTACAATTGCCACAGAAGTCTTCTTCATAAAATCTTTCCCCAGGCTGACATCCTTAAAAGTTTTACTGACACTTTCTTGAAGGATTCTTACAATTTAATGTATAAGAACTGAATCTTTTATCTATCTTGATTCCATTTTTGTAAGTGGTGAAAGTGTGGGTCTAGTTTCCGTCTTTTACATGTGGTTATCCAGTTCTCCAAGCATCATTTATGGAATATGGAATCTTTCCCCCAATGTATGCTTTTGTTTGGTTTATCAAAGATCAGATGGCTAGAAGAGACTGGTATCATCTCTTGGTTTTCTATTTGGTTCTATATGTCTATGTTTCTATTTTTGAGCCAATACCATGCTGTTTTGATTACTGTAGACTCGTAACATAGCCTAAATTCTGGTATAGGATATCTCTGGCTTTGTTTTTATTACTAAAGATTTCCTTGACTATATGGGAATTTGTCTTGTTCCATACAAAACAATGAACTGTTTTCCAGTTCTTCAAAGTATGATGTTGACATTTTAATGGGGATTGCATTGAATCTGCAAATTGCTTTTGAAAGTATAGACATTTGACAATGTTTGATTCTTCCCAGCCAAGAGCATGGTATGTTCTTCCATTTCTTAATGTCTTCTGCTGTTTCTTTTCTTAGGGTTTTATAGCTATCTTTGGAGAGATCCCTTACCTCTTTTGTTGGATATATTCCTAGGTGTTTAATTTTCTTTGAAGCCTCCATGAAAAGAATTGTGTCTTTGATTAGTTTCTCCACTTGTCTACTGATTTCTGAACATTGATTTTATACCCTGAGACATAATTCTATTTCTTGATTACTTCCAGGAGTCTTGTGGTTGAGTATTTGGGGTTCTCTAAATATAAGATCATATCATCAGCAAGAGTTTGACCTCCTCTGCACCCATTGGCTGCCCTTTATATCCTCCTCTTGCCTGATTGCATTGGCTAAAACTTTCAGCACCATGTCGAATAGTAGTGGTGACAGAAAACATCCTTGTTTGGTTCCAGTTCTAAGAAGAAAAGGTTTCAGTTTTACTCCATTCAGTAAGATATTAGCTATGGGTTTCTTATAGATGGCTTTAATCAGTTTAAGAAATGTACCACCTATGTCAATATTTCTTAAGTGTTCTTGTCAGGAAAGGATACTAAATTTTATCAAATGCTTTTTCTACACCTATTGAGAGGATCATATGGTCTTTGTGCTTCCATTGATATGGTGAATTACATTTATGGATTTGTATATGTTAAACTAGCCTTGTATCCTTGGGATGAAGCCTGCTTGATTATGATGTTTAATTTTTTAAATGTGTAATTGTAGTCTATTACCTAAAATTTTATTGAGTATTTTTGCATCTATATTCATTAGTGAAATTGGCTGTTAGTTCTCCTTCTTAGTTGGCTCTTTTCCTGTTTCGGTATCAGTGTGATGTTTGCTTCATAGAATGTTTTAGGATAGGTTCCTTTCTTCTCAATGTCTTGGAGTATGTTCTGCAGTATAGGTACCAGCTCTTATTTGACGGTTTGAGAAAATTCTGATGTGAAGCCATCTGTTCCAGGGATTTTTTTGTTTTGTTTTGTTGAAAGTTTTTTTTTTTGTTTGTTTGTTTCTTTGATCTCGGTGCTTGATAGTGGTCTGTTCAAGAGATATATTTCTTCTTGGCTAAGTCTGGAGAGATGGTTTGATTCCAGATATTAGTTCATTGCCTCTACATTGTCAAATTTCTTGGCATAGAGTTTTTGTAGTAGTCAGAGATAATCTCTTATATCTCTGTAGTATCTATTATTTCCTCATTTTGTTCTGATTGAGGTTGTTAGAGATTTTATTTTTCTGTTTCTATTTAATCTGGCCAAAGTTTTACTGATTTTGTTTATATTTTTGAAGAACCAACTTTTTGTTTCATTAATTTTCTAAATGATTCTTTTGATTTTAATTACATATATTTCTGATTTAATTTTGGTTATTTCTTATGTTTTCTACTTATTCCATGAGAACCTTTAGCGTATTAATCATAGCTATTTTAAATTTTAATGTCAGACATTTATATCTGATTACGCTTGTCATGATAACTTTGTCTATTGAGACTGTGTCTTTTCTGACTTTTCACATTCCTTGTTATTCTTTTTATTGAAAACAGAATATCTTGTGTAGGACCTTGGGAGCCTGAAGTAAATAATTTTTAGACTTATAAATGGGCATAAAATTTCCTTCAGCCAGGCCTTTAGTACTAGACTTTGAGTCAATATAATTGGGAGTGGAGCTAGGTTTGAGGTTTGTTGTTATGATTACTCTGAGTATACCACAGGCTTTTTAGATTCCTCTAGGAAAATCTTATGTTTAGGGTAGGGTTAAGTTTGAGAGAGGATTTTTTTTCAATGATTACTTTATCTTCAATCTTAAGTTTTCCCTTTGTTCTGTGCCTCGAAGAGGTCTATGTCTTCTAGCTACTTGTGACTCAATGTTTGTTAGCTTGGAAGTGGGGGTGGAGAGGGGTGATTCTCTGTTGTTTTGTTCACATTTCAGTCTTAGGCAGTCACGTCACTGCATTTCTGTATAGTCTTACCTGTATTCATACTTCACCCCCACTAATGTTTTGAACTCTATACATAGTCCTGCTTCTCCCTCAGCGGTTGTCTTTGGCTGTATCTTATCCAGATAAATTATTGTCCATTATTTGTTTCTCCCTGTGGTTGCCTCTTTATCACTAGAGTCTAGGTCAGTTGGTTCTCCTGTGACATTGGCGAGGAGACATTGGCCAATGACATTGGCCATTCTAATGTGGTCAAGAAAAATAATGAATTTTGTTACTTCTCTTTTAGTTTTTCCCTGAAATGTTGCAAGTGATGCTCTTTCCAGCTCTCTACATCCCTCAGTAGAAACTGGAAGTTCACTCTTGTTTTTAAACTTATGCTAGTGGATATATGTTTTCAGAAGGAAAATAGGACAGATTGTGCTTTGTCAACTTGCCGTTATCAGTAGGAGATCAAAAAGAGAAGAGAAGAAAGTGAGTAAGTAAGTGGCATTTACGTAGGATTTCAGAGGGTGGGCATTATTATGTTCTGAAGTAACAAAGAAAATATATGCAGCACCAATTCCTCCATTACAGCTATTTGCAAAACTTCTTAGAACTTAGTATTTTGCAACATGTAGGCAGATGCCAAAAAGGAGAAATTACCTCATCAGTGGTCTAGTCAATTATAATTTAGAATTCTATACTTTTCTGCTTTATTTTATGATCCATAAATTGTTATTCAGTTGTAAATAATAATTTCTATTTATTTCTGTCCAATAAATGATGAATTTGTCTTTCATCAAACACAAGCCTTCTATCAAAATATTATTTTAATTAAATATAGTATCAATGAAGAGGAAGCTCAGGACATGGATATATTAAAAGGAGGAAAAGGAGATTCATTCTGAAATAACTTTTTCTTAAACAAAAAGAATACTTCCAGAACTTTGAACAAATATGAGCCATTCTTAGCTAAGTGGATTATTGGCTCCAGGAAACTGGAGCTGAAACATCCTGCTCTATGTAACTTTAAGCAGAAGTGAGGTGAGTTTGATTAAAAGAGCTGCAATGTCCCTCCCGCACTAATGATTACTGGAGTTTGCATGGTGTCTCTTGATTAATATCAGGCAAAGAATGCATGAATATCCATAATAGACTATTATCTACAATTCATTACATGGCTCATGGAGCTGTACTAGATCCCTGGGCTTTCCCATGTTTGGAGTTCACCTGGTACTATACCAGGTATTTCCAGCTCTCAGGGCTATGTCTATGTGGTTGACTGTTCTAGAGTTGAACTTTCACCTGGTTTGGGGCACAGCTGCATGCTGAATTCCTTAAAATTGTACAAAGCTTTCCTCTAGTGGTACTGAATGTGCAGTGGCATTACTTCACTGCCTCATGCCTTTGGGATAAAGGCTATTGGAACACACATGCTCACAAAACATAATAGTTTCCATATACTCAAATTGAACTTGTGGAATTTTACAAAGAAACCTTATTTAAGCACTTTCAAGAGGAAAAGGAAGCCTCTTTTCATGCCTAGGAACCAAATAAAATGATCTTGACTATAGAAATGTAGGGACTAGGTTGTATTATCTGCAGACTCAAGGGAAAATAATGGAAGCTAAATAAATTAAATAGGTGTGAGATGTTTGCTAAACTTGAGAGAAGTGAGTGCTCTCTGCTGGAAGAAACATCACTGTGACTAGATAGGGAAAGGAACAGCTTTTCTGCAGCATTCTGACAGGTAGCAAAAGGAAAACTGGAGTCTTTGATTCATGGGACCCAGTGTTTAAGTTTCAATGCCTTGGGCCAATTTATATTGAAATATGAAAAGAAAAGCTGGATAAGTAGCAACATTTCATCCTGACTTGAAAAAAAATGTCATTTCTTATGTCTATTTAGATTGGCCAATAGAAAGATCTGTTTTGAGATGGTTTAGAAGGTGCCACAGGGCTCAATGTGAGGATGTTATGATTGCTGTGAGCCAAGGTGGGATGTTCTGATTCCTAGGCCATTGAAGATTTCTGGGAGGGTCTCATTTCATTATTGAAAGCAATCTTGGGACATTGTTTATAAACCAACTAAGAATAGAGTAGCCTCACCCCTCCAACCCTGATTTATGGTTTTGCTTCTTGCAGTATCAGTTACCTATGGTCACCCATGGCCTGAAAGTGTTAAACAGAAAATTCCAGAAATAAAGACTTCATAAGTTTTTAATTGCGCACATTTGTAAGTAGTGTGATGAAATCCTTTGCCATCCTGTGCCATACTGCCTGGGACTTGAATCATCTCTTTGTCCACTGTACCCACACTGTAGTTGGTACTCATCCATTAATTACTTAGTGGCTGGCTCAGTTATCAGATCTTATCTGATTGACTGTCTTCGTATCTCAGTGCTTGAATTCAAGTCACCCTTCTTTTACTTCATAATGGTTCCAAAGTGCAAAAATGATGATACTATTTTATTATTAGTTATTGTTGTTAATCTCTTACTGTGCCTAATTTGTACATTAATCTTTATCATAGACACTTATGTATTAGAACATAGCATACATAGGGTTCTGAACTATCCATGGTTTCAGGCATTCCCTGATATCTTGGAATTTATACTTTGCGGCTAAGGGATGACTACTATAAAATACATATTTTAATAAATCTTAAATGCTTAGAGATTTTACTTGCACCCTTGGAATTGTTCACTGTTTAAGTTTGTTATACCTTCCCGCTGTCTAATTGAAAATTTAGAATAAGCCCCTTTCCCAACACTACACAATTTTAAATCCTACTTTCCCTTTTTATTCTTTTATAGGCTTGAAAGTAGAAAGCTATATTAAATATCCATTTGCAACGGCTCTTTTTAATTTTTATGTTGTTTTACTAATATGACTATAAGCTCTTTATTCATTTGGGTAATTTAAATCTTTGTATCCACAAAGAAAACAGAAATAACCAGACAGCAGAAATCAGCAAGGAAGCTTGCCTTGCTATCTTAATGCCATCAAGCCAGAAACTAGGGCCAAGGCCACACCTATTGTTTTGAAAATGAGAAGGAGACCATTGTTTTAACTGTTCAGGCTACTTTCAGTGTTTAGGGACAAAACCTGAGGTTCTGAGACAATGATGTTGACATCTCAGAAATATTTGTACTGCCAAGCAAGCCAGCCATACAGTGCCTTATAGCAATGTCCCCAGATATATCCATCTATTATGTACCTTTCTTCATAGGAGGTTATGTAGTCATTCATTTATGTACACCCCTTATTATCCTTCTCCACTTCAATTTCACCCATTTAACCCTTCATTTGTCCCATCATTCTTAATGGTCTATTTGCTTATTTTTGTTTCTGTGGGCATTAAAGTATCTCCAGTGGATGTTCCCTAATTGCAAATACTGTGCTGTCCTGTCAAAAAAAGATTTTTTTGGTGTGTGTGGTATTTTATTTCTCCTATCCTTGCCTATCAGTTTTTTTCTCTAAGTTGATTACCATATTTTCATGATGCTTAAAAAAAAATCTCCAAGGATACTTATTATAGATTCTTGGGATGGCTGAAGAATCTCTACTCTTAAACAAATCACACAAGCAATTCTGATGCAAATACACTAGAATCCCAGCATTTGAGAAATATTGCTCTTTAATGTTTAAATTATGGATAACCTCTGTAAGTTGACCATCTAAAGAATTGTAACAAATTGATCAAAAAACAGAGGTGGTCAACATAGGGAAGTTCCATTGAGTAAATGTGGTACATGTCTGGTCTATGAAAATTAGGTCAACTTGAAGAGGTGGTCAATGTAGGGAGGGGATCAATTATGGAGGTTCTATTGTATTTTAGAAAATATATATTTTGTCTTTGTGGGGTTATTGTTTTGGTTTAGCCCAAATAAAGTAAGTTTAACAAACTTTATTTAGTATAAAAATTCAAAGTGCAAAATATTGACTGCATCCCAGATCTTCCATTCCAATGTATCCCATTGCATCTAGAATCCCAATACCAAAGCCTTTTCTACTCCTAACCAACATTATAACAGGAAATCTCAGGGTATGACCCTATTTCATTGTTATGAATAGTTAATTTAATTTTCAAATCTGCCCTTTTATTGGAAATCACTTTATCACTCTGTGAATTGTATGTTGAGATCTGATTTCAGGTGCATTGCATCTGAACTTAAAGTACCATTTACGTGTTAGTAAGTAAGGAAAAAATAGACTGTATTTCTAATAGCTGCCTTTTTTGCCCTCACAAAATATTTGCTACTCTTATATAAGGTACAAAGGTTGGAAAGTCCTAATTCAAGGTGAAATGATGGTGGAGAAGTGTCAGGTTTTCCAATTGCTATATGACCTCAGCATGGAAATAAGCACAGTGAAAAAAATAGATAATTAGTCAGGGTATAATTTAGTGGACAGAATTCTAAGTCAGCAATCAAATCTCAGCTTTATTCCTGACATTTTGATTAATCTCTCAAAAATTATTTTACTATGGTTTTCTTTTCTGTTTTACAAATAAAACAGAAAACATCCCTTAAGTAGAGTATGACTCTGGAAATTCAATATTAGATGGAAAGATATTTGGTAGTCATAACGATAGTAAAAGTAAGCATACTTAGTTTAACAAGGAAATAAATTATCAACACTACTTGTCAATCTTGAAAGCATTATAAATGCATTTGTCTTTTAAAGCTACATTTTAGTTTAAAACTATGTTTTGCACAAATAATTATTTGAAGGGCAGCATAGCATAAGTTAAAATGATTTGGATGCTATCTTTCTCATGAGTACCCTAGAAACAATTTTATTACGCTAATACCAGTGGGCTTCTGATTTTAAAAAGTGTTGAATTCAGCATTTATTGACTCTTTATTCAACATGATTAATCTATTACACAGTGAAATATTAGTAGTGTGTGGACGTGCTCCAGATATCATTTTTGAAAAGCATTATCTTAGACTTGATCACTTGATCATGGAAATAAGAGAAGACAGAGTGCTATAAAAAACTGGGCATAACAAGCTAACATGAATAAATGAGTGGAAATTAAGGTAAATTTAGGAGGATATCTATCGAGAGGCTTAATGTAATAGAACTGGCACTTCTCCATTGTATGTGTGTCACTCAGTCTGATCTCCCATGGTACTTATTTCAAGGAGATTATAATTATATGTTTCTTTGTCTTTCACTGCCTTCACACAGCAAATTTTCTTACAGCAGGCATGTATGTACCTTTCAGCAACTATTGCAGTGCCTAACATATAGTACATGGTCAATATATACTGGAGGATAAATGCGTTGATAGGCTCATTGAAGAGTGAATAGAAAACAGGTTATAAGAAATGATGGGGGAAAACATTAGATTGATGTCAAGAACTTTCTCTAAATCAGAAACAAACAAAAAAATTAAATCTGAAAATCTTGTATCTTGGAATCTGAGAGTAAACTTTCTGAAATTTCCAGGAAAAGCAAAATGTTGTGCAAGAGATAAATTCTCTCAGACTTTTACTGAGAGATTATTACTTTTTAAAATATTATGTTATATGAAAACTTGGCTGGTAGTAGATATTTATCTGAAATTTTTTTTTGTCAGAAATATATATTTATTGCACCATATGTTTTGGATGAAAAATCTGATAACAATCTCGTTTCCCTTCCATTGTAATTTGTATTTTCTCTCTGGCCCTTTAAAGTTTTTCTCTTTTTCATAATGTTTGGAAATTTCATGGTAATGTGCCAAAATGAATATCTTTTGTTGTTCTGGACTTGACTAAGTACTTGAGTTCTTAAGTTCTAACAATGTAACTTGATTGATTTTTTTACTGATTCTCACTTTTACTTTCTCTGTACTCTCATTCTGTGACTCCTACCATTTGTATTTTAAACTTGTGGGCTAACACTATTGTCACAACCCATCGGGCTCCTGTGGCCCTGGTCTCGGTTAGTGCAGGAAGGAACCAGGCGAGAGGCGGATTAGAAGTACAAGTTTGTGGAAGGCGGGCTAGCCCTTACTTTCCGGGTAGCCCCGAGCAACCTCCGCACCAGCCTTTTATTGAAAGGGAATGATACAGGTGAGGGGAGTAATTAACAATGACTATAGGCTGAGGGCACGGGCTCTTCTTCCACAAGGAGCTCCAGTGGACGAATGGCCCGACGTCCATGCCTCAGCTGCAGATCATCTTGCTCGGATGTTGGTGTCTCCTACAACTATAATTTTAGACTTGAAGGCTAAAAATGTAATTTATTTAGATTTTCTCTAATATTTTCAGTCTTTTTTCATTTATATTCTGAATAATTCATTTTACTCTATGTTTTTCAGTAATTCTTTATTAAGTTTTCTTCTTTCACAGTTCTTTACATTTCAAAGATTATAACTCATATTTTACTAATGCAATTTTTCAAATCTCTTCGACATTGCTAATTCAATTTCTTTTAAAAAAAAGAATATACTCTCTTTAATTCCCTCAGTTGTCTGTTTCTGTTTTATCTCTTTCTCTTTCTGTCTGAAAGCACTCTTTGTATGTCTAATCACCAAGATTATCAGCAGATTTAAGTACATTGTGAGAATATCTAGCTTTTCTTTGGAGTGAATGGTCTGGCAGAAGATAATGTACTGGGAATCCTCCTCATGAACGAATTGAGAGGTCTCTTCTCATGTTGTCTTGTGTCTTTAGAGAAGGCTTTCAACTTTCTGATCTTGAACTCCAATTTATTTTGTATTGTTGGAACAGGAGGGGTGAGGCATCGATTATTTTATCTAGGGACTTTTAATTAGTTGTCTGATTTCAGCTCTGTATCTCACTTCTGTGCTCACTCATCCCTCCACAAAATGGTATGTACATTGTTGAATCATGAGTCTCCTTGTGGTTCTTAGACTGATAGACAGTCTTCTATAGATCCCTCTTCATACATCATTCACCTTGTAGTTTCCCCATTACTCTTCCCCTGTTCCTGAAACTGCTTTGAGTATGTTCCACCAATTTTTTGAGAACTCCTATTAGCTTTTGGTCCTTATGTTTTCTGTATGTTTGAGGGCTTAACTTATTTATTATTTATTTTCTTTCACAGTGATTCAAATGACCTTTCAAGCAGGAGAGGAAATAAATATCTTTTGTATATCTCATGATCTTTAATCAGTATGATTGCATTTTTGAGATAGAAATGTTTGATGATAAAATTCAGAAACACTGTATATTGTGGAGTCTTCTCCTATTGAAGATTCATAAAGTTTATTACCATATCAATAGAGAGAAGTCCTGTCAGAAGTAAACATATTTAACTATAACTATGCTAGTGTTTCCCAAATGTATTTTTTATTATAGAATGCTTTTTTTTTGGTGAAGAAAATCTATTAAAACCTCTTATACTCAGCAGTCCACAAATTGTAATTTAGAAATAATACTCTAAATTACCAACTAAATATATAAGGAATAAAAATATAATTTAAGTAATGAGAAAAAATATGTTAGAGTGAGAAGCAAATATAGAGAACACTCCATTTTTCTCCTTTCTAATAGATGGGAAAACTAAGTTTTATAAAGTAGTTTAATTTATTCTGACAAATTTGGGTCTCTCTCTGCTCTCTGAACAAGACTATTCTTTGATTATTTGGTGGCAATAAATTGTAAACTATAGTATACCATGAAATAGAGCCCATTAATATGTACCTACCCAATGCTCTGCTTTACCTAAAGGTGGGGTTCTTCACCCAAAGGAAATTGCTCAGAGCCCTAGGGGGAGTAGGAGGTAGTATAGAGTAGGTTCATTTATCAATGGGACAGATGGCAAGAGATTCTGTTCATGACTTTTCTCCCAGCTCCTGCAGTGCCACCGAATACTGGTTTAGTTTCAGAGAGGAGTGCCTGTCATTATTAGTTACTTTGGTATTAAAGAATACCCTTCCTGTTCTTTCACCTCTTCCTCTTCCTCCTCTTCCTGCTATTCCTCCTCTCCCTCTCCCATTTCTTCTTCTCCTTCCCTGGTCTCTTCCTTATGCCATTCTTTCTGCCTTTCTCCTTTCCTCCTTCTTCTTACCTTGTTTGGGATACTGATGAAAAAATTTCTCCATAACCTTTTGTAGAAGCTTATAAAGCAAGCAAGATTTGTAAGGCAATAAAAATGCCAGTTGATGGTAGGATTTTCAGGCATTACGTGTAGCCTTTCTCTTGGAAGAGACACAAAGATCTTGACATATTTTGTTTAAGAACAATAGCTATTATCTACTAATTCCATGTGCTTTCTTTAAAAAGGAAAATAATTTTTTGGGAGTATTGGGGCCTCAGGTTTTATATAAAAGGAGATTTCCCTGAGGCTATCTTTATTACAGGGTCATAAAACATGTTTGAATCCCAGTCAGGTTGTTCACCAAAGTTTCCTAAATCTCAGTCCAATTTTCTTTCTCTATTTTATATTCCTTTTTGTATTTCTTAAATTCCTAGAAAATTAAAACACATTTTGTCCAAATTACCCAAGTATTATAAGTTTTTTTTAACTTAGCTTTAATGTTAGGATGAATCTATGTGCTTTGATCTCTTAGAGTTCTAAATTTTCTAACAACCTGGATATTTAAAAAAATTCTTAATTGTGTGTTCATTAATTAATGCATTAAAAATATTTATCAAGAACACATTCTTGTAGGTGCTAGTATTAAAGCACTATGCAAAACAAAGAATAGTTTCCTGGTTTCAAGGAGTTTACAATTTAAGGAGTGGTGCAAGGAGAGATATGATGAATAAATATACAAAACAATATGTAGTAAAGTATTATAAATTAATCTACTTTATGAAAAAAAAACTAAGGGTAAGAGAAAAAAGAGCAGTAGACATGCTGAAGGGTTACCATAAAGGTTGCCTGTGACTGAACTTGTATATTGTACATTTGTATGTTGTTGTTAAAATAGAATGCTATTTTGAACAAAGTGGATAAAAAAGTCTTTCTAATGAAGCAGAATCTAAACAGAGGCTTGAGTGAGGAGAGAAAATGAAACAACCTCATATGTGAAAGAAGAAGAGGGCTCCAG
Source organism: Otolemur garnettii (assembly GCF_000181295.1). NCBI lineage: Eukaryota > Metazoa > Chordata > Mammalia > Primates > Galagidae > Otolemur > Otolemur garnettii. The sequence goes on from NW_003852401.1 coordinate 40,030,691, forward strand.
GCAGAAAAAGAGTAGTAAGTACAAAGGTCCTAAAGTGGAAAAGTGTTTTGATATCTTTGAGAATTAACCAAGGAACTGATGTGAACTGTGGTGGAATGTACAAAAGAGACTAGTAGGAGATAAGGCCAGAGATGTGGAAAGGATAAAACTCATGTCTGATCTTGAAGGAAGGATTTCACGGTCTGCCTCTCCTACCCCTCCAAGGGCGGTGAGACATTCTTGGAAGGTTTGAGCAGGGCAATGGCATGATCAGTTTTACTTTTTATAGTATTCCTTAGTTCCTATGAGAAGATTAGAATAAAGGAGAGCAGAAGTAAAAGCTATTAAAATAATCTAGGTGACAGAGATGGTAGCCTGGCCAGGTCATAAATAAGTTCTACATTTGGGACACATTTTAAAGGTAAATCTAATAGCATTTTCTTATATTTTGGATATGAGGTATTATATATAGAGAGGAGCCAAGGTGAGCTATAGAGTTTTTAATGTGAGCTGCTAGACTAATTTATTGAGATGGGTAAAACAAAAAGTTCTTGACATGTTAAATTTGAGATGATTCCTTGCCCCTCACATAGAGAGATATTTAGAAGGTAGTGGGACATAGAGGCCTGGAATTTAGGTAAGAGGTAAGTGGAGAAAATACTTATTTGAAAGTATTCAGAATATTCATTATATGTAATCACTTCTCAGCCTTTTAACTACGATCAAGTGTATGGATTATATGTAAAGTCATGGAACTGATTGAAATCGTCTAAGGCAGTGGTTTTCAACCTTCCTAATGCCGCAACCCTTTAATACAGTTCCTCATGTTGTGGTGTCCCCCAACCATAAAATTATTTTTGTCACTACTTCGTAACTGATTTTTCTACTGTTAGGAATTGTAATGTATATATCTGATATGCAGGAGACCCCCAAAGGGGTCGTGACCTACAGGTTGAGAATTGCTGATAAGGGATGAGCAAAGATAAAGAAGAGAAGCTATCCAGTGATCATGTTAGCTTACTCCACCTTTTTGAAGTCAAGTAGGTAAGGAGGAGCTAGCAATGAGGAAGTCTCAAGCTATATTAAGGAAGTAAATGATAGCCCAGATAATAACAATACATACCCCCAAATTATGGCATTGCTTCTATAGGAAATGGAAATTCTAAGTTTTCAAAAACTGACTTTCATGTTCATTGTTAAAAAGGAAGTTATTTGTAAGCTGCCTGTTTTTCATTTTAATGTCAAAAAATGTATGCTATGCAAAGACATGTATAACACAACTTTTAAAAACTTATTACTGTTTATACAAAGAAAACCAAAAAAGGATTATATGACCTATGAGATAGCTAGCTTACTGGTTTTTGTGGAGACTGAGGACAAACTCACCCCCGCTCAGCCTCACTGCCCCATCTGCTTTCTATGGTGGAGAATAAAGACTCTCTTGGAAGTTTCCTGACCCAATGCACCATCTAGGACATTTGAGTTTTTCTCCTGGGTACTTAGAGCTATCATAGATCTCCAAAACAGCACTGCAGCTCTTTCTGGCAAGCACCACCTACTCTCAGTGGAGTCAATTTGTAGAGTACTTTACAACACTTACTGACTCAATATACAGTGTGTGGTTGATTCTTACTCACCAGCATCACCTATTGTCTCAGAGATTAAATTGAGTGTGCCAATACAATTCACACTGGGGAAAGAGAAAGGATTCCAAAGACTTCCATCCTCCCTCATCAATGAGAGGTAAGGAATTTTCCCCCAAAACATAGCTCAACACTACTACAGTCTACAAACAACTAGCAATTGAGGAAACTATCATAGTAAGGATCTCTATAACCAAGACATACATTCAGAACCTAGATCTCCATCATAGCATCCACAAGAAAAGCTAAATATTCTTACCTAACATATGTTACAGACACACCCCTATAAGTGAGTGGAAGGAACCCAACAAAATAAAGTCCCAAAATAAGAAGCAGTAGCTGCTCCAGATGAAAAGGAATCAGCATAATCACTTGAGAAGTATAAAAAATGAGAGTGAAAGAACAACCCCAAGGGGGCACACCACCTCTCTAGCAATGGATCCCAACCAAAATGAAATAACAGAATAAAGAATTCCAAGTATAGATTGTAAGGGAGCTCAATAAATCCAAGAGAAAATAGAAAGCCATCTCAAAGAAACCAGAAATACAATTCAGGAAATGAACAAATTGCTAAAGAGATAGGCATATTTAAAAAAAAAATAGTTTGCAGTCCCACCAGTGGTGTAAAGTATTCCCTTCTCTCCACAAGCACACCAGCATCTGTAGCTTTGAGTCTTTGTGTTGTGGGCCATTCTCACTGGGGTTAGGTGATATCTCAGGGTGGTTTTGATTTGCATTTCTCTAATAATTAGGGATGATGAACATTTTTTCATATGCTTATTTGCCATTTGTCTGTCTTCTTTAGAGAAGGTTCTATTCATCTCACTTGCCCATTGATATAGGGAATTGTTAGCTTTTTTATTGTTGTTGTTGCTTAATTTGAGTTCTCTGTAGGTTCTAGTTATCAAGCTTTTGTCTGATTCATAATATGCAAATATCTTTTCCCATTCTGATGGGTGTCTATTTGCTTTAGTTGTTTCCTTTGCTGTACAGAAGCTTTTCAGTTTAATTAAGTCCTATTTTTAAATTTTTGTTGTTGTTGCAATTGCCACAGAAGTTTCTTCATAAAATCTTTCCCTAGGCTGATATCTTCAAGTCAAACTAGACCTCCCATTGATACTGCAATCCCATTACTCAGCATCTACCCAGAAGAAAAAAAATCATTTTATCATAAGGACATTTGCTCCAGACTATTTATTTCAGCTTCATTTACAATTGCCTAAATGCCCACCAATCCAGAAATAGATTAACAAGCTATGGTATATGTATACCACGGAATACTATACAGTCACTAAAAAGGATGGTGACTTTATATCTTTTGTATTAATTTAGATGGAGTTGAAATATATTCTTTTTAGTAAAACATCATAAGAATGGATAAACAAGAATTCTTATATGAGGACTATTGATGCTAGTCCGTGGTGGGGGTAGAGGGAATGGGGGAAGGGAGACAGAAAGAGGGAGGAGGGTGTGGGACCACAGTGTGTGACACGTCTCTTGGGGATGGGACACTATTTAATAGTAGGACTTCACCCAGCAAACACAAGCAGTATAACCTAGCTCATTGTACCCTCAATGATTCCCCCCCCCCAAAAAAATAGAAAACCTGGAAAAGAAAAACACAATTAAGGAAATATAAAGTACTGTGACAAGCTTTAAGAATAGACTAGACCAGGTAAAAGAAAGAAATTCATAGCTTGAGGACAACTCTTTAAAATTAACTCAGTCAAAAATAAAGAACAAAGAATCAAGAAGAATAAACAAAGCCTACAAGAAGTATGAGATTATGTAAAATGACCAAATATAAGAATCATACGCATACCTGAGGGTGAAGAAAATGTATAAAGGCTGGAAAATATATTTGAAGGAATAACTGAGGAAAAATTTCTTGGTCTTGCTAGAGATCTAGACTTTACAGTACAAGAAGCTCAATAAACACTGAGAGGTTCATTGCAAAGAGGCAATCACTGAGACATATAGTCTTCAGACTGGCTAAAGTCAACACAGAAAAGGAATTCCTGTGAGCTGTGAGGCAAAGCCATCAAGTACCTTACAGAGGAAAACTCATCAAGCTAACTGCAGACTTCTCAGTGAAGACCTTACAAGTCAGAAGGGATTGGGTCCCCATATTTAAGAAGTTGTTCTTCTTAAACAGAACAACTGCCAGCCTAGGAATTTTTTGTCCTGCAAAACTAAGTTTTATATATGAAGGAGAAATAAAGACTTTTCTAGACAAGTAAACACTGAGAGAAATTTGTGAAGACCATACATGGCTTGCAGGAAATACTCAGAAATTCATTATACATGGATAATCACAATGGGACAACCATTGAGTGTAAAACCACTCAAAAGCAAAAGATTAGAGCTCATAGAAAACAAGCACAGGAGAGAAACAAAAATAAAGTACGACCTAACATGATGAACAGGACAGTATCATACATACCAATCTTATCAATCAATGTGAATGATGTGAGTGCTCTACTCAAGAGACATATGTTGGCTAAAAAGTACAATCCAAGTATCTGCTATCTCCAGGTAACACATCTAACTCACAAGGACGTATACAGACTTAAGATTAAGGAATGAAAAAATAAACTACAATCAGAAACCTAAAGAAACCTGGAATCATCATTCTTTAATCAGATAAAACTGACTTTGAATTGAAAACAGTAAAGAAAGACAAAGATAGTCATTATATAATGGTAAAGAGAACAATTCAACATGAAGAAATAATTCTAAATATGTATTCACCTAACATAGGAGCATCCAGATTCATAAATCAAATTATTCTAGATCTAAGCAAAGAGATAAATGCCAGCATCATAATTGAAGGGACTTTAGTACCCCACTGAGAGAGCTAGACAGATTATCTAAGGAGAAAATAAATATAGAAACACTTGACTTAAATCAGACTCAAGAAAAAAAGAGCTTACTGGACATTTATAGAATATTTTATCTCCAAACTACTGAATATACATTCTTCTTATCAGCACATGGAATATTCTCCAAGATTGATTGTATCTAGCCACAAAACATGTCTCAAAACATTAAAAAATAAATAAATCATACCATGTACCTTCTCACACCACAGTGGAATAAAACTAGAAATCAATTCCAGGAGAAACCACAATTCTGCACAAAATCATGGAAAATAAACAACATGCTGCTGAATGACTGTTTGAACAATAATGAAATTAAGATGGAAATAAAAAGATTTCTTGAACTAAATGACAAAGGGAACACAAGCTATCAAAATCTATGGGATTTAGCAGAAGCTGTCCTAAGGAGAAAATTTAGAACCTTAAATGACTACATCAAAAAGACAGAAAGATCACAAATTCGCAATTTAATGATACATCTCAAGAAACTATTAGAAAAGGAAGAGCAGACAAAACCCAAATCCAATAGAAGAAAATAAATAACTACAGTCAGAGCAGAACTAAATGAAATGGAAAACCAAAAAAAACAATAAAAAGGATCAAAGAAATGAAAAGGTGGTTCTTTGAAAAGATAAATTTAATTGACAGACCTTATGCTAGATTAACCAGGACAAGAAGAGAAAGAACTCAAAAAAGCTCAATCAGAAATGAAGAAGGAGATACTACAACTGATACCACAGAAATATAAAATATCATCTGTAAATACTATGAAAATCTCTACCCATAGAAACTTGAAAACTGTAGGGGAAATGGAAAAATTCCTGAAAATATACAACCTTCTGAGATTCAATCAGGAAGAAATAGAACTACTGAACAGACCAATTATGAGCAGTGAGATGAAAGCAGTAATAAAAAGTCTTCCAACAAAGGAAGGGACCCAGACTAGATGGATTTACAGCAGATTCTACTGAACCTACAAAGAGGAACTGTTATCCAGTTCATACTGCAGAAATTATTCCATAACATGGAGTGGGAATGAATCTTCCCCAACTCATTTCATAAAGCTAGTATTGCCTTTATACTAAAGCTAGGTAAGGACACAGCAAAAGAAGAAAACTATAGACCAATAACCCTTAAGAATATAGATGCAAAAATCCTCAATAAAATACTACCAAACTGATTTCAACAATACTTCAAAAAATAATCCAACATGACCAAGTAGGCTTCATCTCAGGGATTCAAAGATCCTTCAATATACACAAATCAATAAGTGTGATTCACCACACACTGTAAAACTAAGACCATATGACCATCTTAACAAATGCAGAAAAGCATTTGACTAAATCCAGCACCCTTTCATGATAAAAATCCTCAACAAACTAGGCATAGAAGGAACATATCTCAAAATTATAAAAACCATATAAGACAAACCCACAGCCAACATCATCCTGAATGGGGAAAAGTTGAAAGCATTCTCCCTAAAAACTGGAACAAGACAAGTGTGCCCACTGTTGCTGCTTTTATTCAAAATAGTGCTAGAACTCCTAGCCAGAGCAATTAGGCAAATAAGGAAATAAAAGTTATCTGAATCAGGAAAGAGGAGGTCATGCTATTGTTTTTCACTGATGATATGGTGTTATATCTAGAAAATTTCAAAGTCTTCGCCAAGAGATTCTTGGAATTGATAAAAATAGCAAAGTCTCAGGTTACAAAATCAATGCACACAATCAGTAGCATTTCTATACACCAATAACAGTCAATCTAGAATCAAATCAGACTCAATACCATTCACAGTAGCTACGAAGAAAATAAAATAATAAACTTAGATGAGAAGGTGAAAGGTCTCTCTGTAAAAAAATTGCAGGTGACATAAAGAATTGGAAAAACATATGCTCATGAATAGGTTAAAATGTCCCTCCCAGCCAAAATTAAAACATCTATACTACTCAAAGGGACTCAATGTAATCCCCATCAAAATACCAATATCATACATATATTTCACATATCTGGAAAAAATACTTCTATATTTCATTGGAACCAGAAAAGAGTCCAAACAGCCAAAGTAATTTGAAACAAAAAGAACAAATCTGGAGGTATCACATTGCCAGACTTCAAACTATGTACTACAAGGCTATAGTAACCAAAACAGCATGGTATTGGTATAAAAATAGAGACATAGACCAATGGAATAGAACTCAAAGAACTCAGATATGGTAAGACAACCATCCTTGCACAGCCAATTGATCTTTCACAAAGCAGACATCAATATTTGCTGGGGAGTAAAAGCCCTATTTAATAAAGGGTGCTGGAAAAGTTTCATAGCCACATGCTGAAGAATGAAACAGGATCCCTATCTATCTCCACTCACAAAAATTAATTCAAGAAGGATAAAAGACTTAAGCGTAAGCCATAAACCATAAGAACTCTAGAAGAAAATACAGGAGAAAGTCTTCCAGGTGTCAGTCTAGGAAAAGAATTTATAAAGAAGACCTCAATGACAGTTACAGCAATAACACAAATGGGACTTGATTAAATTAAAAAGATGATTATTATTAATATTTTTTTGTGCAGCTAAGGAAATAATCACCAAAGCAAACAGGCAACCTACAGAATGGGAGAAAATATTCACAAACTTACATCAATGAAGCACTAAGATCCAGAATCTACAAAGAACTCAAGTATATCAGCAAGAAAAACAACCCCATTAAAAGTGGACAAAAGATAGGAATAGAAGCTTTTCAAAAGAAGAGAGACAAATGTCCAACAAATATATGAAAAAATGTTAACATTGCTAATCATCAGGGAAATCCACAATAAGCTATCACCTTACCCCTGTTAGAATGGCTGTTATTAAAAAGTCCCCAAACAATAAATGCTGGTGTGGATGCAGAGAGCAAAGACTTCTCCTATAGCCTTTGTGGGACAGCAAATTGTTACAACTTCTATGGAAAACAGTATGGAGATTGCTCAAAGAACTAAAAAGCAGACAGATGATTGCGTTCAGCATTCTCACTCTGGGGTATCCACCCAAAGGAAAAGAAGTCACTTTATCAAAAAGACACCTGCTGCTTATTGCAGCACAATTAACAATTGCAAAGATGTGAAATCAACCCAACTGCCCATCAATTCATGAGTGGATTAACAAAATATGCCATGGAGTACTATTATATGCCATGGAGTATTATTCAGCCATGTAAAAAGATGAATTAACGCCTTTTGCGTCAATATGAATGGAACTGGAGACCATTATCCTAATTCCAGTAACTAAACAATGGAAAAACAAACACTGCCTATACTTCCTACTAAATTGGAACTAACTGGTGAGCACACATATGCACAGAGGGAGGTAAAACTGTGGAAATCAAGTGGAGGAAAGATGGAGGGGGGATTAAACAAAAACCTACCTCATGAGTACAGTGAACACTATGTGGGTGATGGACACACAGCATGACTCCCACTTTACAAAAGCAAACCATGTAACCAACATGCGAATAATGGAGAATTTGCACCCTGTGTGCATTTCAAAATTAAAAAATAAAGTAAAAAATGTAAAATAAATCATACCAGTTGAATGATAGAGGTCTGTTATGCTGATATTTGTAAATATTACTTTGTAATGGAATAAACAACTGGATTGAAAAGCTCCATCAGTGACACTAGAGCCAACCAAGCTGTGAGTTATGGATCACAATCTCCTGGTATGTAACCCAGGAGATGGTTGTCGTGACTCTAGCAATCTTGTCTTATTTAAAGCACGAGTTGCTATAGTTTTCACTCCTTTTTGTTGTTAAGTCAAATTGCAGCTCAGTAAATACATATGAGCAGGGTGACAATCCCTTTTTTTGAAATCCTTCAAATAGTTTTATACTAGAGTGAAGAACATTTTCGCTTAGAAAGGTAATTCAGTACACTGTTACTGAAAACAAGAATCTGGGAGTAAAGTAATAAAATAGACTTTATTCAGAAACTATTGCAACAGGGGAAGAGAGACCTCAGTATATAACTGAACTCAATTCCAAATATAGCATACACCAGTGGGGATTTATAATCAATGAGCAGGGTGGGGATGGGCAGATGGAAAATTGCTTAGAAGAAACATCAAGGGTAAGGGTGAAGTCTAGGTAAATTGACTCAACAAGATTCTTGCTGAAGTCAGGCAAGTGTGATCGAAATACCAAAGGTTGGGATGAAGAATGTGATCAAATATTGAGGATAATAAGGTATTGAGGATAGGGGATTTTGCTAAACTTATCAGAATTCTTGCTAATACCAGGGCAATGCTAAAAAGAACTTGGAAGCCCAAAGAGGTACCTAACCAAAGTTTGGTCAAGGGGAATCTTTGTTAATACATGCCATATATTTTGTATATATTTTGTAACATCAACAGTGGGGTTGGAGTGATATAATCAAATACATTAATATTTCATCAGTACGCTTCTTCAGTGAAATGTAGAAATATTTAAGTTTTTCTGCCAAATTATGGAAAACTCAATTTTTAGTACTCTCTGGATTCCAGATTTATGGATTTATGAGATATCCTATTGTTTAATCCTTACAACCCCCCCCCCAAAAAAAAACCAAAAAAAACTGAACACATCCAAAACATGTTGGCAGTAGGCTCAATCTTTCTTTTTTTTTCTTTTTCAAACAGTCTTCTATTTTGGAGTTAAGAGATGTGAACTCCAGAAATCTCATTGATTATAGGTCATGTGTTAGGCTTTCAGGTAGATCACTGCCTGGATATACAAAATAGATGATAGACACAAGTGGGTACATTGGGAGGCCTGCAGTGAGTAACCCTCCCAGTAGAGACCTCAGTGTAGTACAGGGGAGGGTCTTTATCTAGTTATGATGTGGTGGTTAGAGGTTTTATTTGGAAATAAAAGAAGTTTGGCGTGTGAGGATTTTGACTAAGTCCTTAATGGAGAATTTCCTAACCCACGTTTTTGTGGTTTAGACCAAATGTTGCACATGTCTAAATGGAAAGGCTCATGTAAAACTAAAGCTTGCTTTCACATTTCAAGTAGCTATTTAGATACCTGGTCTCTATTGTATGATTATCTGATTTGAACATAATTTGTCTTTCCTTTCTATCCAGTTTCCATGACTCAAACCCTTATGTTAAGCCAGAACGTGGTAATAGAGGCAATTATGCCATTGAGTATGGGGCTCTGCTTGCAGATTAAGGTTTCACACCTGGGTATCATTATTCTTTCCCATATCAATTTATTATTTAAGGACTTATTATTTGAAAGCCCTTATAGCACATAAGCAATTAGGATAGCTGAGAGTCTGCCTGTATTAAATGTATTTTGCTTTCCTTGCTTTTTATGCAGGAATAATTAAATCCCCTTCTAATGTGTCAGTAGCAGACTGTTTTGAAATTGGCAGCATTCTTTCCTGTCCTCTTCAGTAACAACAACAAAAAACCCCCACAGGGACCAAGAGATTAATAATAACAAAAAAAAAGAAGAAGAAGAAGAATGAAAATGGAACATAGACCAGATAAGAGGACATTTATTCCCCTAAATCAGCACTGAAGTACTAAAAATACTTTATTTATAAACAGATTTTTGCAGCTTGTATAATGTTACTGTTTTGTTGACTATATAAGAAACAAGTTACTCTTTGTAAATGAATATTCCATGTAGCAAATTTATACAACCTAGAATGTGAGTAACAGGGTGTTAGACTGAGCATTTCAAATCAAGTGACCTATTCCATAGAACACATTGGGAAGAAGGAAATGGATTGGTTTGACCTCATGGAATATTCATTTGCATATGCTTTGGATGCAAAGAACACTGCAAATTTTGAATTCTACCATGTGGCTGTGGTAGCAGAATGGCTGGTCCCTTTTCTAAAGAGTATATTTGCATATGATAGTTTAACAGCTTTTCCCTTTTGTTCCTAGAAGATTAAGTCTCAGTCCTAGGAGAAAATAAAGGTGGTTCCTTACAATTTGAAAAAGTATAATTTGGAGATAAGAGGAAACTCTGAAAAGCAGCTTTTACTTCTGAAATCTCAGGGTAAGAAATACTGTTTTTCCCTGTATGTGCCAGCAGAGCTGGTGCTGATTTGCAGTGGAGGATGTGTCACCAGGAGCTCTGTGAAGTCGAAATAACTCCTCAGAGTCTTCCCCATCTATTGTTTTCTACTTAGTGAAATCCAAGCTTAGACAATTCACTCCTTTGGGTCAGGGCTTTGACCCTTTGCTTAAAATTCAGATTTCCTTGGTGGGTGAATGGTAGAGCACAGAGATGAGAGTTTTCTGAGCAATGGTGGTGACCTCAAGATGCTCTGTGGAGAAAGAGCACTGGGCTTACAGAAAGAATCAGGTTCACAGTACAAAGGAGAAACAGGGAAAATCCTTCTAATATTTTTCAGGCATTTCAAACATTTAATCTTGGAATCTTTTTTTCATTTGATGTCTATTAGAGTCCTTGGAACTAGTATCCCCTGGAATACACTTTGGGATGTTATGTAAATTACTGGAGAATACCTTGGAATTGTTCATTGATTATTCAAAGATACTTAGCTTTGCAAGAAGAGAATTTCCTTGGAGTTTTTCATGGTGCTGAATCCCATTAGACGGTAGCCTGTGTTAAAAAAAAAATTATTCATGACATAAAGAATACCGTACCATAAAGAATAGTAAGGCAGACTATTCAGGACCATTGCCCCAAATGTCAGGACCACTGCAATGTTGCTTTGCAGCAGAGGAGAGAGTTTAGGCTTAACAGAACAGACATTCAAATCCTCTCTTTCCCCTGTAGCCTCAGGCTTCATCAGATAAGAACAAAGAAAGTAATGACTAACAACATGTTCTTCATTAAGTTATGTTAAACCGGATTATATTGAAAGGGTTGTGCTTAAAGATGTATGTTAGATGGATTATCAGATTACCAGGGCGGATTATCAGATTACCTGGGCATTATCAGATGCCCAGTGCGCATGTGCAGAGGGATTTTAATGAATATTAATGAGGTCATTGCTGTATAGTGCGCATGCACGAGATTCCCTCTATAAACCAACTGCAAATAAAGAAGCTCACCATTTTGCCTGAGCGAGCAGATGGTCACTTTTATTTAAAACACAATTTCAATAAGCGTGCTTATTCTCCTCCACATCACTTTTCCATGAGACCCTTACGGCAACACATCTCTACTGAAAATAGAAAAACTAGCCAAGCATCATGGTGCACACCTGCAGGCCCAGCTACTTGGGAGGCTGAGGCAAGAGGATTGCTTGAGCCCAAGAGTTTGAGGTTGCTGTGGGCTGTAACACCAGGGCACTCTACCCAGGGTGACAGAGTAAGACTCTATTTGAAAAAGAAACAAATAAACAAATAAATCAACCAACCAACTAAACAGAATTCTTGCTGAAGGCAAGCTTGGGTGATCAGACATCACCTGTGGCACCTGAAAAGCTGAGGAACCAAATCAGATATTGACAGTGAAGGAGTCTGGCTAAGCCAGGTTAGCAGGATTCTTGCTAAAATGTGACAATTTAAGAGAGGAACCTGGAAGGCCAGGGGTCAGGGCCTAGTTGAAGAGAGAGTTCAGAAGAGCCTGGTTAGCATTTGGTCAAGGAGAAGGCCTGTGCCACCAGCCAGGGCCCACAGAGTTCTCTGTCTCACTAAGGAGGACACCTGTTTGCTTCTTGAAAGGTGTTAGGTCAGCAATCAGGAAACTGGTGATTTTAGTTTTTCTTATACTTTGACAAATGTTACATAGAAAAACCTTTGCTAATCTTTTGTCAGAATCTGTATTTCACTGTTGGACTGCCAGTTCTTTGGGGGTCACATTTGTTCTTTACTAAACCATGTCTCCTTAAATATTTTGAGGGGCAAAATGAGGTTTTGAAATGCCAAGCAAAGATTAGAGGAGTAAACTTTAAAAATCTCCACTAGGTTTTCCTGTGTAGATATTTATGATGGTGTGACACTTATTCAGCTGAAGTTGATTCAGTTGATTATTCCCATTTTTTTTCTTTAAGTTCTAGAAAATAAGCCAAGTCACACATTGAAGCAATTTTCATATTAATTAAAATAGAGAGCACAGTAAGGTTCATCTATATTTTCTGCTTTGTTTGCAAAGCTACTTAAAAATAATGCCTTTCCCCAGTTATTGCTAAATAGGCCTATAATGGATGCAGTATCCTTCTGCAACAGAAGATTAAACAATATTACAATTTTGAATGAAATTAGGGAATTGAGGACTTGAATTGCAACATAACAAAAAACTGTTATCTCTGAGGAAATGCATGTGCTATTGATTCTGACTAAAAATAAAAATAATACACTCAGGGATGCTGGGAGAACAGCTTAAATACCATTGGGATGGTGGTGGGGGTGGTATAGATTTATTGCTGATATTAAAAAAATAGGATATAATATTTTGAAAACACTTTTGATCCTCTGTTAATTATTTCAGTTGAAAACTATCTTTGACAATACTGTTGTTCTTTGAATAAATTATTATTTTATTAAAATATAATATACTTTGTGGCATGCTCTTGAGGAGTCTTTTTCAAAAAACAAATAAGTTACACCAAGAGGGTTCTGTATAGCACACATCTAGGAATTAACTTCTATTACTTCTTTAACTGGTATGTTAGATTAAGTCCCACATGTCAGATGAAAATCAAATGAGACATGGAATCGAATGAATTGAATATGTGAGCAATGATATTCTCCTCTAATCATTTCCAAGTGAGTGCAAATAAAGCATTTCAAGAAAAATAGTATTGGTCACATAAGCATGGTATCTTTAGATCCAGGATATGTTAATAGGATGGCCAGGATAGATATGGAAATTTGAATATCTATGAATATTTGAAAATCATTAGCTCCATTAGGACAGACATGGAGTGTGACTTTTCTCTTTTATATTTCCACTACACAGTGCTATGTCTTATACTTAGCACTCAATAAATACTTATGGGAGAGTTGAATGGAGATATGAGTGGAACACTTGAGTATTTGAATCTTTCTTTGGCTTGAATCCTGACATTTTTTGACATTGTAGAACTATAAAAAGAATATATTTTTCTAATTGACTAGTTGCTAATATGGAGTGCCTGCTACTATAAGGTGACCTAAGAAATGACTTGACCTTCCTGACTGTTGAAGTCTCTTCCATTTAGCTGTCAAACAAATAAACAAACAAAACCAACAAATTCCTATAGATAGGGTTGCCAAAGACTATCCCAGCATAAGGATGCCTGGGACATACTTATACTAAAAATTATTCACTCTTGATCTGAAACTCAGATTTGACTAGGCATTCTGTATCTTTGTTTGCTCATGCTGGCAAGCCTGTATAGATTATTGCTGGTGTCTGAAGTTAGTTTCTATAGAAAACTCTATTGCAATTCCTTTAGGTTCCCTCAAATCACCCTGTATCCCACTCAGCTTTTCCAGGCTTTGCTGTTAGCTGCTAGCACCTTTGCCTTAGCCCAAAAGATTGACCTTGGACTCTGAAGCCTCCTTGACCATAAAGACAACTTCTGCCCTCAAGATTAGGCTGAGTGTGGGACTTGGACCTGGATGTTCGCATCTCTCCCAAGACTTGGGAATTTTTCAACCACTATTTCATTAATTATGTTTTCTCACCCTTCATCATGTCTCTTTTTATAAGGCCTATAATATAAATATTTCTTCCCTTAAATCCTGTAAGCTTTCTTTATTCTTTCTTATTTTTTCTTTATCTGCCTGTGTTGCTTCAAAAGACTGTCTTCAAGCTCTGACATTCATTCTTCTGCTTGATCTAGTTCATTGCGGAAGCTCTTGATTGCATTTTTAAATTTTTTTAACTAAATTCTTTAGTGCTAAGATTTCTGTTTGGTTCTTTATGTTATCTGTTTCTTTACTGAATTCACACCAGTAACGTTTGTGTGTGTCTTTGTAGCCTAGGACGAGTTTGTGTTGGCTGTGCCGCGGCTTTGTCAGGGGAGGGCTTGTCAGGGTATTTACCAGGTTAGGGACACAGGCATGCACATGGCATGTCAGCCAACTTGAGCTCTGGCTCACTGGGGTTTGGGCTGCAGGGCTGTTACCCTGGCCAGGAACATAGGCACAGAGTTGCTTGTTTAGCCTGGGGGCGTGTTTGCCAGTGGCAGCCCTTGGGGATATTTCTCAGGCCCAGTGTGGGAGCACACACTGCTTGGCTGGCCTGGGGTATATTTGCTGGAGTGGCCCATAGGGCTTTTTTGTAGGTCTGGGGCATGGCTACTCAGTTGTCCTGGGCATGTTTGCCAGGAGTAGCCCACAGGGCTGCTTCTCAGGTTCAGGACTTGGGTACAAGGCTGCTCGGTTGGCCTGGGGCATGTCTGTCTGTGAGGCCCACAGTGCTTTTTTTTAGGTTCAGGTCATAGGCTCATAGTTGCTGCACAAAGATGGGAGCATGGCTACCAGGGATGACCTGTAGGACTAAGGAGTATTCTTCAGGCGCTGAGTGGAGGCACAAGGCCTTTGGGCAGGCCAGGGGCATGTCTGTGGGAGGTGGGAAAGAGCCCTGCATGCACTCTCTCCACTTCTTGAAGGGGGGGTGTATCAGTGAATATGTGGATATACTTTTAAAACTACCACAAAAGATGTTCTCCAGAGTAATAGTACTTCAATGGATTATTTTTATTCCACAGATATTCGAAGAATATATAATACATACCAATTTAGGAACTTCAGATATAAAAGACCAATAAAACAGTCTCTACCATTAAGATACTCATGGCCTACTAGAGGAATGAACTATTTGTTGTCACATTATTACAGTGCAAACAGGCTTTGGAGCAGAAATTCTCAACCTTGGCTATAAGTAGTTTTTCTAAGGAGTTTTCTAAATATACTGATTGATTTACCTGAGACCATTGAACCAAAAGTTTTGTGAGTGGGGGACCAAACATAAATATTTAAAAAAATTTCCCAGATAATTATAATGTGGAGGCAGGTTACAAATTTGATTTACAAGTTTAACATTTTCTCAGCACCTACTACCATGTGGCTTAGTTTGTGTTCCCAAAGAAGCTGACCCTGTGACAAAGATTTTAGTAGAGGTAATTTATTGTGGAGTAACCTGAGAAAGCATTGACTGCAGAAAGGAGAAGCCAGTCAGGGAAGGCAATGAAGCCAATCCAGGATAGATTAGCAAGCAGGTTACCACTGTGACAGGGAACTACAGAGACAGTGTAGATCACCCCTCAGGACTATACTTAGTACCGCCTGGGCATGTGAAGGGAGGTTTTTACCCGCAACATACCGTGACTGACTCTGATTCTTAAAAGAATCAGAAATTCTTGTAGCTAGCAGCACAGGTCAGTCTGCAGGAATGGTAAGGGCTAAAGGGGTATTAGAAGGGCCCTGAGAGTGTCTGTTAAACTCCTCAGTTTTTTAATCTGTAGAATGTGTTTACTGATAGCATCTTTGCAAGGTATTTGTCTAGGTTAAATGAGATTATTACCCTCCACAGAGTACCTAGTATATTGTCTAGGGAAAAATAAGACTTCAGTAAAAGTTGGGGTGGTGAATAAAACTCTATGTTGTTTGGAAGTTTTATGAACATATTGATATGAAGATGAATCCCAATACTTAAGTCAAGTGAAGTGTGCCTATATAGTTTAAGGTAGGTCTAGGAATTAAGTGAATTTTAGCACTCATAAAAGCAAAAAACAGATACAGAAACAGATACAGAGCTATATGTGGGTCAAAATTTGGGCTTTAGACATGGTGATATCTGGTTCAAAACTTGGCACCATTTATCGCCTGTATTGGGGAAGTGACTTAACGTTTTTGATTCTTATTTGTGAAGTGAGGGTAACACCTATTTTACTAGAGAATTGCTATTGAAGAACTACAAAATAAAATTTGTAAAGGGCAAAGAATAGTTCTTGGTATAACTACATATATTTAGTATCCCAGTAATATCCATCTTGTAGTTAGAATTATATCAGTATTGCTGGGCATGGTGGCTCACACCTATAATTCCAGCACTCTGGGAGGCCGAGGTGGGAGGATTGCTTGAACTCAGGAGTTTGAGACCAGTGTAAGCAAGAGCAAGACCCCATCTCTAAAAACATACCCAGGTGTTGTGGTGGGCACCTGTAGTCCCAGCCACTTGGGAGGCTGAGACAAGAGGATCTCTTGAGCCCGAGTGTTTGAGGTTGCTATAAGCTATGACACCACAGCACTCAACCCCAGGGCGAATGAGTCTGATTCTGTCTCAAAAAAACCCCCAAAACATATTAACATTAATTTCACTTTTTTACCAACTACACCAATGAGGAAATTAAGCAATTTTCAGAATTCTTTTACCAAAGCATTTCTGAGAATCCCCAGGATATTACCATAGTTGTGCCTAAAAGTACTAGTGGTATTACTGGTGTTACAGCCAGGCAAGCAAGGGCTGCTTGACATTGAGCTTGATTTACCTGTAGAAATCTGTTCCTGATTGTGTCAAACTATCAGGATTAAACAAACTGTTGACACTCCTTGGTGAGTGTATAGTGGACCCTTTTATAATAACACTTACTATGTATTGATTATGTTCCAGGAACTAAGTTGTATATGAATTTCTCATTTACTCTGCAGAACAATGTTCTTATCTTCAATTTATAGATAAGAATGTTAAAGCACACAAAGTGGAAAAAACTTGATTTTTTTTCATTTTTTCTGTCTTTTATTTCTTTTTCCTTAAAAAAAAAAAAAGTCCTACTTGAACCTATGATCTCAGGAGTGTGGTTTGGTGTTCGTTTCATTATTTTAGAAAATCCTTCACCCTTATTTCTTCAAATATTTCTTCTGCCTGTTTCTCTCTCTCTTCTCCTTTGGAGAATCCACTTATACTTCTTTTAGACTATTTGATGTTGTCCTGTAGTATGAAATCCTTTGATTTTTTTAGACTCTTTTTAAAATTTATGTTTCTTTTTGGGTAATTTCGATTGAGTCATCCTTCAATATATTGGTTTCTTTTTCCTTAGCTGTGTTAAGTCTGCTGATAAAACTGACATCCTTCTCTGTGACTGTTTTTCATCTCCAGAATTTCTATTAGTTTTCTTCCGACGGTTTCAATTTCTTGTTGAAATTACCATATTTATAATACAAATTGGGTAATTTCAACAAGAAATTAAAATATATAAATATATAATATAAAAATATATACATGTATATGATAACATTAAAACCTTTAACATATTAATTATAGTTATTTTAAGTTCCTTATCTGATAATTCCAATTTCTCTTCGTAACTTTGTCTTTGTTAGTTTCTTTGTTCCTTGACATTATGGTTTTTGATTCTTGTAAGCTTTATAATGTTTTATTGAAAACTAGATCTCTTGTGTATGATAGCAGAAACTGAGGTAAATAGTTTTGATGCTTGGAAATGTGTACACTCTTTCTTCCCCGTTAGTGTAGGGATTCAAGTCAATCTCTCAGGAGTTGAGCTGGGTTTGGAATTTGTTGCTGCTATGATTACTCTCAGAATACTATAGGCTGCAAATTTCTCTGGTATTATCTATGTTTAGCATGAGAGTTAGTTTCCCAGAGGTTTTTCTCAATATTTAGTCCATATTTAGCTTTAGATGTTTCCTTTGTGTTACGTCTCAGGTCTTCTCTTCTTCATGTTCTCGCCCTTCTTTTATCAGGAAATCAGGGTTATTCAGAATTTGGTAGCCTAGCTGAAGGGTGTGGTAGGTGAGTGGGGCATTTTCTGCTGTTATAATTAAGCCTTAGTCTCAGGTAGGTACATGCCCCTGGGTCCAGGGATTTGGTCTTAGAGCATTTGCCTCATTCCCAGTCATAGATCTGGGCCCAGCATATATTCCTTTCCCTTTCCTATAGGGAAAGGTAATGTGTGTGTGTGTGTGTGTGTGTGTGTAGCAGGTCTGGTTCGAGCTGGTCCCCTCACAAAATGGTGAGGCATATCTCTTGCACCTTGTCATTATCTTTGGTATTTTCTTAATCTATTTTGTAACAATTGTGAGCATTCCTAGTTAACATAATGTTCCTCCTCGTATGTTGGGGAGTTTATATTTTTCCTTTCATGGAAGCATGTTCTTTTTTCAGTTTCTGAGAACTCAAGCAGAAGCAGAAGTCCCGCATGTTTCTCAAGATAAGTTTGACCTTATTAATAAGACACAGATCCAAGACACAAATGGGGCAGTTGATTCTTGCCCACTGAGGAACAGAGTTGCTTCTGCTTCACGGGTACTTTGCTACTTGGTCAGTGATGTTTTTCGTCTATACTGTCCCATAGCCAAACCACACTGTCAAAATTTATATTTGGTTCCTAGCTCACACTAGTCATATTTTAAGTTTTCATCAGCTCTATGCATCTAGTGGACAGCCCAGATTAGAACATTTCCATCACTGCAGAAAGTTCTATAGAACATGCTATTCCAGATCCTCGTGACACCTCTCTCAGGATTCTTCTTGGGCCTAAAAGTGTAATGAATTTAATGAGATGGTTTTTTCATTTCATAAATATAGCAAGCTTCTCTTCTGGCTACCCACAGGCCACCAGGATTTAGGCACAACAGAATGGATTTCCAGGAAAGCTGACACATTGCTCTTGAATTTAGTAACCTCTTATAACCTTAGACCATTTGATGCCCTGGGATTTTTCTGCCTCAACATAAATTTTCTCTGAGGAGCCTCATGATACTTGACCAAAACTTGGCTTTCTCCAGGTTTCCTGCAGTCAGTCAGACAGCTGTGTCTACACAGCTGAGTTTCATACATACACTTCAAACACATCTATATAGGTCTGCATTGCCACTGTGCTCTGTAGTCAAGTAATTGCTTCAGAAAGATTCTCAGCTCACTTGCAAATCAGCAGAATCACCCAGGCCCTGGGAAGACTTCCTACCTAACCCTTCCCACACACTATGCCCAATACTTCATTCAATATAATATACATTGGGACACAAAATTTTCTCACTCGTGCTTTGTGGACTAACATTTTGTTTAGGGATCTTAGAACACATATACCTTTAATTTCACCTCTCCAATGAGAAAGCAACACACAACTCGGAATTTCAGTTTACACTACTTACCTGTTAATTAATTTCAACTGATCTAAAAACTTGCTTGTGTTTAGTTTTCTTTTGCAACATATTCTCATCTGCCCTAGATGTTTTTCTTTTTCCCAAAGCATCTAGATCTTTTAGGTAAAATAGTAATGGCAGCAAACATGTAACTAGCACTTGATCTGTTCTAGGCACATGCACACTTACTCCTTACCACAGTCCTACGACAGATACTATTAATGTTATCCCTGTGTGTAGATGGGGAAAATTGAGACAGGTTAAGGGTCACACTGCTAATATGGAGAGCAGGTATTTGTGTCAGGATGTTCTGGTTCAACATATCAAGTTTTTAACCTAAATCCTAAGTATCTAAATTTGCTAATTACCAGCTTGACATTTCTTGTTTTTTATTTTTGAAGACTAATTACTGTGAGTGCTTCCCTATTAAATAAAACCACTGGCCATGTTCTCCAACCTGTGGAGTTCTCAGCCTATTAGTCAATTATCCCCACTTCTGCACTTAGCTTTGGTGAATCAGTCCCAGGAACCAGGCCCTAAATCTACTCTCAGACTCTCTCTCTTCTGGTTTTGCTGCATCCTAGGTGTTCATTACTGGAGTTTAAAGAAACAGATTCCCATTGTCACTACAAACACTCTTTCTTAAGATTATAAGACCTCAAAGTAAATAAAATTTAAATGAACACATTGTGATATTTTTCAAACTAGGGAAGGTTTTTTTTTTCTTTCTATATGTATAAAAAAGTAAAAACATAACCATAACCATGTAGATAAAGTCGTACTAGTTCTTCTATCTTTGTTAGAAAGCTTGAATGGCATGATTCAAGGGACATCATTAAATCACTCCATGTATTCATTTCTCTCTATTTTGCCACTATGGAATCATTCCTCCCACCCCAGCTTTATCCATTCCCCTCCTTCCACCACTTCCATTTTTTGTACATGACAGACTTAGGTTGCATCAGCCTTTAGAGGGTTTTTCTAATGAAAATGTTTAAGTACAATATTTATCCTGTTAACAATAATATGTAATAATAATGTGACATAATTAGAAAAAATGGCACAAATAAAATGAATTCATATATTCTCTTTTAAAATTAATAAATGCTAAGAGAATTGAGGCAGTAAACTGCTTCGTTTATGCTCACATAGTGTGGGCATGGGTGACATTGCCTTCTAACACATATTAAGGCTAGATTAGTCACTGCGCTGTGTCATTTATCTAAACACAATTTGTGACCTTAAGCTTCCCATTTGTTCTCATCCAAGCTCACCTTAGGAGCCAAATGTAATGTTTTTTTCCCTAGTACTAGTGCTTATAGAAACCCATATTCTCTGACATTTAAAAAAAAGTGTTGCCCACAAAAGCCATTAATATCTAAAGAGGTTAAATTAAAATTCATTTAAAGGCTTCACACATCCCTGAACATTCTTATTTTAAGATTTCAGTGTAAAATGAAGTTTTGCCAAAATTCCTGATTATTTTTTTTAATCTCATGGTTGTTAGTCTTCTAGAAACCTGGTTTTCCCTCCAACTTTTTCTTCTTCCTAATAGATGCCAAAATAATAGCCTATGTTGGATATTTGAGTAATTACACACATAGAAATTCAAATGTGCAAATGCCAAGAAAACAAGTCATTCCTTCCCTTCCCTTTTTTCCCTTCTTTTCTTTTCCTTTTTCTTTCTTTCTTTTTCTTCTTTTTGCAGTTTTTTTTTTTTTTTGGCCTGGGCAAGGTTTGAACCCACCACCTCTGGTATATGGGGCTGGTGCCCTACTCCTTGGGCCATAGCTGCAGCCCTCCTTTTACTTTTCTTTTCTTTTTGGGGGGCAGGAAAATGTGGGGACATGGAACTTAAAAACCATGAACTT
Organism: Otolemur garnettii; assembly: GCF_000181295.1. Lineage (NCBI taxonomy): Eukaryota > Metazoa > Chordata > Mammalia > Primates > Galagidae > Otolemur > Otolemur garnettii. Next base: position 40,052,103 of record NW_003852401.1, read on the forward strand.
AACATTCTAACTCTTATTAATTTGTATATTTTTCTTCTTTTTAAAAATTAAATCATAGCTGTGTACATTAATGCAGTCATGGGGAACAGTGTGCTGTTTTTATATACAATTTGAAAAATTTTCATCAAACTGGTTAACATAGCCGTCAATGTCATTTTCTTAGTTGTTGTGTTAAGACATTTATATTCTACATTTAGAAAGATTCACATGTACCCTTATAAGATGAACCATAGAGGTGATCCCACCAATCACCCTCCCTCAACCCATCCTCCCCCCTCCCTCCCTTCCCTTTCCCCATATTCTTGGGCTATAATTGGGTTATGACATTCCTATAAAAGCTATAAGTTAGTTTCATAGTAGGGCTGAGTACATTGGATACTTTTTCTTCCATTCTTGAGAAACTTTACTAAGTATCTATCTCCAGCTCCACCCATATAAACATCCATGAAGGAGATAAAGTCCCCATCCTTTTTTAGGGCTGCATAGTATTCCATAGTGTACATATACCACAATTTATTGATCCATTCATGGATCGATGGGCATTTGGGCTTCTTCCATGACCTAGCAATTATGAATTGGGCTGCAGTAAACCTTCTGGTACAAATATCTTTGTTGTAGTGTGATTTTTGGTCTTCTGGATATATACCTAGTAGAGGAATTGTAGGATCAAATGGCAGGTCTATTTTTAGTTCTCTAAGTATTCTCCAGATGTCTTTCCAAAAGGTATATATTAATTTTCAATTCCACCAGCAGTGTAGAAGTGTTCCCTTTTCTCCACATCCACACCAGCATCTGTGATTTTGGGATTTTGTAATATGGGCTAATCTTACTGGTGTTAGATGATATCTCAAAGTAGTTTTGATTTGCATTTCTCTGATGATTAAGGATGATGAGTATTTTTTCATATATCTATAGGCCATGCGCCTGTCATCTTCAGAGAAGTTTCCCTTCAAGTCCCTTGCCCACCCTGAGAGGGGATCACTTGTTCTTTTCTGGCTAATATGTTTGAGTTCTTTGTGGATTCTGGTTATTAATCCTTTGTCAGAGACATACCAGCAAATGTTTTATCCCATTCTGAGGGCTGTCTGCTTGCTTTACTTACTGTGTTCTTTGCTGTGCAGAAGATTTTTAGTTTGATCAGGTCCCAGTAGTGTATTTTTGATGTTGCTTCAATTGCCTGGGGAGGGGGAGGTTCTCCTCATAAAATTTTCGCCCAGGCCAATTTCTTAAAGTGTTTTCCCTACACTTTCTTCTAGTAGTTTTATAGTTTCATGTCTTAAGTTTAAATCTTTAATCCAGTGAGAGTCTATCTTAGTTAGCAGTGAAAGGTGTGGATCTAGTTTCAGTCTTCTGCAGGTCACCAGCCAGTTCACCCAGCACTATTTGTTAAATACAGAATCTTTTCCCTACTGAATGTTTTTAATTGGCTTGTCAAAGATCATATAATGGTTAGTAGTTGGGTTCATCTCTTGGTTTTCTATTTTGTTCCATACATCTACCTCTCTGTTTTTGTGCCAATACCATGCTGTTTTGATCATTATGGATTTATAATATAGTCTGATGTCTGGTAGCACGATTCCTCCTGCTTTGTTTTTTTCTGAGTAATGTCTTGGCTATTTGAGGCTTTTTCTGATTCCATATAAAATGAAGCATTTTTTCGAGATTTTAAAGTATGACAATGGAACTTTAATAGGGATTGCATTAAAATTATATATTGCTTTGGGTAGTATGGACATTTTAACAATGTTGATTCTTCCCAGTCATGAGCATGGTATGTGTTTCCATTTGTTAACATTATGTGTATATTCTTAAAGTATTTTATATTCACTTATACAAAATACTTTCTTTGGCACTTACCTAGGCTTTTAAAATATCAAAAAAAATTATAAAGCACCAAAAAGGAGAGCAGGTTAGTTATTTCTAATGCCATCCTTATTGATATAGCAGGGGATCTAAGTGTATTGGAAGAATAAAATCAACTTAAACTGATAGGAAATGGGAACAGAGGTTTAGGTTAGACTGGGTAGAGACATTTAGGTGGGATTTGTAAGCTGATGTTATAGGATCAGAATAAGAGTGTGAAGTACTATGCAATAATAATTTGGCTAAAAAGGCATAGTCTCTGCCATAAATAGCACTCTGGTTCCAGGAGTCAGAGAACTAGAATGAGAAAAACTATGCTTTTTAACCAAAAGGCATCCACATTGAAATTGAAAATAGTTTAATAGTAAAGCTGGGTTCTGGAATCAGACTTGTGTTCAAATTCCATCTCTCCTTTCTGAGGAATGACACTGAACAAGTTCTTTATGACTTCAGTTTCATAATCTGTGAAGTGGGGATAAAAACAGTACCCATTTCCTCCTGCTATTTGTAGAGTGTTTCATACATTGCTAGTACATGACAAAAAGTATAATAACTACTATATAATATTAGTAATATTAGCAATTATAAATATTGTGATTATTGTTAGTAAAATCCTAAAGTAATTTTAATTTCACTTTAGTTTTCTATTTTTTTAAGTACATAGAGATATTTTATCCATTTTCTAACTCTGCAGAGCTCTTATCAACCAACGACTTTTACAAAGGTAGACTAGTTCTACCATAATTACCCACGACAGAATTGAATGAAGATTGACCTTGGGATATGACTGTACTTGGCCATCATTAGCTCCAAAATTGTTGGCCTTCAATAAAGTTTCTGACAGACACTGAATAAATATTCTGCCAGACTCAGTGTTCATGCCCTCACTGTGGGAACTTACACTAAAACTTTTCTTTTTTTTTTTTAATTGAGGAAGCAAAATTGTCTAAAGGGGAAAGACTATTTTCTTTGTTTAAGGTTCCCTTATCCTGAAATGCCCTTTCTTACTCTTTTCTTTCTCAACTTACCCATCTGGCGAACTCCTTTTCACCTTTTCGGTCTTAGTTTAAGAGTCACTTCCTTTACAGTTTTCATCTATACAGTTGGATTACATGTCTTTTCCCTGTTTGCCTTTATATTTGCACTTACCACCCTAGATTTTAACTATTTATTGGTACTCCTTTCTCTTTAGATTGTGAGCTCTATGAAGGCAGAACATTTTGGGCCTGTATCCCTGGTAGGTAGTAGGTTCTCAAAAAATATTTGTAGAATTAAGACATTTTACAGAAGGAAATCAAAGCAGAAACCACAATAGTCATTAAGCAGATGAAAAGGTGCTCAACATTATTATTCAGCAGGAAATGCAAATTCAAACCTCAATGAGACACCCACACATCCTGACTAGAATGGCTAAAATTAAGATGATTGACCATATCAAGTTCTAGATAGTCTGTGGAGTGACTGAAATTTTGTACCTGCTGATAAGAGAATAAATTGATTTGGCCACTTGGGGCAACTATTTGGTAGTAACTATTAAACCAAACATATGTCTACAGAATGAATCAGAAATTTCACTTCTAAGGTATATGCCCAAGAAGAATGATGCATTTGTCCACCAAAGAACAGTACAAAAATATTCATCGCATCTTTATTCATAATGGTCCCTTTTATGCATGTGTAGACACTTAGCCTTATCTTGGCTATGGTGACTAGCCCTGCAATAAACATGGAATGCAGAGATCACTTTGCTATACTGACTTCCTTTCTTTTGGATATATACTGAGCAATGTAACATTTCTGGATCATATCATAGTTCTATTTTTAGTTTTATGAGGAACCCCCATATCATGTTCCATAATGGCTATACTATTGTATTTTTAGAGATGGGTATCTCTATTATGAGCCTTTTTAATGTATAACCTCACTAGCATTTGATACATTTTATCTATTTGATAATAGTCATTCTAATTACGGTGAGATGCATTTCATTGTGGTTTTGATTTGCATTTCAATAATGATTAATGATGTTGAACATATTTTCAAATATGTGTCAGCCATTAGTTCATCTTCTTTTGAGATATGTCTATTTAGGTCTTTTGCCCATTTTTAAATCGAATTTTGAGAAGTTTTATTGCTACTAAGTTTTTGAGTTCATGTATATTCTGGTTATTAATCTATTGTCAGATGGATAGTTTGCAAATATTTTCTCTCATCCTGCATGTTGTCTCTTCATGTTGTTGATTGCTTCCTTTGCTGTACAGAACCTTTTTAGCTTGATATAATTTCATTTGTTCATTTTTGCCTGTAACTGAGTCTATTTCATCTGTTCTAAATATAGTGATCCTTATTCTTTTTTGATTTCTATTTGCATAGAATACCTTTTCCCACCCATTCGCTCTCATTCTATATGTGTCCTTAAATTTTAAGTGCCTTATAAACAACATATAGCTGGGTCTTGGTTGGTTTTTCTTTTGTTTTGTTTTTATCCATTAAGCTACTCCATGTCTTTTAATGGGAGAATTTAATACATTTACTTTCAAGGTAATTATTCATAGATAAAAACTTGCCCTTGCCATTTTTTTTTTTTTTTTGAGACAGTCACTCTGTTGCCCTTGGTAGAATGCCATGGCTTCATAGCTCATAGCAACCTCAGATTTTTGCACTCAAGAGATGAGGCTCTTCCCTCAGTTTTTCACTTTTGGTAGAGATGGGGTCTCACTTGTGCTCAGGCTCATCTCAAACTCATGAGCTCAAGTGATCCACCCACCTCACCCTCCCAGAATGCTAGGATTATAGGCATGAACTACTATGCCCAACCACCCCTGCCATTTTTAAAAACTATTTTCTGGTTGTATTGTGTCTTCTTTCCTTCCTTCCTCCACCCTTCCCTCCCTGCATTTGAAATTTTTAAAAGTTACAATTTAAATATTTATATATTACATATCTTTTAATAGGTTATTGTAGGTATTATTTTTAATAATTTTTTAATTTAAATTTCATACTAAAGATAAACATCATTTATAAACCACCATTACAGTATTAGAGTTTTCTGAATTTGGCTGTGTATTTATTTTTACCAGTGCATTTTATATTTCATATGTTTTTCATGTTACTGATTGGCATCCTTTTCTTTCAGCTTGAAGGACTACCTGTAGTATTTCTTCTAAGACAGGTCTGGTGATGATGACCTCCCTCAACTCTTCTTTTTTGCTATTTTGATGCCATCCTATAAAGCCCATACACTTTCTTCAATTTTTCTCATTTGTTTTCTTTTTCTTCTCTGACAATATGTTTTCAAAAATCTTATCTTTGACTTTGCAGATATTTTCCTGGTGAATTAGTTCTGTGGTTGATACTGTCTGTTGGATTTTTCGTTTCTTTCATTGTAGTTTTTACTTCCTGAATTTGTTTTTTTCCCTTAAATAGTTTAAATTGCTTTTAAATTTCTTGATTTCTTTCTATTTGTTATTTTCCTGATTTCATTGAATTATTTCTCTGTATTTTTTAAATGTTTTCTGAGCTTCCTTAAAACAGGAAGTTTTTTTCTCCAAGAAGTTTATCTCCATTTTGTGGTGTTAGCTACTAGGACGTTATTGTGTTCTTTTGATGGTGATATGTCTTGTTAGCTTTTCATATTTATTGTTGCCTTAAATTGATTTTTGCAGTTTTGATGGAGCACTCACCTCTTTTAGGCTTTATAGGTTATTTCCAGCAAGAAAGAACTTCCCTTATAAAAGAGTGTAAGAGTACTGGCTAGGTGGGGTGCTGCACTTCTGGCACCATTTAGGGCACAGCTGTGTGGTCTACATGTAGGCCTATTGGCTAAGGACTGTGTTGATGAAGATCGTACATATCCTCAGATACTAACACTGTGGATGTCTGTAGTGGTGATGAAGGGGGGGTCTAGGGTGGCAATCATGAATAAGATCCTCCTGATCTCTTTTTTTCTACTACTATGGAAGTTGTGGCTGAGGACATCACACTTGGCACTGAGTCTGGATTATGGATATTATTAATATCTCATTAGTGGTACCCATGGAATAGTCCACAGAGCTGCGGCCTGAAACACAAGCACAGATAGAGAGACTATGGCTTTGGAGTGCAGAGCAGTAATGGCACTGGTCTCCAGTATGCAGGAAACCATTTACCATGTTGGTAACAGATGTGGGTTGCAGGTGTTTGTAAAGTATCCAGGGAGGTGAGCCCAGGAGCATAAGTATGCACAGATTTACAGTGGTTCCAGGATCATGTTGGTAACTAGCTCTGTGTTGTAGCTGAGCTGGTGCCTAGAGTGTGGACATGCTGAGAGGTACCTTGGCTTCAAGACTTGAAGTGTGAACCAGTTCATGTTGGCAATGCTTCTGGTATCTGAGATGTAGACTGATACAGTGTCGTAATAGAGCACAGGTGTAGAGTGTGAACACTTATGTGGCAGTTGCTTCCTGGTGATAGGGTACATGCTAGGCTGGGGGGAAAATGGCAGTTCTATTCCCAAAGTTTCACAACTACAGCTGCTTCTTGGGCAAAGGTATAGTTACATTTCTGTCTCTGAGGTTTCTTGGTGGTAACAGCTATTGGTAGTGGCAAAGAGGTGGTGTCTTCCATGGAGCAGGCCACTGGGGACCTCAGCAGCTTCTCTTCATCGCTGATGCTTATAGGCTCAATATTTCTTTTTTGTTCCTGGCCATCTCCTAGAGTCTGAGATATGCCAGTCTTACCAGAAATAATTTCTGTGTGGATATTCTTTGATTTTTCTGATTCACTGGTTATAGATTTTTAAATGGGCCTTTTAGCCCTTTTAGGGTTATTTTGGTTTGTGGGTACCTCAAGAGAGAGAGAGAGATACCCACAAACCAAAATAACCCTAAGAGGGCTAAAAGCCCCCGCCCCTCGACAGAGTGTGTGTGTGTGTGTGAGAGAGAGAGAGAGAGAGAGAGAGAGAGAATGAAGTCTGGTCTCTCCTACTCAATCATCATGATGATGTCACTCCAGTTGTATTTTTATACACTAGCAATAGCAATCTGAATAAAAACCATATGATTATCTAAATAGATGCAGAAAAAGCATTCAATAAAATTGAATAATGTTTTGTGATAAAAACCTGCAGCAAACTAGGCATAGAAGGAACATATTCTAAAATTAAAGAAGACATATATGACAGATCCACAGCCAACATCGTATTGAATGGAGAAAAATCAAAAGCATTCTCTCTAAGAACCAGAACAAGATAAGGATGCCCACTTTCACCACTTCTATTCAGTGTAGTGCTAGAAGTCGTAGCTAGGGCAATCATGCAAAGGAAAGAAATAAAAGGCATCCAGCTGGAACAGAGGAAGTCAAATTACCCCTGTTGGATGACGATATGCTCTTATACCTAGAAAACTCTAAAGACTCTGCCAAAAGACTCTGAGCTTTGCAAAATGAATTCATTAAAGTTTCAAGATACAATATTAATGTACAAAAATAAGTAGCATTTCTATACAGTAACAATGACCATGCAGGAAAACCAAATCAATTAGTCAATCCCACTTATAATAGCTACAAAACAAAGGTAACTAGGAATATATTTAATAGCTCCCTGGTGATAGTTCTCTACAAGGAAAAGTACAAAATACTGATGAAAGAAATTATAGACAACACAATAAAATCCAATGCTGATGGATTGGAAGACTCACTATTATTAAAATGGCCATCCTTTTCAAAGCAGTCTATAGGTTCAATGTAATGTCTACTAAAATATCAATGTCCTTTTTTCACAAAATTAGAAAAAACATTCCTAAAATTCATGAATCACAAAGAACCAAAAGCCTAAATAGCCAAAACAATACCAGGCAAAAAGTAAAATAAAAATATACAATACAATACAAAAAAAAATTAAAAAAAAAAAACAAAGCTGGAGGCATCATATTCTCCTACTTCAAATTAGACTGCAAGGCTATAGTAATGCAAACGCTGTCATACTGGTATAAAGATGGACACATAGATCTACAGAATAGAAGAGAGGATCCAGAGATATATCCTTACAGCCAACTGATCTTGGGCAAAGTTGACAAAAACATGCTCTGAGGAAAGAAAACCCTATTCAGTAAAGGGTGTGGGAAAAATTGGATAGCCATAGGCAAAAGGATGAAACTGGATCCCTATCCATCACCAACAATTAACTCAAGATGGATTGAAGTCTTAAATATAACTCTGAAACTACAGAACTTCTAGGAGAAAACCTAGGAAAATTTTTTTTTTGGACATTGGCCTAAGTAAAGAATTCATAACTAAGACCTCAAAAGCAAATGCAAGAAAAACAAATAGACAAATGAGACTAAATTAAACTAAAAAGCTTTTGTACCACGAAAGAAATAATCAACAGAGTGAATAGAAAACCCAAAGAATGGGAGAAAATATTTGCAAACTATATATCTGACAAAGAACTAATGTTCAGAATCTATAAGGAACTCAAACAATTGAACAACAATAAAAATAATCCCCCCATTAAAAAGTGGACAAAGGACGTGAATAGAAATTTTTCAAAAGAAGACATACAAATGAAACTAATACAACCTTTTTGGAAGGCAATATGGAGGATCCTCAAAGAAGTAAGCTATCCCATTTGATCCTGCAATCCAATTCATTATTAGACTTCTACCTAGAAGAAAAAAAAATCATTTGATTATAAGCAATAGACTGTTTACTGCAGCTCAATTTACAATCGCCAAAATGTGGCAAGACCCTAAGTGCCCACCAACACAGGAATAGATTAATAATGTGTATACTATGGAATACTACTCAGCCACTATACAAGATGGAAACTTTACATCTTTGTATTAACCTGGAGGAGGTGGAAGACATTCTTCTTAGTAAAGCATCACAAGAATGAAGAAACAAGAATCCAGTGTACTCTATTCTAATATGAAGGTAGTAAATGAACTAATATAAGGGGATGTAGGAATGAGGTAGCAGGGAGAGGGAAGGAAGGAGGGGATGGGGTGTCACAGTGTATGGCACACTTCTTGGGGGTGGGACACAATTATAAGAGGGACTTTATCTACAAATTCAATCAGTGTAACCTAATTCTCTGTACCCTCAATGAATTCCAAATAATAAAAAAAAATCCCATTAAAAAAGACATACAAATGGCTGACAAATATATGAGAAAATATTTAACATCACTAATCATCAGAGAAACATCAGTTTAAATCATGATAAGTTACCATCTTATACCATTCAGAATGGCCACTATTAAAAAGTACCAGAAGAGCAAATGACAGTGAGGACATGCAGAAAGGGAACACTTATACACTAATGATGGGAATGTAAATTAGTGCAACCTCTATGGCAAACGATGTAGAGAATTTCTCAAAGAACTAAAAATAGAACTATCATTTGATCCTATAACCCCACTACTGATGTTTACCCAAAGGAAAAGAAATTATTATTATTATTTGAGACAGAATCTCACTATGTCTCCCTCAGTAGAGTGCTGTAACATCACAGCTCACAGCAACCTCAAACTCTTGGGCTTAAGCCATTCTCTTGCCTTAGCCTCCCAAGTAGCTGGAACTACAGGTGCCCAACACAATGCCTGGCTATTTTTTGGTTGTAGTTGTCATTGTTGAATGACATACCTGAGCTGGATTCAAATCCAGCACCTCTGGTGTATGTGGCTGGTGCCCTAGCTGATGAGCTACATGTGCTAAGCCAGGAAAAGACCCAATGTAGCCAACATAATCTGGAAAACAGAGAACAAATTTGTAGGCTTCATACTTTTAATTTCAAAATTCACATACTTATGATTTCAAAAGAGTAGGTGGTTCTAGAATAAGGATAGACATATAGATTGATATAGAATTGAAGGTCAAGAAATAATTTCCTATATTTATGGACAGCTGATTTTGGGGGAGGGTTCCAAGACAATTCTATGGGGAAAGAATTTTTTTCGACAAATGGTGCTGGAGAAGGAGGAAGTTGGATTCCTACCTTTTACCATATATAACAATTAACTGTAAAATTAGTTAAAAACCTAAATGCAAAAGTGAAAACTTTCAGTAAAAACCACAAATATCTGTGACCACGGATTGGGTATTGGTTTCTTAGCTATTGACACCAAAAATGTGAACAACAAGAAAAAACATACTTCAATTGTATTTCATCAAGATTAAAAAGTTTTGTGCTTTAAACAACACTATCATGGAGGTCAAAAGATAGCCACAGAATGGCAAAAATATTTGCAAATCATATATCTAATAAGGGACTTGTACCCATAATTAATAAAGAATTCTTGCAATGCAATAATAAAAAGATAGATACTCTAGTGAAAAATGGTCAGTGTATCTGAATAGATATTTCTTCATTGAAGATATACAAATGGCCAATAATCACATGAAAAATGCACAAAATTTTTTTTTTCAAAATTGTTATTCATCAGGGAAATGCAAATTAAAACCACAGAATGATACTATTTTATACTTATAGGATGGCTATAATCAAAAAGATAACAAAAAGTGTTGAAAGGAATGTGGAGAAATTAAAGTCCTTATATGTTGCAAATGTACCTACTCTGGAAAAAAGTCTGTCAATTTGGGAAAATGTTGAATATGAAGTTATTACATGACCCAGCATTTCCACTTTTAGGTATATATCCAAAATAAGCGAAAATATATGTCTATACAAAAACATATGCACAAATGTTCATAGCGGCGTTATTCATAATAGACAAAAAATGTGAACTACACAATTGTACATCAACTGAAGGATGGTTAGTGTGTTATATTTGTACAGTTGAATATTATTCTGCTATGAAAAGAAATGAAGTACTGATAAATGCTGCTGCACGGGTGAATCTTGTAAACATCATGTCAAGTGAAAGAAGCCAGTCACTAATAACCACATATTGGATGATTTCATTTATAATAGGTGTCCAGGACATAAGAATCTATAGAGACCAAAAAGAAAAATGTTGGTGCTACCTAGGGCTTGGTATTTGGGGGAAATTGGAAATAATTGCTAATGATATGGGTGCCTCTTTAAGGTGATGATAATATTCCAAAATTGATGTGTGTGATCCTGTGAATATACTATAAACCATTACATTTTATAGTTTCAATGAGTGCATTATATCTCAATAAAGCAATTATAAATATAAATAGGCAAAACATTTAGTAAATAGGCATTTTTCCATAAGAGACATACAGTGACTGCTAAGTACAAGAAAGGCACTCAACATTATTTGTCATTAGGAAGATGCAAATATAACAGCCATGAAATACTACTTGGCTATTAAGATGGCTATAAAAACAGAGATGGGTACTAATAGATATAGACAAGGTTGTAAAAATAGTGGTACCTTTCTACAGGGAATGTAAAGTGGTGAAGCTTCTTTGAAAATGGTTTGACAGTGTCTCAAAGTTAAACATAGAGGACGGTGCCTGTGGCTCAAAGGAGTAAGGTGCCAGCCCCATGTGCCGGAGGTGGTGGGTTCAACCCTAGCCTTGGCTGAAAATTGCAAAAAAAAAAAAAAAAAAAAAAGTTAAACATAGATTTTCCATGTGATCCAATAATTCTACTCCTAGATATAGATCCAATGGAAAACCCATGTACATACAAAACTTGTACATGAATGTTCATAATAGCATAATTTATAATAGTTATTAAGAACAAAACACTTTCAATTGTCCATCAAGTGAAGATTGGACAAAGTGTGATTATTCATATAGTGGAGTATTTGTCAACCAGAGAAAGAAATGAAGTGTCGCTGTGTGCTATAACATGGATGAACCTTGAAAACATTATGCTGAGTGAAAAAAGCCAGACATCAAAGACCACATATTATACACATGTGTCATTTCTTTTACATGACATGTCAGGGATATACAAAGCCTTAGAATGTAGATTTGTGGTTTCCAGGGCCTGGGAAATGAGTTGAGGCTGCTAATGTTTATGGGGTTTTCTCTGGGTTATGAAAATGTTCTAGAATTAGATATTAGTGATAACTATACATCCTTATACTAAAACCCACTGAGTTGTATACTTTAACAGGGTGAATTTTATGGTATATGAATTATATTTCAGCAAAAGAACCACCAAAACAAAAGTACTTAAAGATATAAACTGCTGCTGGCATAGCTTGAAACCACCAGACCACATCTGTCTGTATCAAATTCTGGACTTTAGTCTGTGTGTGAACAGTTTTTGGTCTACTACCTGTGATGACCCAGGGCACTGATAATGCTCTTTTGGACTAGCAGGGTGCCTTGGTGTCCAGCACAGTCCAGCTGTGTCCTGTCAGGGTGTTGTCAGAAGAGAGCATGAGAGCATTGCATGTGTGGTTGAGTTTGTTTTTGTTGTTTTTTTTTTTTGTTGTTGTTGTTGTTGAAACTATTTAATGATAGTTACAGCATTTCTGAAGTCTCCTTGTTCAAGGGGCGTGGCATAAAGAATGATTGATAGTTTGCACGGTGCATGTCCTTCCTAATTTCTGCCCTGAACAGTTTTAGAATTTTCTTACTAAAAGTACAAGGTGGGTGGGAAAATCACATAAAACTTAATTTAAGGTACTTATTTTTGATCAGCATTTTGTTAAAAGTTTTTCCCATTACAAATTGTTGAAGCATATTTGCTTCTGGCTTTATTTTGAGAATTAACTTAGAGAATTATGAGTTTTTCTCACCAGCCAGTTAACAGAACCCCTAGCTGTCCAGTAAAGAAGGTTCTGGAGAAAGCACAGGTAGCATCAAAAGTGGACCTCAGAGTCACAGTTGGCCAACTCTGCTGCCTATTTGAAAAGAATGTGTATTTAGCCCTCTACCAAAGAGCAATTATGTTTGTGTTCTGAACTTGGATGATTACTTTTATGCATTACAGAGTCCTCTTTGAAAGAAATAAACCTGTCCACAAGTTATTGCTTAGATTCAGTGTTATGTAATTCATTTATTACCTAACATGGGATAGATCAGATCGTCTTATGGTAAATTTGATACATAGGATGTCCTTACATTTTTGTCTTAATTGTATTTGTTACACATTTCCAAATCTTAAATTGTATGCAGTTTGAGAAGTAGCATAGGATTTATTTATTGTTTGTTTTGTCAATGGGTTTTTAAAAATGAATGTCAGTTGAACATCACTTTTAAATGTAAAACTAAAGGAAGCAGAAGTCTCGAATTTCAGACTGAAAATGAATTTGAAACCCTATGCTGAACAGGGATAGCCTTACAGGTGATTTTGAGACAGGCATCTCTGTTTCATGAGAAATCCAAGACAACAAATGCCAGTTTCCTTAAATGTAGGTCACTCATTACAGGCTACAAAACCTCCAAGATAATGTCCAGCTTTTTATCTTGTTAGAATCAGAGGGAAAAAAAAATTCTTCAAGGGAAGAAAAAAGCAGCTGTAAATTCAACTTAAATATGCACTTAAACTGTTGCATGGAGTTTCGTTCAGCCTATCATTTTGCTTATTATTATTTTTTTTTTTACCAAATGACAGTGTTAGGTAAAAGCTTAAATCCAGCTCAACTGATTTTGCCAGCGCTGTATGAAGCTGGAGGACCGTTCAATGACTTTAAGGATTTGAGGGGAGGGGAGCTCTTCGATGCTGCTTAAAGAATGACTCCCTTTAAAACAGGGGGGAAAGAAAAAGAAAATGTCGGGTTTTCTCTTTGAAAAATTACCTAAAATAAATTCAATTTATGATCTTTTATGGTTTTTTTTCCCCGATTATTGTCTGAAAAGCGAAAAGAGTTTTGATGGCCATTTTCATTCAAACTAGGTAGAAATAGTCATCAAAATGCAAGATTACTATTCCCAACCTTCTTTACATTGTGGGAAATTAGATGGCGGTGGTCGGTTTTATTATCATGTGAAATATTTATTTCCTATTATGCTCACATTCTGAACCAGTCTAGCACAATGCAGTGAAGGCACTAATAAAGCAGAAAACCAGAAGTTTCAAATACATACCCACAGCAGCAGAAGTCGAGTGGAGGCAAGCAAGTTGTTGCAAATCAAGATCAAATATAGAATGAGAAGAAGCCCTCGCCACAAAGCACTTACAGGCTTTTGTGACATGTATGTGTCATTTACTCTAAAATCCTATTTCTGCCATGTTGTTTCTAGATTTTTCCATTATGCTAATACTCACCTTTGCTTAAATTATTGTGCCCTTGGAAAGATGTTTAAATCTTAAAGGGATGTTTTCTTTAATTTCTAGATGTGATAAAAGAGTATTGTTCTTGTCAACCTCAACTGCCAGAATCAAATAAAAATGGATCAGACCCGGGATGTTCAAACAGATGATTGTCTTCTCATGTTCTCCCAGAGGAGACAAGATTTCCCTTTGTTGCTGGAAGTTTGTCCGTGGAAATTTATAATTGACTAAGTGCTCTCTTCTATTGCAGTCGTTTCAGTATTGCATTCATATCAACACCCTAAAGACGATGTTATCCTCATTTTACAAATGTGGGAACTGAGACTTTAAGGGTGAATTGAATTGCTCAGAGCCACACAGTAAAGGGTGACGTTGGGATGTGATTCTTCAGACTTGACACTGCCTCACCTGGTGTATTGCCTATAAGGTAGATCCTGGCAGTTTCCAAGCAGCAATGTGATGTCTAGTTTCCTCTGTTGTTCCTAACTTTCTTGTCTGGTTTTTCTGAATTCTCAGCTTCCCCCATGCTCTCCGCTGTCACATTTCTATTTACTGCTGCCTCTGCTTCCCTGCCACTCCTCCAGCCGGGCAGTTTGCCCTCCGTTGGTTTCCATATGGAGGTTTAAGAGAGTAACTTTGAGTGTGGTCAAATACATTGCCTTTTGTTTCCATGTTTTCTGAAGTCCTCATTGCTCAACTCTGCCGAGGCTCTTAGAAATATAGTGGCTTTTTGTTTTTGCACCAAGGTGGGGGACAGCTTCTTCCCCTGGCTCAGTATCTAGGTGGTTCCCCCACCTCTCAAACAGGATGTACCTTTCAAGACTCTGTTGTGGACCTATGCAGAGGCTACACTGCTTAACATAACTCTGTCCCCATCCTTAATCTCATTTCCCCCTGCTTTGCTGCTTCAAAAAGAAGTTTCTGGATGGCGTCCGTAGCTCAGTGGGTAGGGCGCCGGCCACATACGCCCAGGCTGGCAGGTTTGAACGCAGCCGAGGCCAGCTTAACAATGACAACTGCAACCAAAAAATAGCCGCGTGTTGTGGCTGGCGCCTGTAGTCCCAGCTACTTGGGAGGCTGAGGCAAGAGAATCACTTGAGCCCAAGAGGCTGAGATTGCAGTGATGCTATTGCATTCTCCTTAGGGCAACATAGTGAGACTCTGTCTCAAAAAGAAGAAAAAGAAGTTTCTCTCTATTCATCCTCCCTAGGATGCCTATTTTTTCATATATATTTAATAACTTAAACTTTTTACTAGAATAATATTTTTTAAAGCAAATATTTTTCCATCTCTCCTATTTCCTCAGTACCTCTCTTCTTTTATTCACCTTGATATTTCTAAATGATAAATATATACTACCATTTCCTGAATTATCAACACTTCAGTATTATACATTAACTTTGCGATATAATAATAATTCATCTCTTTTCATCATTCTTCTACTTATCCCTGCTCCAATCATTCTCCATAGTTCAATTACAATTTTTGGTTAAATTGATTGCCAGTATTTACAATATTATCACCTTATACATATTTAACATTGCAGAGCTAAGCAATGTTCTGTGACTTCCTTTTTTTTAGGGTACATTGTTTTCTGAAGTTGAAAGTTTCCTTAAGTATTTATTTGTTCAGTTTTCTATGAATCTACTGTTATTTCTTTCCCAAATACACCAATAGTTCTGTTACTAATGCTAACATTATTTTTACATGCCAAACCATATATATAATTTTTTTTTTTCAGTTTTGGCCAGGGCTGGGTTTGAACCCACCACCTCTGGCATATGGGGGCTGGCACCCTACTCCCTTGAGCCACAGGTGTCACCCATCATCAAATAATATATTAGTTAATTATTTTTAGAACACTCCTTTGATATTCTTTCAACTTACTCTAATCTAGTCTTTTAATTTCTTTTCTTTCTTTCTTTCTTTTTTTTTTTTTTTTTTTTTGAGATAGAATCTTACCCCATCACCCTGGATAGAGTGCTGTGGCATCATAGCCCTCAGCAACCTCAAGCTCTTGGCCTCAACAAATCCTCTTACCTCAGCCTCTCAAGTAGCTGGGACTATAGGCATGTACCACCCTGCCTGGATAATTTTTCTATTTTTAGTAGAGATAAGAACTTATTCTTGCTCAGGCTGGTTGTCTAATGAGCATTACAATTTTAATACAGTTATTTTCTATCTTAAATGTGTATACAATTTTTGGCAAATCTATGCATATGACAAAGTAAAATCTATTTTCTTCTATGACTATAATTTATCTTGATGAATAATTCCTATTCCTCCCCCTTACCCACCCAATAACATCTCTGAGGTATGTCCTTCTGAAGGATAGTGTAGGCTTGACTGAGAAAGTCTGTAAGATAGTGCTTCTCAAATTTTAATGGGCCCACCAATCCCTGGGGTTCTTGTTCAAGTGCACATGCTGATTTATCAGATCCTGGGTAGGGGTTGTGATTTCTGTATTTCTGAAAGCTCTTAGGCAATATTGATGCTCATGTTTCTCCTATCAACTTTGAATAGCAAGCCTTAAAGACACTTGGTTTATTTCTCAATTTGCCACTGGTTAGAAGCTTTTTCAGAAAATCTGAGCGCTAACCTTAGTGATAGGAGGTTGCTTTCAGAAATTTCAAGACTGAACCAAGTCCTTTATGGCTTAGGCTTTCTATAGGTGAGCTCATGCTTCTAGGAAGAATCACTGAACCACAGTGAAAAAAAAAATTAAAAAACACAAATTTCTCAGAGGGATTTGCATTTCTAACTTTTCCCAGTACCTTAGATTTTCTCTGCTTCTGTGTGGGCACAGATGTGGGAAGACGTCTCTAGTCTATAAATGTGACTGCAAAATGAACGAGATCAACCAAAATCAATCTCCTACCTAATCTGCGCTAACTGGTTTTTTTCACACAATCTGAAATCCATGAAGTAATTAGGAAAGTGGACAAGACTTAATTCATAGGCTCAATACCTGGTTAAGTGAATTGCCCCATCATGAGGATACAAGAATTCACAGATGGGAGGAAGTGCCTGTCATCCTGTGAGAGTGGTCCTCAATTCATACATTCTTTTCGGTTATTTAATAGTATTAGTTCAGTTCCACAGTATTATTATGCCCAAATTTAGCTGTGTAGTTTTCTCTATAAGAAACATGAATAATGGCAGCATATATTTTTGACTGAAGTCCCCTGAGTCTTTTCCATATCCTTTTATATCTCTTAGAACTCATGTTTAATCATTCCTCACATCCCTGAAATCTTTAAGTAATAAAAAACGAAAGCATTGCTATGCATAATTTGGCACCTGGAACAATCCTGGCTTTGATGGAGAGGTGGGTGGAGTGAGCCTAGGCTTAGGGACTGGGGGACTCCTGTGTGCTAAATCTGTTTCTGACATCAGCTTCTTTAGGAACAAGAGAGCACATATTCAGCACAGTTGCCACCGGCTGAAATAGTGGGGCGGCTAATGACACTTAACTTACCTCTCCAGAGAGAATGAGTTAGCTAGCAAAACACCCAAGGAAGTGGCGAGGGTGAAAGGAAGGCTGAGAAAATAGTCAAGAGGCTACATCCGAGCTCAGTGAGAATGTGTTCATAAGAGTCAGCCACAAAAGTAGTTTGTAAGTTTCTGTCCAATTCATAGTCGCTAAAATTTAATAGAGCAGTAACACATTATAATAGAATTACAATAATGAGTATGTTTATACTTTACATATACTTCTATGCAAATAAGAGTTATTATAACATTTATAATGCCTTTTACCCTTCATGGATTTATAGATAGAGCAGCCTTAGAGATTTGTTAAAATGTTAATGCATTTTATAGAAAACAAAGCTGAGTCACAAGAAAATTAATAGGCTTGACCAATTGGGTATGACTTTAATCCAGATGCAGTACCAAACAAGAAAAAAAGAGAATAAAGAAAAATGAGAATTTGTTGAGCGTCCCTAAATGCCAGATACTCTGCCGAGATGCTACACATAAGTGAATTAATTTAACCTCACAGCAAACCATTAAGGTATTATTCACACAGTCTATATCTTATGCAAGGCAGCACAATTAGCAAGTATATGAGCTGGGGTGGGTGTCGCCCTGCCTCAAAGAGCATGTTTTGCTTCTTTCTTTCATTATACCTAACACAGGATTGTCAGTGACTTAAGAAGCTGGATTCGTGTGGCAAGAGTCCTGGGGAATGTGGATCCCGTCCTTTTGGAAGTGTTCTGACACCTTAAATCAGGATTCATTTTTCCCATAACAGACCGCTCATTCTCCATGCTGGACATGACACAAGTTCTGGTTTCCAGGGGCAGCTGTGCAGCCTCCCTCAGCTCCTGTTACCACCCACAGTTCTTTCATTTGTCTGGCCTTCATCTATCAATTGTTTTTGTTGTTGTTGTTGTTGTTATTGTTGTAAATGATTTTTTTTTATTAAATCATAGCAGTGTACATTAATGCTATCATGGGGTACAGTGTACTGTTTCTGTATACAAATTGAAATACTTTCATACAATTGGTTAAAATAGCCTTCATGTCTTTTTCTTAGTTATTGTGTTAAGACATTTATATTCTACATTTAGAGAGATTCACATGTACCCTTATAGGATGAACCATAGGTGTGATCCCACCAATCACCCTCCCTTCACCCACTCTCCACTCTTTCCAACTCTCCCTCTCCCCTCTCCCCATATTCCTAGGCTAAAATTGGGTTATAGCGTTCCTATGAAAGCTATAAATAAGTTTCATAGTAGGGCTGAGTACATTGGATACTTTTTCTTCCATTCTTGGGATACTTTGTTAAGAAGAATATTTTCCAGCTCCATCCATGTAAACATGAAGGAGGTAAAGTCTCCATATTTCTTAATAGCTGCATAGTATTCCATGGTGTACATATACCACAATTTATTGATCTATTCGTGGATTGATGGGCTCTTGTGTTTCTTCCATGACCTAGCAATTATGAATTGAGCTGCAACGAACATTCTGGTACAAATATCTTTGTTGTAGTGTGATTTTTGGTCTTCTGGACATACCTAATAGAGGAATTATAGGATCAAATGGCAGGTCTATTTTTAGTTCTTTAAGTGTTCTCCAGATGTCATTCCAAAAGGAATATATTAGTTTGCAATCCCAACAGCAGTGTAAAAGTGTTCTCTTTTCTCCAAAACCATGCCAGCATCTCTGGTTTGGGGATTTTGTGATATGGGCTAATCTTACTAGTATTAGATGATATCTCAAAGTAGTTTTAATTTGCATTTCTCTGATGATTAAAGATGGTGAGCATTTTTTCATATGTTTGTAGGCCATGAAGCTGTCTTCTTCAGATAAGTTTCTCTTCAGGTCCTTTGCCCACCCTGAGAGGGGATCACTTGTTCTCTTCTTGCTAATACATTTGAATTCTCTGTGGATTCTGGTTATTAAACCTTTGTCAGAGGCATAACCAGAAAATATCTTCTCCCCTCCTGAGGGTTGTCTGCTTGCTTTACTTACTGTGTTCTTGGCTGGGCAGAAGCTTTTTAATTTGATGAGATACTAGTAGTGTATTTTTGATGTAGCTTCAATTGCCCAGGGGTCTTCCTCATAAAATACTTGCCCAGGCCAATTTCTTCAAGAGTTTTCCCTACACTTTCTTCTAGTATTTTTATAGTTTCATGTCTTAAATTTAAATCTTTAATCCAGTGAGAGTCTACCTTAGTTAGTTGTGAAAGGTGTGGATCCAGTTTCAGTCTTCTGCAGGTTGCCAACCAGTTTGCCCAGTACCATTTGTTAAATAGGGAATCTTTTCTCCACTGAATGTTTTTAATTGGCTTGTCAAAGATCATATAATGGTAAGTAGCTGGGTTCATCTCTTCTATTCTGTTCCATACATCTACCTCTCTGTTTTTGTGCCAATACCCTGGTGTTTTGATCACTATGGATTTATAGTATAGTCTGATGTCTGGTAGCATGATTCCTCCTGCTTTGTTTTTATTTCTGAGTAATATCTTGGCTATTCAAGGTTTTTTCTGATTCCATATAAAATGAAGTATTGTTTTTTTCAAGATCTTTAAAGTATGACAATGGAACTTTAATAGGGATTGCATTAAAATTATATATTGCTTTAGATAGTATGGACATTTTAACAATGTTAATTCTTCCAAGTCATGAGCGTGGTGTATTTTTCCATTTGTTAACATTTTCAGGTATTTCTTTTCTTAGAGTTTCATAGTTCTCTTTATAAAGGTCTTTCACGTTCTTTATTAGGTAAACTCCCAGATATTTCATCTTCTTTGGCACTACTGTAAATGGAATAGAGTTCTTGACTATTTTCTCAGTTTGACTGTTGTTGGTATATATAAAGGCTACTAATTTATGAGTGTTGATTTTGTAATCTGAGATGCTGCTATATTCCTTGATCACTTCTAAGAGTTTTGTAGTAGAATCCCTGGTATTTTCCAGGTATACAATCATGTCATCTGTGAAAAGTGAAAGTTTGATCTTTTCTGACCCTATAAGGATACCCTTGATTGCCTTTTCTTTCCTAATTGCGATGGCTAAAACTTTCATTACAATGTTAAAGAGCAGTGGAGACAATGGGCAACCTTGCCTGTTCCTGATCTGAGTGGAAATGATTTCAATTTAACTCCATTCAGTATGATATTGGCTGTGGGTTTGCTGTAGAAGGCCTCCATCATTTTGAGAAAAGTCCCTTCTATGCCAATTTTATTAAGTGTTCTGATCATGAAAGGATGCTGGATATTATCAAAAGCTTTTTCTGCATCAATTGAGAGAATCACATGGTCTTTGTTTTTTAATTTGTTTATGTGATGAATTATGTTTATAGATTTATGTATGTTGAACTAGCTTTGAGAACCTGGGATAAAACCCACTTGGTCGTGGTATATAATTTGTTTGATGTGTTGCTGCTGGATTCTGTTTGTTAGGATCTTGTTGAATATTTTCACATCAATATTCATTAGTGATATTGGTCTATAATTATCTTTCTTTGTTGGGTCTTTTCCTGGTTTGGGGATCAAGGTGATGTTTGCTTCATAGAATGTGTTGGGTAGTATTCCATCTTTTTCTATATTTTGGAAATGGTTAAGTAGTATAGGTACTAGTTCCTCTTTAAAGGTTTGGTAGAATTCTGATGTGAAGCTGTCTGGTCCTGGCCTTTTCTTTTTAGGGAGATTTTGTATAGTTGATGCTATTTCAGAACTTGACATAGGCCTGTTCAACATTTCCACTTCCTTCTGGGTAAGTCTTGGAAAATGGTGTGCTTCCAAGTATTGGTCAATTTCCTTCAGATTTTCGTATTTCTGAGAATAAAGTTTCTTGTAATATTCATTAAGGATTGTTTGAATTTCTAAGGGGTCTGTTTTTATTTTGTCTTTAGCATTTCTGATTGATGAAATTAGCAATTTTACTCTTTTTTTTATTGGTTAGATTGGCCAAAGGTTTATCTATTTTATTGACCTTTTCAAAAACCAACTTTTTGATTTATTGATCTGTTGTATAATCCTTTTGTTTTCAATGTCATTTAATTCTGCTCTAATTTTGATTATTTCTTTTCTTCTGTTGGGTTTTGGATTGGAATGTTCTTTCTTTTCCAGTTGCTTAAGATGTTCCAGTAAGTTGTTAACTTTCTCTCTTTCCCTTTTCTTGAGGAAGGCTTGCAGTGCTATAAATTTCCCTCTTAGGACTGCCTTTGCAGTATCCCAGAGGTTCTGGTAACTCGTATCTTCATTATCATTTTGTTCTAAAAATTTGGTAATTTCCTTCTTGATCTCATCTCTGACCTACCTATCATTCAGCATAAGGTTACTTAGCTTCCATGTTTTTGTATGAGTCTGCAGATTACTGTTGTTACTGAGTTCAACTTTTATTACATGATGGTCTGAGAAGATGCAAGCAATAATTTCTATTCTTTTAAATTTGTTGAGGTTAGACTTGTGACCTAAAATGTGGTCGATTTTGGAGTATGTCCCCTGGGCCAATGAGAAAAAGGTGTATTCAGTTATGTTAGGATGAAATGTTCTGTAGATGTCTGTTAAATCCAAATGATGAATGGTTAAATTTAAATCTAAAATTTCTTTGCTAAGCTTCTTGTTGAAGGATCTATCCATCACTGCCAAAGGAGTATTAAAATCTCCAACTATGATGGAGCTGGGAGAAATCAAGTTGCTCATGTCTATTAGAATATTTCTTATAAATTGAGGTGCATTCTGGTTGGGTGCATAAATATTGATGATTAAAATCTCCTGGTATTGAGTATTACCCTTAACAAATATAAAGTATCCATCTTTATCCTTGTTTACTTTTGTTGGTTTAAAGCCTATTGTATCTGCTAATAAAATTGCAACACCTGCTTTTTTTCTGCTTTCCATTTGCCTGGAATATAGATGACCATTCCTTCACTCTGAGTCTATATTTGCCTTTTAGGGTAAGATGGGATTCTTGTATGCAGCAGATATCTGGCCTGAGTTTTTGTATCCAGTTAGCCAGCCTGTGCCTCTTTAGAGGGCAATTTAAGCCATTCACATTGATTGAGAATATTGATAAACCTGGTATAATTTTGGGTATCGAGTTTTTCGAAAGTCCAATGGACATCTTTAATACTTTCGCCACTGTGGAAGTTGGAATTTGATCAAAATTTTCTGTGTGAGTTTACTTATGTGGTGGAGGAATTGCGCTGGTCATTATGGAGGATAGGTCTGAGAATATCCCGGAGGGCTAGTTTAGTTATAGGAAATTTCTTCAATGTGTGAATGTCATTAAAGTATTTAATTTCTCGATCATAAATGAAACTCAGTTTATCTGGATACAGGATTCGGTGTTGAAAGTTATTTTGTTTCAGGAGATTAAAAGTTGATGACCACCTTCTTCTAGCCTGAAAGATTTCAGCAGAGAGATCTACAGTCATCCTAATACTCTTCCCCTTGTAGGTTATGATTTTCTTACGTCTAACTGCTTTCAGACTTTCTGTTTCATATTAACTTTGGTGAAGTTAATTATGATTTGCTGGGGGGATGTCTTGTTCAAGTTGGGTCATGCTCGGGTTCTGAAACCATCTGCTGTCTGAATTTCAGGATCTCTTGGCATGTCTGGAAAGTTCTCTTTCATAATTTCATGAAGTACGGTCTCTGTGCTTTGTGAAGCCACTTTGTTGCCTTCAGGGATTACTATAAGACGAATATTAGTTTTCTTCAAATTATCCCAGAGCTCTCTGAGAAAGTGATCTATTTTTGCTCTCCATTTCTCTTCATCCTTGCACGCTTGGGCACGTTTAGAAGCTTTGTCTTCAATGTCAGAGATCCTTTCTTATGCCTGCTCCATTCTTTTACTGAGGGATTCTACTGTATTTTTCAGATCTTTGAGGGCTACAACCTCTTGCCTCAGTGTTTCAAAAGCTTTGGTCATTTTATCTTTAAAATCATTGAATTCTTGAGACATTTTTTGAATAATTTCTTAAAATTCTAATTCCCTCCTTTCTTCCATTCTGTTAATCTTGTTTGCTATCCAAATTCTGAACTCGATTTCTGACATCTCAGCCATCTGTTTATGGATGGGATCTTCAATTGCATCTTCCCAATCCTTTCCTGGGGGAGTTGATCTACCCTGGCTATTTGAATTACCAGAGTTTTTCCACTGATTCTGCCCCATGCTGAATTTACACTGTTTGGAGACCGTACCAGAACTGTTCAGTCAGTGGCCTCCACTGGACAAGATACTGGCTTCATCTGGTTGCCCAGAGAGGCAGAGTGTGTCTGTCCAGAAGAGCCTCAGTGATGGGAGCTTTGTTATTCCCACTGATGTGGCTGCTCCTTTTAGTCTCAGGGTACCACCGTTCTAGTATGGTGGTATTTCTCAGCAGCTGGCCAAGGATGCAGGGGAGCATACAGCATGGGAGCCCGGTGTGGGAGCCTGGAGTGGGAAACAACTCCGCCATTGCCTGCATGATGCACACAGCTCTAGCAAACAGTTCTGGGCCCACCCAGAGTGGGAGACTCCTCCACTGCTGCCTGCCAGTCACATGGGGGCTCTAGCAAGCAGGTCTTAGCCTGCTCAGTGCTGGGGATTCGTCTGCTGCTGCCTGCAGGTCATGTGCAGCTCTAGCAAGCAGTTCCGGGCCACATGGCATGGGTGCCTGGATTGGGGAACTCCTCTGCTGTGGCCCGTGGTATGTGTGTAGCTCTAGCAAGCAGTTCTGGGCCTTCCCAGAGTGGAGGACTCCTCTGCCATTGCCTGTGGGATGCACAGCACTAGCAAGCAGATCTGGGCCCGCCTGGCGCAGGAACCTGGAGCAGGGAACTCCTTTGCTATCACCTGCAGGAAGCGCACGGCTCTATCAAGCAATTCTGGGCCCATCCGGAGTAGGGGACTTCTCCGCCACCACCCGTGGGGCATGTGTGGCTCTAGCAAGCAGTTCTGGGCCTGCCCAGAGCAGGGGACTCCTCTGCCACTGCCCACAAGTCACACTGCTCTAGTAAGCAGTTCTGGGCCTGTCCAGAGAGGAGGACTCCTCCACCGCTGCCTGCCACCAGTGGGAAGTGCAGGGCTCTAGCAAGCAGTTCTAGGGCCTCCCACATGGGTGCCTGGAATGGGGGACTTCTCTGCCGCCACCCTTGGAATGTACACAAATCTAGCAGGTCTCCGGCTGCAGTACCGGGATTGGACACTTGGTCTCACAGGGTGGGGGATGCTGCTCTTGTTGGCCCCCCTCACTGTCTCTGTAGGCAAGGGGGGAAGGGTGAACTGGAAATTCAAAATGGTGGTGAAAACATTTGTTCGGTTTTTCTGCCAGGCGAGAGAGTGTTTAGAATCTCAGCAGGGTCCCTCTTGGAGAGTAGACCCTGCCCTTCCTGTGGTTCTCACACATGGGGTGAGATAATAGGTCCTCAGTTTACCACTCACCTGTAGAAAACTTACAGGAGCAGATGAAGAGAAAACCACAACTTTCTTTGGGGAGGAGACAGACACTTTTCCTTTGGGATGTATTATGTACCTGTAAATTACTTTCTTGTAGTCTCAACTTGCCTCAGCAGAGGTGTCCACAGATATCACTCTTCTTTCTTGGCTGGGCTCCCAATTTTCAACTTTATTGAGTATTTTTTGGGTATTATCCTTCCCTCTGGACAGGAGCTTCTGTTGGAAGCTGGTGCCTGCCAGCCAGCTTCCATCTATCCACTTCTTCCAAAATCCTTTTTGAAACTTCGCCGTCTTTGAACTTCTCTGTTTCTTGGAGAGTCCTGGTATATCTATTTTCTAGTTTCAGAGACTCTCCTCCCCCAGAATACTATAGAGTTTATTCAGTGTTCCTTAGTTAGTAAAGAGTAGCTATCATGTATCGTAGGATTATGGAGGAACCGAGTGTTCTACAGATGAGAGGACATAAGACCTATGATGACATTCCCTGCCTTCCACAAACCATATGCAGCGTCTTCTGCAGCCTGCCAGTGCACCGATGCAGAATAACAGGAAATTTAGTCCAAAATCAGAGGCTTCACTACTTGAAAACCCACAATCCATTAATGAGCATATTTCACTAATTCTAACTGGTGACCTCTTAGTCTTCTTGGGGGCTTTTGCCAGTTATGGAAAATCACTTTTCTATATAAAAGCCTTTGCTTGTGTTTACAAGCTGAGAAAAATTTTAATTTGCCTGTAATCTCTTTCTGTAAAATTTCATACATGAAGCCTGTGTTCCATGGTTTACTTGGCTGCATAAATTTCCAGACTTTTTATCAATAAAGTTTATGAAATTATGTAGTTGAAAGCCGTAAAATTGGATCTTTGGTTGTATTTTGAGAAAGTTACATTGGGAATACTTATTAAGAGCATAACATCATTCTGTGAATAGCATCAGAAAGACTGGAGACCTGGACTTTCATGAGCTTGGGACAAGATATATATTAATTTGTTGACTTATGCATTAACTACTCAGCATGACAATTAGCTCATTAAATAAAGGTTCCCTTGGATTTGGTATTTGAGAGCTAAGGAAGGGTAGGGTAGTCTGTTGGAACCTCAGCCAAATAGTCCTGTACAACCTAGTTGTTTCTATTAGTTTTCCTGTGAACCATCATCATGGAGGCTTATTATTAACACATTAACTCCATGTAATATATGAATTATTTTCAAAGTTTTCGCATCCCTTTTTGCATTGACATTTTTCAAGTTTTCATATTACTGTTTTATTGATGTATGTTTTAGGATCATTTTGTTTTTAAACTTTTTATTTTATTTTTTGTAATAAAACACTGTGTACCCAAGGAAAAAAATTTTTTTTTCTGGTGTGGTAGGTAATTAATGTGTTAATTATGCAGTGAATCTGAGCTATTCCCCATGGCAATTCTGAATGTTTAGAGAAAAACCAGAATAGTCCAGTTGCTTAGGATAATCTAGAAATTCAGAATCACCTGACCTCCTTGTCCCTGTTCAGACAGCCACAGATTCACCAGTGGCCTACACAGCTCATTCACATCTTGCTTTCTTATTCTTATCTCACTGATATCTCTTTGGCTCAGCAGAGTAATCTTAGGGGGGATGATAAAGGGAGTGGCTATAGAGAATAATAATTCTCTAGAACTGTGGTCCCCAGCTACTAGGCCATGGACTGATATGGGTCTGTGGGCATGCATCATGTGGTGAGCAGCAGGAAAGCAAGTGAAGCTTTATCTGTATTTACACCTGCTGCCCATCACAGGCATCACTGCCTGAGCTCTACCTCTTCTCAGATCAGTGGCAGCATCAGATCTTACAGGAGCTGAAGTTGTGAGTGTGAGGGAGCTGGGTTGCATACTCCTTATGACAATCTAATGATTGATGATCTGAGATGCAGAGGGATGCCTGAATCATCTCGAAACCATCCTCTTCCTTACTCCCACCCCCTGCCCCTGTGGAAACATTATCTGTCATGAAACCAGTACCTGGTGCCAAAAAACTTGGGGATTTCTGCTCTAGAATTCTATAGAAATGAGTAAAAATCGACTGCAATCTTTTAGAAAATCAATATTAATTAGGTCGGATCAAGTGGCCAAACTGTGACCTGCAGGACAATACTGGCTTACTACCTGTTTCTGTAAATAAAATTTTAATGAAACGCAGCCATGTCCGTTTTTTTTAATACATTTGCTATGGTTTGAATGTTTGTCTCCTCAAACCCTCATGTTGAAATTTGACCCCTTGTCATTGGAAGTGGGATCATGAAGAGTTGGGGTCATGGAAGGGGTATGGATAGTGAAGAGGGATCTCACGAATAAAATAGATTAATGCTCTCCCTTGGGGGTGATGGTGAGTGGGTTCTGAGACAAACTTGCTTCCTGTCACCTCTTGATCTCTGCAGGGCCAGCTCCCTTCCTGCCTTTTGCCACAGTAAGGCAGCCTTAGCCCCTTGCTAGATGCAAATAAACCTCTTTCTTTATAAATTACTCAGCCTCAGATATTACTAAAGCAACACAAACCTAAGACAACATTGTCTATGGCACTTGTATGCCACAGTGGCAAAGGTGAATAATTGCTGCAGAAACCATCTGGTCCACAAAGCCTAAAATGTTTACTCTCTACACTTTTATAGAAATGATTTGCTAACCCTGAATTAGGTAATTGGTCTTTTTTTCTGACTCTACACTATAAAGCAACACGAATTTAATGCAGTACTTTTTAAAACTGTAACTGAGTTCCAGAGGTTAAAATTGAAGGGTCTTTTGGAGAACAAAAAGCTAGGATGGGGAGGAGAGTATTCCCAACCAGTTCCCGAAATAATGTTTTTTCCCCTGGGAATAAAGGAAATTCCTTTATAGATTGAAGCAGCCAAATCTGTTCTAATCTGCAAAAGATACCACCAAGACAGCCTGTGGTATGTTTGGAGAAAAGACAGGAACTAATCCTTTCTGTGTGTGTCTATGTGAGTATATGTGTCAGATCTTATGGATTAGCATGGTAAATTAATTCATGAGAAAATCAATCCTCCCTTCCCCCATTCCTATCCCTGCCCACCAATCCGAAGAGTTTCTGATTTTCAAAAACTCAGTAATTGAAGCCAGTAGGTACTGGCAAGGCATCTTATTAGATACTATATGAAAAAGCTGGAGAGCTATCACCAAAAGTGACACATGTATATGCATACATGTGTTTTCATCCCCAGATTTTCTTTGTTTTCTATGTTCTTAGTTCCAATTAGAAATATTTCATAAAATGAAAAATTATTTTACATGTATATATAGGAGGTATAATACACAAATTTAATATTTGTACTATATAATATATAGTATGGTATATAGAACAGCTTGGTATAATAGATATGCATGGACAGATAAATAGATAGACAATATAGTAATACCATAACCTTACCAGGCCACAACATTTCCCCAGTTCTTTTTCATGCTTACCACCATCATCACAAATATGCATCTGATAGAAGTCTATGAAAAAAAGAATCCTGATTTTGTAATGCATTGTCTTTTATGTTGTGTTAGAATTTCCTATTGAATGTTACTTCAAGTCTCTTTGACTCAGCCTAATTTCTATCAGGCTCTGGGTCTTGGGCAATGGTAATTTGGTCACCACTGTGCATGTATAAGTTAGTATTCTATACCAGGCCAAGGTACTGTTTAATAATTAAGGGTCCATATATAGAAACTATAGAGAACACGTACTTAAAATTTTTTTTCTCCTAAAACTTTTTTATTTGTATAAATTTAAGGAATTCAAGTGCAGTGAGAAAACACTTACTTAAAATGTGGCCTGCAAACTATGGCTATTTTATTAATATTGAAAATTTAATGGTTAGCATCTTTAAAGTTTGGACAGGAGTTTTCTTTGATTTGATGTCAGTGTTGTCATCAGGATGAAATGGATGTAGCCTCTGTGAAATACTTAGAAGCGTAACAGGTGTACCCTGTTTGCTATTACTGTTGTTATTTAGTTTGCAATGCATTTTAGTAGATTCATATTAAATATATTGAATGCTAGTATTTATATATATGTATATATTTTTATTTATTGAGTTTAAAGTTTAATATACATCTACCCTATAAAAATGTTTAAAAATACAAAAATAAGGATATACATCTACCCTATAAAAAATGTTTATACATCTACCCTATTAAAAATGTTTAAAAATACAAAAATAAGGATAACAGAAAGATAAAATGGGGGTTAAAAAAAGAAATGAAAAGTATGGTCAGCATCTGGTAAAACTATTGTGGGACAGAACACGTGCAGGAACTAATGCTGTAAGTATGGAGTATTTGTGGACTTCTTTGTTCATCCCATATTTTAAATGCTGCTGGGGAACTGATACTGTGGCTTAAAGACAAATTTGGTGAGACTGAACATTTACCCAAAGGAAAAAAAAAGATGTTTTATCAAAAAGACACTTGCACTCAAATGTTTATGGCAGCACAATTCACAATTGTAAAGATGGGGAAATAGCCCAAGTGCTCATCGATACATGAGTGGATTAATGTGCTATATATATACACTATGGGGTACTAGTCAGCCATAAAAAATGGTAATCTAGTATCTTCTGTAACAACCTGAATGAAACTGCAGACCATTCTAAGTGAAGTGTTATAAGAATGGAAAAACAAACACCACATGTACTCGGTAGTAAATGGGAACTAGTTGATCAATACTTATGTGCACATATGCAACGGAATCAAGTAGGGGATACTGGGGGGGGGGCGGGGTCGGGTAAATTTACATCTAACTGGTGCAAGGCACATATTTTGAGTGAAGGGCATACGTAACTTTCACTTAAAATGTACAAATGCAAATGATATAATCAAAATGTGCTTCCTCATGTAATACTCTGAAATTAAAAAAATAAAATTCTATCAAAAAAATTATTTCCATATGTCAATTACATCTTGAAGCAAGAGAAGTTAGAAACGGCATACCCTTTATAATATCAGCAAACTGAGCATGGTTTGGACCCACAGCAGATTTTTTTTTTAAATGGCTGAAATCAGGAGGCAAACAAAAATTGTTAAAGCCTTGGGTTTTGAAGTCAAGTGAATAAGGTTTTAATTTCATCTGTGAACCTCATGTCTGTATCTTCTTTGGTAAAGAAACTACTAAATCTCTCTAATGAGTATGTTTATCTGTAACAGAAGGGTAAAAAAAAAATCCACCTAATATGGTTGATATAGGTATCAATAGGAAATAATACATGTGAAATAGGCTGTTAGCTATAATTTGGCACATGGTAGTACATTATGTTGCTGTTGTCATTAATATTATTCTTTTTATAAATAAAGTAGACTAGAACATGTATAAAGGTCAGTTATAGTGAAAATGAATATATGAAATGCTTTGTTGCTTTTATATATCATCATTATATTATTAACATTATCTTTATAGACAAATGTTGTATAGAATTTGAGCTAGGAGTCCAGGAACACCACATTTTCAAATTTTGAATTGTGCCTTTTAAGTTTGTTCTTCTAACTTGGATTCAGCTTTCATAACTGCTACTGAGTGTTCAGTTTAATCATCGCATATACTATTACTGATGAACGCAGGACCCCAGCAAGCTCAGTCAGCCTGAATGCCAGTCTTTTTTTCTCCTTGGTTGACAAGAGGTCCTCATTTATTTGTTGGACAGATACAAAAAAGAATAAAGCCTTATTTGATCTTAAACCCCTAAGGAGAATCAACATGACGGTTGGTGGTGCAGGGAGGTGAAGAGACCTTGCGGACTTGATAACATGTCTGAGTATCTGTATTGTGAGATAATTTTGCTTATTGTTTAAAATAATCTTGAGACAGATGGCCTATTCTTTGCAGCTGAAAGCAACCTAACTAGGACCTGTTTCTAACTTCTCTGTGTTTAATATAAACTAAGATAGGAAGTCTCTTCCTGATTCAGCAGCAAAATCAGTATGAAAACCTGCAAGCACTTCCCTAGAAAATGAAAGCCTGATGGCAGGTTCATGTCTGAGATTTGATCATAGAATACCACTTTCCCCCTCAAAGTCTGAACTATTGTTAAATCAGCAATCCTCCTGACTGAAGCGACCAAGAAGAAAGAGGGTGCTCTACATGGGGAGGTGCTAAGAGGAGTCACCCATGGAGAGTGGAGGGGGACGTCTCTTGTCTGGTAGCCAAAAAGTGGGACTTGTCTCCCTTGAGGTCATTTCACTTTTTTCTCTAAATTATCTAGTGGTAGCTGAAAGCAAAATTTCTCCCTTAGGATAGAACCTCCCATAAGCTGAGGAGCTGAGTGTTGATACGAAGGAGAGAGAACAGGAAAGGAAGACTGTATGCTTTCCTAGAGCTGTTCATAATATACCGGACAAGGGCAATAAATAATTGACAGTTGTCACCCCGGTGCTTCTTGGTTATTCATGGGCTTCGCCATGGCCCTTTATCTTAGCACCATCTAATCGCGTTACATCACAGGCACTTCTCCTTAGCAACATCAATATGCCTGCCAATGACATGTGCTGCACACCAGCTTTGCAGAGCTATCACAAACTGCTGATCTGCACCAGTCAAGAGCAAAGTCATTGTCACTGGCAGACAGAAATATTGCCGCCAGACGGAATAAAGTAAATAATACGAAAAATAACCTCCAACGCCAACGACAAATCTCCATAATTAGGGAGAAGTCCCTTCCATCACATGCACTGTATGACTCCCCTGAATGAGAATTGCTATAGTCGATAGGGAGGCAGACTCCATTCAATCAGGCTGAGCACCTGCACTCTTTTGATTATGTGCATTGCAGAGATGGCATAGGTGCAGATTCTGGAGCTGAAGCAAGGGGAGAATGTAAGTAAGCATTTTAGGTTTTCCTTCCTATTACCTTTGTGCACACCTGCAGAGGCACCACAGCAACCTAGCAGTGATTGTCTTTCATGACAATGTGGCCACAGTCACCCACGTACTATAATTCCTAAATGTTGATTATAGGAAAATTGAGAGTGCCAAGTACAGAGGGAATAAATTCAGACAGGAGGAGAAGGCAAAGGATGTGCTTCAATTGGCAGCTAAAACTACTTAGACATTACATAGTTCATTTTATTCTCAAAGTGTTCAAGAGAGTGTTACCTAATGAATCCCTTTTATCGAATGCTATATGATCCCCCATGCACCTGTGGCAGATGCTATCCATTCCTCCTCCTTCCTTGCCAACAGAATCCCAATTTCGAACAGGATGGCAAGATGCCTGGCTAAACATTAGATTCCTCAGCCTTTGTCGTAGCCAGGGGTGACCATATGCGAGTGCTGGCCAATGAGACACAAGTGGAGAGTAGTTGGGGATTTCTGGGAATGTTTTTGTTTTCCTAAGAAAAAGGGCAAGCTGGGCATGGTGGCTTACACCTTTAATCCTAGCACTTTGGGAGGCTGAGGCAGGTGGATTGCTTGAGGTCAAGCGGTTGATATCAGCCTGAGCAAGAATAAGACTCTGTCTCTACTAAAGAGACAGAAACAAAACAAAAGAAAACAAAACTATACAGGCATTGTGGCAGGCACCTGTAGTCCCATCTACTTGGGAGGCTGAGAAAAGAGGATCACTTTAGCCCAAAAGTGTGAGGTTGCTATCACTTATGATGACACCACAGCACTTAGGCACTCTGGTCTGGGGCAGCAGAGTGAGACTTTGTCTTTAAAAAAAAAAAAATGGTAAAAGGTTAGATGCCTGTGGGCCCATTCTTCTTTTTCTATCTTCTTCCTGCTTCAAACATGTGAAGCTAAAGCAGCTCCAAGTACAGGTTGAGTTATGCCTGGACGCAGCCCCTGACCTTAGTGAACCATGAATCAGTGCCAGCAGCCCCTCTTTCTGGATATTTTCTTATCTTAGAAAAAGAACTCTCTATTTTTTCTGTAAGTTAGCATGGGTCATATTTTTCTGCTTGTTGATGAGCACATTGCCAACTATACATGGTAGCACCCAATCTGAAAAGTCCTTAATAGAGCCCCACGTCAAAATAAAATGAAATGAAAAAAAAAAAAAACTCTTTAAAAGTCACATGGAGCTGTGAGAAGAGCAGAAATACAATGATAGAACTAGAATTTATTGAGAATGTTCAATGTGCCAGGCACTTTTATAAGACCTTTACATGCCCTGACTTACTCAGTTCTCACAGTCACCTTACAGAGTCTGTTCTATCACATACCTGCTTTATATAAATGTAATAGAGGCACAGTGAGGTCAAGCAACATGCAAAGGGCCCACCACTATGATGGGTGGAGCCAGTGGTTTGAACCACTATGTTTTCTGATTTACATTTTTCACTTGATAAAAGCAGAAAGCCAAGTCAAAGTTTTAATGGATGGATCCATGGCTATATATATGTGTCCTGACCATTACTAGAGAAGATTTCTTGGTGAGATATGATTTTATGTAATATTTTTACTTGGTGTAGTATTTTTGTTTTCAGAATCTCAAAAGAAAATTTAATCCATCCATCCATCATATGGAGATTACCATGGCAACCATCTATCTGCACTGCATCTAACATATTTGCATTGGTATATATTGAACTTGCCCAGTTCTTGAACTGCAGCATTAAAACAACATCTACTTTAAATTTGGACCACCCTAAAGTAGATTTGAAATCCAGCTGTGTTGCCGACTTTTGTTCTCTGAAGGGTAGTGCATTCGTTTGATTATTCATTGATTATCAATGAAAATGATATCATGCATGCCATTATGTTTTGGAAGTTGTCAAAAATCCATATCAGCATAAAGAATTATTATGTTAAGGAGATACTTTGGTGTGGTAGAACCCAAGTTCTTTGATTGTGTCCTTGAATTACTGTGTTGGGTGAGTCAATTACCCTTCCTGAGCATTGCTGATCTGATTTTTGTTCTTTGGGCCAATGTAACTCCTTTGCTCCATCCACCTACAAGTTAATAAAAATGAACTGAGAACATTAGTCACAAGTTTGGAGGCATTCATCCATCCTTCCTTGTTTGTATCTAACTTGCTTTTATTTGGTTTTATCTAATTTTAGGTCTAAATTCTTGCCTCTGTGACTCTAAATCCAATTTCTACTTTCAAAATGTACTAATAATAATTGCTCCCATTTATTGAGTGCTTGCTCCATGTCAGACACAATGGGCAGGCTTTACTTGTACATATACTCAAGTAGGCTGTTCACCAATAAGCCACAGTGTCATTTAGACTGTTTTTCTTACCTCTGGTTTTGATTGGCTGGTGCCTATGTTCTACTGGTTACCTAGTATTATTCATATCATCCCTGACCATAGCTCTTAAAAAGGCAGGTGCAATTATTATTTCCATATTAGTGATGAGGAAACCAAGTCTTGGAGAAACATTCGTATTTGAGATTCCCAGGAGCCCATGGAGCACCAGTACCACTTTGAGTAATTCATCTGGTACCCTGATCTATCTGCTGATTCGTATCTTGTGTACCTGTGGATAAACCACTGTGTGAGTGGTTTGGTCTCGGCCCTTGGGTTTGGGTTCTTAGAATAGAGTAAAATGTTTTCCTTTTTTACTTAACACTTCTGGCTATCATGCCTCTCTGCTCTCACTACTATCCTTGATCCAATAAACTCTATAAAGGAAAGGCAGTGGGGAATCTGTATCCTTCCTGTTTCAGTTTCTGTGTTATACATGGCAATAGAACAACATAGCCACAGATCTCTCCAAAGTTTGCCGTCCTTTGTTTGTGGCAGAGAATTAAAGTTCATTTTGAGATTTGAATGAAAAGATACTTCAGTACTTGAGTTCTAGAAAGATATGGTCTAATCCAGTATAATAATACTGCTACTGTAAACTCTTCAACACCATAAGAAAAATAGAATAATTTATTTAAAACATTTAGTTAGAAAGGGAAATCATCATAGCATTAAGTCTATAGTAAGTTTACTAATGCCATAAGAGGCCTGAGTTGGAGGAAGATGAAGTTTTAAAATTCCATGTAATGACACAGAGAAACAACAAAGAAACTCTTCTTTGCCTAGGATTTATGTTTTAAAACTTTGAGTCTGATTTTATGCTGCC
Source organism: Otolemur garnettii (assembly GCF_000181295.1). Lineage (NCBI taxonomy): Eukaryota > Metazoa > Chordata > Mammalia > Primates > Galagidae > Otolemur > Otolemur garnettii. The sequence continues at coordinate 40,087,061 of NW_003852401.1, forward strand.
AGCATGATAAGGGAATCACAGTTGAAAGAGAACGCAAAAATCGGTTCTGAGCTAGTAGTGGCCCCAGAACACCTGACATAGAACAACATAGAGTGATCTTGGAGGAGTATCTTCTAAAACAGGCTAAATATAGAATTCACACAGAAAAACTCAGGCTGATGATGACCTCAAAAAAATTACAAAAACATGAGATGATTGAAGGCTAGGTGCAGTGGTTCATATGTAATCATGGCACTCTGGGAGGCCAGGTCAAGTGGATTGCTTGAGCCCAAGAGTTTAAGACCAGACTGAGCAAGAACAAGACCTCATCTCCACGAAGAATAGAAAAACTTCGTGGGTGTAGTGGTGCATGCCTGTTGTCCCAGCTACCCAGGAGGCTGAGGCAAGAAGATTGCTCGGGTCCAGGACTTTGTGTGCTGTGAGTTATGATGCCATGGCACTCTACCCAAGGAGATAGAGTGAAACTCTGTCTCAAAAAAATGAGGTGATAATTATGATTAAGGATTGGCACATACAGCACATACATATCAGACTTCATCATTTAGAGTGCTAGAGATTATCACTCTAAATTAGTGACTATAAAATCAAAGTATTATAAATCATTAGAGAGCCAAATATAAGAATAAAACACTTATAATAAAAGTAGTATATTTGCAAAAGAGGGAAAAATATTTTAAGAATCAGAAAATGGTAATAAAATGAAACTGGTGGATAAACAGAAAACAGAAGACTAATTTGAGAAAATTAAGTAGATGGCATTTCAGATGAAAATTATGTGGAAAATGTAAAAGAGAGGTTCTTAAACATTTAGGATAGAAGACAATGTTTTAACTTATCTTTAAAATGAAATTTGGAAAAAGGGAATCTAATTTTTAAAGAGTTTTGCATTATAATATGCCAACATCATTTTAAGAAATATTAGGTTTTTAATTATGAAATGTCCAATTTCATTAAATACTAAATTTGACAGTTGATGTCTCTGACATTTCACTTTGATGTTTCTTGTTTTATTTTTATTGTGGAGGTACATTTTGATTCTTTCAAATGTACACTTTGGCTTGTGATTATCTTTCAAATGTTTTTTGGAGAGCAATTTTTGTGAAACCATGGATAAATCAAAAATTCATGTCATTTTCAAATGTGAGTTCTGTCATGGAACCAATGCACCACAGACAGCTCAAAATATCAACACAACATTGGAAGGCCGGGCGCAATGGTAGTCCTTGCACTCTGGGAGGCTTAGGCAGCTGGATCACTTGAACTCGGGAGCTCGAGCCCAAGTACAAGACCCCATCTCTACTAAAAATATAAAAATTATCTGGGTGTTGTGGCAGGCCCCTGTAGTCCCAGCTACTCAGGAGGCTGAGATAGAAGGATCACTTGAACTCAGGAGTTTGAGGTTGCTGTGAACTAGGCTGTCATCACGGCTGTCTAGCTTGGGCAACAGAGGGAGACTGCCTCAAAAAACAAAAAGTGTTTGGGAATGATATAATGAACACACAGAATGTGAATGGTTTGAGACATTCCATTTTGGGTACTTTAATCTTGAAAAGAACCACATGGGCAACTTGAGACCAGGGTAGATAATGATAAGCTGAAAACTGCACTGGAAGTGAATCCATCTCAACCTACTGTGAATTGGCAGTGAGGTTTGGTTTTGCTATTCCTGTAACATTGGACCATTTGAAATAAATTGGTAAGGTAAAGAAGCTGGAAAGATGGGGTATGCATGAATTACTGAGCATCAGAAGAGATATCGTCTCAAGGCTTGCCTTTCTTTGCTGTTCACAACATAAAGGTGAATCATTTCTACACAGTACTGTTACGTGTGATAAAAAATGGACTGTTTTTGATAATTCCACATGTTCATCACAGTGGCTGGATAAAGATGAAGTGCCTCAACACAGTCCCCAACCAAATCTACTTCAATTAATGGGACTGTTTCTTGTTTGAGATGAAATAAACTACCCTTTGATTTGAAATTGGACATTTCCTATTTAATAGCAAAGTTCTAGTAATGTAAATTAACTCATACCTGGAAATATCACAGAAAAATAATAGCATACCAAGACCAAAAAAAATGTAATAGCTAACATAGAGAACAAACAGATTACCTACAAAAGAAACAACAAAGTCTATATAAAGCAACTGCAATAAAGGACGTAAAACAATGCAGTAATATGGTCAAATGTCAGTGGATAATAGTTGTTTTAAATCCCTTGTCTGCTCCTATAATTTCAACATCTCTACCATGTCTGAGTCAGGTGCTAATGCCTCCGTCTTCTGTCCTTTAGCACACCTGGGGAATTTTTGTTGAAAGTGTGATCTAGTAAGTTCCAGTAACTGAGATAAATAGGCCTTCAGAGGTTAAGTTGTGTTTACTGTTTGCTGTAGCCGTAGGTGTCTGAGGCTAAAATCTCACCTGCTAAACTTGCTTTTGCCTTCTCTCCATCTCACTCTTGCTCTCACTTGCTTTCTCTCTTTTTAATTGTTTGCTTTCCCCTCGAGACTTCTTCTTAGATCATATTTGAGGTAGACAGTTATTTTAATTGTATTCCCCTACAATTACCAGGAATCCTACTGATATGGCGTTAGGTGGGAGGAGGGGAATTATTCGATAGTCCTGTGAATAGGACTCAGTCTTTTAGGGAACCTGTGTCCACGAACTGCGACCCTCACAAATTCTTCTTAGTTTTGTTTTATCTTTTTTCCCTTTAGGTAGGATAAGAAGTTCAGAGGGGGCTGGGATTGGGTGTTTCCCTTCATCTAGGTTTGTCATCAGAGCTTTATCTCTCTGGTAAAATAGTTTCTCTTGAGGGCAGGCCTTATTAAGAAGACCAGAGGCTGGGTGCAGTGGCTCACGCCTGTAATCCCAGCACTCTGCAGGACTGCTGGAGCTCAGGAGTTCGAGACCAGCCTGAGAAAGAGCGAGAGCCTGTCTCTACTAAAAATAGGAAAACTAGTCAGGCAGGGTGGTGCATGCTTGTGGTTCCAGCTACTCAGGAGGTTCAGGCCAGATAGCTTGAGGCCCAAGAGTTTGAGGTTGCTGTATCTATGACACCAGGGCACTCTACCCAGGGCGATAGAGTGAAACTGTCTCAAAAAAGGAAGAAGAACACAGAGCACTGGGCATTTGGCTACATTTCCCCTCCTCCTGCACTAGGGGATTTTTCTATAGTCTTCACTGTGAGAACCTGCTAGGGCTCCTGTAGATAAATCTCATGAAAATGTGGATTCCTCCTCTCCCCCTGCTTAAAACTGTCCTCCCTACCCCTGAGTTTAACTCTCAAAGTTACCCACAGTGAGCTTTTGGCAATTTGTTAACGACAGTTTATGTTTTCCTGAACTGGTACTAGTTTCTGCAAAGATTTCTACTCTGGTGGGTTGTGCTTTTCTGTATCTTTCTATCTGCTTCTTTATTTTGGGGGCAGTGATTTTCTTTGTGGCCTCAGCTCTCTGATGGATCTAGGAAAAGTTGTTAATTCTGGAGTTCTTTTCTTGTTATGTGAATGGAATTCATAAATTCTAAGCTCATTATATGCTGGACTAGAAAATAGAAACTTCTACAAACTATGTTTAATAAGGTCCCACTCAAAGAAAAGAGAAAAAAAATTTTCACCTTGAATCTCCCTAAAACAATCCAAAATAACACCACCCCAAACAACAAATACAAACTCCTAAGACAAAAATGGTCATATTCCTAAAAAAGCCTATTAAGTTTTACCACTCAGAACTTGTCAATGAAAGAACTAAAACACAGAAGGAAGGCGTCAGACATACAATGAAAAGAAATCTTTAAACTTCTTTAGATAATTGGTGGTTCAAAATACAAAAACAAGATTTCTTAAATGTTGGAATAACAGAAATGCTAACTTCTGTGATTTTGGATTAATTCTGCACCACCTATTCCAACACATTCCTGTGATTCCCCAGTATTAGCTCTCCCTTCCCATCATAAGAAACCTTTCTGGATCCTCTCCCCATTTTTACGTGCCAAGCCCATTTTTCCCTTCCATGCCTATTCCCACCCATAATTCATGCTGAATAACTCATTTTTCCTTGACTTATTTATAGGTAATCATGCTTAATAATTCTCCTTTTTTGGGTACTAAATAATTTCCAAAATTTGAGTTTTAATTGAGAGGTCTGGGAATCATGGGCATTGTATATTCATATCTGGAGTAATTTCTATACTATTTTTGTCCACATTATTGAATGATAAATTTTCCCAAACTCCTCTACTAGCAATCTCCTTACCTTTACAGGCGGTGCTATAAGGATGTAGGATTTCCATCAAAGTAAGGTGTAAGTTGTCTTCATCCCTGCTGATGTAGCGGAAGCTCTTCAAGTTCAAGTGCCAAGATCTTATAATTATTCATATATATTATGAATATGTATTATAAGACCTATATGCCAATATCATAAAATAGGAATGGCTGTCTAATTTTCTTCCATGACTAAGAGACCTCAACTAAATGGTGCTTTTGGGGTCATTACTTTTAATGTCACAACATGTATACAGGTCTTATCTTTAGGATAACATTTTCTGTCTCAGTATCTGGTCAATTTGACTTTAGCCTGGTTAAAATTAAAACTCTATAATAGCTTTTAAACTATTGTGTTTGCTAATATATGGCTTCTCAGAGATGTGGCTTTAAACATTTACATTCATATTTGTGAATACATATTACCCTTCCTTTGAATGAGCAATTGGTAGGGTATTTAAAACTTCTACCAGGGTGGCACCTGGGGCTCAAAGGAGTGGGGTGCTGGCCCCATATACCAGAGGTGGCCGGTTCAAACTCAGCCCCAGTCAAAAACTGAAACAAACAAACAAACAAACAAAAAACTTCTACCAGGGAATGACTCAGTTCCTCTTGAAGTTGGTTTGAGGATTTGAACTGCTCTCAGAATTAAAAGAAAACTCATAAGAAGAAGACAGATATTTAAGTACACATATGCAGAATATTTTTGAAGCTTGAAACCTCTCATTAAGCACACACACAATTAAAAGCCTATTCACATTTGTAATTTTATATTATGTGAATATTTAGATGACAATTTTATTCTCAGTTTATTTTTCTTTTTGGAGAAGCCAACTGCAAATCAGCCACACTGACTGAACATTGAACTGCCTCTTTCATCCTCACCTCTTAGAAGTAGACACCACCCTAACCTGTCTCTCCCTGGCTCTTGATGATTTTGATGACGAACTCAGTAGACCCAGGAGCAGTTGTGGGATGAGATGAAGCCGGTTGCTAGGATGGCAGTGCAATCACTGATGCTAATGCCGAAGGAATTTGTTGGTGTGATGGCACTGCACAGGTGCTGACCTCACCATCTTAGAATCCACGTTGTTTCCCTTTATTGACCTTTCTATTACAGTGTCTGTATTTAACTTCACGCTAGTATACAGCATTAATTGAGAAGTCTTACGGACCTTTCATGCATTAATGTCTGAGTATTCCTCCCCCCTCCCCATATTCCTGAAAGACGAATTTTCCCATTAGCAGCCTCCTTTCTCTCACATGCAATGTTGTAAGGCCAGAGAATTCTCATCAAGGTTCCTTATTTTCTGCTTATTCCTTGCTTTACTCAACTAAAGATGTTATAATTACTCTTAAAGGATGCTTTGGTTTACAGAGGTTTCTACTTCATTTTTAGACTTCAGGTTTACCAGCTACTTGCTCAATCCCTCAGAAAGAAGATAATGCCCATTAGAACACTGAGTCAGTTGGGGGCAGAAGGACTTGACTTAACAAATGCAGTCAATACTACCTGGTTCTTTGTACCCTCAATGAATCCCCAACAATAAAAAACAAAAAATAAGGTTGAGCCAGTGTGAGAATAATTTTTAAAAAGTTATATCACCATATGATATGTGGTTTCACGTATCTCAAATCAACATAAAAATTTTTGGATGAATTTTTTTTTTAAATAAAGATATACCTCTGTTCAGAATAATGTCTATTGCTTTAGTTTAGCTGGAATGTCTTAACTTTTTTTTCAAATTGCAGAATATTAGGGGTACACATTTTGTTTACATATGTTGTTTTGTATAGATTGAGTCAAAGTTGTGCATGTAAGTGTGCCCTTCACCTAGATAGCAAGCACTGTACCCCAGTAAGTGTGAATTTAATCACCCCTTTCCTCCCCAGAGTGATTTTCATTGACATTTACTTCCCTATGTGCACTTAACCATTGATCAATTAGTTCCAATTTGGTATTGAGTACATGTGTTTGTTTCTCTATTCCTGTGATGTTGCACTTAGAAGAATGGTTTCTGGTTCCCTCCAGATTGTCCCATAAGATACTAGATTGCCATTTTTTTCTTTTTATGGTTGACTGATACTATGCATATACCACATTTTATTAATCCATTCATGTATTGGTGGGCATTTGAGTTGTTTCCATATCTTTGCAATTATGAATTGTGCTGCCATAAACATTCAGGGGCAGGTATACTTTTAATAAAATGACCTTTTTTCCTGTGTTATAAACCCAGCAGTGGTATTGCTGGATCAAATGGTGGTTCTACTTTCAGTTCTTTGAAGTCTTGCCATCCAGTTTTCCACAGAGTTTGCACTAGTTTGCAGTTTCGCCAACAGTATATAGGAGTTCTTTTCTTTCCACCTCCACCCCAGCATCTGTTGTTTTGGGACTTTTTAATCTGAGCCATTCTCAGAGTTACTGATATCTCATTGTGGGTTTGATTTGCATTTCCCTAATGATTAGGGATGTTGAACATTTTTTCATGTGTTTATTGGCCATTAGTTTATCTTCATTTGAAAATTTTCTGTTCATGTCTTTGCCCACTTTTTAATGGGGTTGTTTGGTTGTTGCTGATTTGCTTGAGTTCTCTGTAGATTCTGGTTATCAGTCCTTTATCAGGTGCTTAGCATGTGAATATTTTTTTCCCATTCTGTGGGCTATTTGCTCTTTTGGTTGTATCCTTGGCTGTGTAGAGTTTTTAATTTGATCAAGCCCCATTTATTTATTTTTGTTGTTGCTGAGATTGCATTTTGGGTCTTCTTCATGAATTCTTTGCCTAGGCCAGTATCTACAAGAGTTTCTTTAACATTTCCTTCTAGGATTCTTATAGTTTCTTGCATTAGGTTTAAGGTTTTTATTCGTCATGAGTTAATTTTTGAAAGTGGATCCTGTTTTAGTCTTTTACATTTGGCTATCCAGTTTTCCCAGTATCACTTATTGAACAGGGATTCTTTTCCTCAGTGTATGTTTTTATCTATTTCTTAAAAATCAGATGGAAACATGAGGATGACAATTTCACCTCTGCATTCTCTGTTCCAATCTGTAGGTCTCTGTTTTTGTGCCCAAACCATCCTGTTTTGGTTACTATAGCCTTGCAGTATTCCTTGAAGTCTGGTAAAGTGATGTCTCTTACTTTGTTCTTATTATGTAAGGTTGCCTTGACTATTCGGGGACTTTTCTGGTTCTGTATGAAGAATCTGATACCGGATTTTTAACACTGGATTTCCAGGCTCTTGGTCTCAATGATTCGATGAATGAAATCGATAGACCATAGAACGAACAGTGAGGTTTTATTTACAGCTCAAAGAACCAAACCTCCTTACAGGGCAGGATACGAGTGAAAAGAACTCTTACAAAGGGCCAAGCCTCTTTGTAGAGCAGGATCAGCAGCAGAGGTGTTACAGCTACAGCTCAAGTGTTACAACTCCTACAAAGAGCCAAGCCTCTTTGTAGGGCAGGATCAGCAGCGGAAGTGTTACAGCTACAGCTCTTACAAAGGACCAAGCC
>NW_003852401.1:40095010-40122489 GCF_000181295.1 Otolemur garnettii
CAGGATCAGCACTAGAAGTGCGGCAGCTCTCACTTCTTCCTCTGGATGGTCGGCTGAAGTCTTCTTCTTCTTCTCTATCTTCCTTGAAGGTCTGGACGATTTGCCCCCAGGCTCTCTGCCCGGGGCCTTTTATAGGTGTAATAGCTTAGCTGTGATTGGTCCATAAAATGGACCGATCAGGAGCAGGATTGAAAATGGACCAATCAGGGATGGGCACCAGTTTTCCCTTGATTGACAGGTCCTCTAAGCCGCTCTACTGGAGCCTCTGGGGGAAGAAAGCTCCCTCGCTTGCCCCAACCTGCCAGTTTTTTTGCCGGCTGCTGCCACCAAGACAGAAGTGGCAGATCCCCCAGGCCCTGCTCGGCTGAGCTGGCTGGGGTGCCACTTTTCCGGTATCAAATAGAAATATTTGTTCTAGATCTGCAAAAAATGGCATTGATATTTTAATGGAAATTGCATTGAATCTATAAATCCCTTTGGGTGGTAGAGCTATTTATCAAGGTTGATTCTGCTGATCCATGAGAATGGTATATTTTTCCATCTGTTTACAACCTCTGTAATTTCTTTCCTCTATGTTTCATAATTCTCCCAAGAGAGGTTTTTTTTTTACCTCTTTTGTTAAGTATATTCCTAGGTATTTTATTTTCTTTGTTGTCTAATAGGTTGGGTAATGACATACCCCAGAGAGTTGGTCTGAGGACTAACAAGTTAATACCTATGAATTACTTACAGCAGAGCTGGACACAAACTCGATAATTATTAGTTTTAAAAAAACCTGAATCATAGATCTATGTGCTTTTCAGGACTTTTTGTTTTTCTGCAGTATAGATAGTAACTGTAAATCTTTAAAATATATTTAGACTTTGCTAGCTGACAATTTTTGTAACAATGCATCATATCATTATAAAGTGTGATCCTATACTGTAAAATACAGAAGGCACATAAAAGATTAAATTTATAAGGCTATCTCAGGTACATATCAGTAATACTATAGACAGAATAGTACATAAAAGTGACAGCAAGCACTCACCACTGTCTCTATAGTAACCATGGAATTCAACATTGTCTGAAAAAAAAATTGAAATCTATTAGTTTTCATAGAACTGTGTATGAGGTAGTGGGGTCATTTAACAGAACAAAAGTTCTTTATGAAGGATTTCATGGATAAGACAAATATTACTCTAGATTTTAAAACTTTTATGTGTTACTTGATAATGCATTTTCTAAAAGAAGCCATTTTATGTACTTAAGAATTTGAGTCTTGAGACCAGAAGCTTGTTTGCTTTGGGGGCCTAGCAATAATCACAGACCTATCCAGACCTTGATTTTTCTCATCTGTACATTGGAGTTTCTGAGACTGAAATTAGATAAAGCATATGAAAACACTGTTTGTATTACAGGATTCATTAGAGTGCCATATGATTGCAGTGTTTCCAAAATGCTAAAGTTCTAATGGAAGTTGTTTAGTGCTCCATAAAAAACGTTCTGCCATCAGAGTTTGGAGAACACTATATGCTTGTAGAAGCTACTCTTGGGGTTCAGCATGGGTTCCCTAGGACTTCCCACTTCCATGCTAGAGCTGACTCCTCACTGCCAGTGCTGGAAGTACCTGGAGTTCACATTCTTCATAAAGTAAACCTCTTCAGTGACTGACAACCATTGGTATACAGATACAGAACTTTTCTGCACCTCAGGTGGGATAGATATAAGGTGTAGATTGTAACCCATATGCCAGAATTCCCTGAGGAATTATCTGCCAGTTGCCCACAGTGGCTACTACCTTGATAACACATCCTCAAGTGGGTTGCCTTTTTCCCTGTTCTCACCTTTCCATTCCCTACCAATATTTTGGCACCACCCCAGAATGTCGGTAGTCTTTAAATCCTCTTCTATGGGTCTACTTCTGAAAGTTCCCAAACTAAGACAATAACATAGCATCCTTTGTGGAAATTCATAATTACTTTAGCATATTAAAGACTTTTAAAGATTTTTTTTTTTTTGAGACAGAGTCTCACTATGTCTCCCTCAGTAGAGTGCTATGGCTTCACAGCTCACAGCAACCTCAAACTCTGAGGCTTAAGCCATTCTTTTGCCTCAGCCTCCCAAGTAGCTGGGACTAAAGGCACCTGCCACAATGCCTGGCTTTTGTTTGGTTGTAGTTGTCATTGTTGTTTGGCAGTCCTGGGCTGGATTCAAACCCACCAGTTCCGGTGAATGTGGCTGGCACCCTAGCCACTGAGCTTCAGGCACTGAGCCAAGCATATTAAAGACTTTGAGAAGCCCAGAAAGACTAATTCACTGACATTTCACAGTATAACAGTATTCCAACCTCCCTTATTTCACCTGTCAAGGCAGGAGTTTTTTTGTTTTTTTACAAAAAGACGCAACAATTTTATTTTTATTGTAAACCAACAATTTATAAACTTAGGGAATACACAGTGATGTTATAATCTATGAATACAATGTGGAATAATTAAATCAAACTAGTCAATATATCCATCACCTCAAATACTTAACATTTTTGTGGTAAGAACATTTGAAATTTACTCTAATATTAAGTATAATTACCACATTGTGCAACAGAACTCAAAAAAGAATGAAGCATTCTTCATAAGATTTTGCATCTTTGACCATCAATAAGATAAAATATCATTTTCAAAATAGCATACAAACATGAGTGTATTTAACCTACATCCTCCAGGTCATAATAAAGCAAGCTGGTGAACGGAGTAATAATTCATGGTATTTCATGTTTAACAAACTGTTAACAGAGAAAGTTGGTTGAAGAAAGGCATATGAACATTGACTTATAAGAATTAGAACCGAGGGGCTCCATAATCATTTGGCATCTGTTCAATATTGTATCTGTGGTTAGAAATAAACATGACAGGAACTCCAGGGATTTTCCAGATTCTTTGTTTAAGATCTCGGTCAACTGTGGCCACGATGTAACACTTGTGCTGAGTTACTCTCTGTACTAAGCAGTCATCTGCATAGGTTCCTTTGTGTGTGCATGGTAATCGTTCAAATCTTGGATCCTTGGCAATCCTGAGGGCCACGCAATACTTCTGCCCCAATTTCTCAATTTCAGCCATTACACAGTCAGTTATACAAGGAATGCACTTGGCATACAGGCAGTCCATCATTGACTGAACTAAGTCCAGTTTGGCTTTAATGGAAAAGTTGATAAAGTTGGTATCAACCAAGATGTGGGAAGGTGGGCCCAGTTGTGTATTATATTGGAAGAATAAGCATGAAGGGTGCTGGGGGACTTCTCTTTCCTTTAATGTGCTGGGATCCTTCTTTTCTTTCTTTTTAGGTTTCAATCTGTCCTTTTCTTTAAGCCTCTGATCCCTGAGACTAAGCATTTACTTCATAGTTGCCTACTTCCTTGTTTTCTTTTGCTTCCCCATGCTCACGCCACACTCTTATTTCTTCCGGAATCCAAGGCAGGTGTTTGGATCAGGTCAGTGGTTTTCAATTATTTTTAGGGAATATAAACCCTTTAAAGACTGAAATCTTGCATTGAATTGCTTATTGCAAAGTATGTCCTTTTTATATGTACATGTATAATATTACTTTATGCACCCAATTTATAACACTACTGCATTAAAAAGAGATCAATGAGGATCAATTGGATTAACATCTAAATTTTAAAATTGGGATTTCGAAAAATTTAAATTTTTGTCAGGTTCATCATCAAATTTATTTTTGTACCGTATTTGGTTTCATGATACTGGAGTCACACAATTAGGTACTTGCAAGTAGAAACAGTACTTAAACATTTTGCTTTGCAATTTCAGGAGTGTTTTCAATTGAACTGAACCAAAAACTTCAATGAGATGTAGTAGAAACTGCCAGCACAGAAGTTAAATCAATGCTAGCATATAAAAACTGTCACGTGCCATCCCTAGTAAGCTACCAATTAAGAGGAAGTTCATGCTGATGTGCCTGAGTTGGTCTAAATATTCACTTTTTTAATAGGGTAACACTTGTCTAATATTTTTATGTTACCAAGATTAAAATTGTATCAAAATTTTAATTTAAAACACTTTAGAGATTTCTGTGCCTTTGTTAGAAATTCACAAATTTTTACCTAATTTTACACATTTATTTTGCTAGCATATTAAGTTTGAAGATTTAGTTTCTTCATTACCCAGAACACATTTGTAGTTGTACACAGTGTGACAGCATAACCCTCATGTGCCAAACTGAACTTGCTTCTCTTACTAAAGCTATCAGGTAGACCAATCAGATTATGTTTAGAATATAGTTAGTGAGGTTTATTTTACAAGCTAACAAACCCACATGTGCATTTTCATTTGGAATAATCGTATAAAAATATTCATGTTTTGGTCAACATACCCAGTAAAGTTCAGTATGATATGTGAATGATGTTACTCTTGGCCACTATAATTACAAATAATTGCCAAATTAGGGAATATAAAGAGCACGTAGAAACTTGTATGGCTTTTCTAATTTTATTTTAAAGTACCCTGGCATCATTTCAGTATTGAGGCTCTTCTACATGACATATATTTGGATATATTTTAGCAACCACTTCAATAGGCACTTTAGCTTCTGTGTGTCATGTAATTTTTCAGATGGGTGCTGTGTGAAAAATGGGTCTAAATGTTTTAAAAATGTTTCTTTTCTAGTGTGTCTGTTTGTAGTATTTTAACAAAGTAACAAATGTTATATTTTTCCACAAACCTATATAAAATAACATAAAATATAAAATTATATTAAATTAAGGTAAGCTCTGAAATGGCTTTTGTTTTTGGCCAATTGATCTGTAAAGATATGCATTAATGAAGACTTCATTAATTATTCATGATACACTCTTGGAGTCTTTTCTAGATTTTATTTTTCATATAAGGGTACTAATTTTATTATTTAGCCCTATACCCTCAACAAAATACAATTGGAATGCCAACAGAGCAGGTTTTAATAAACCCTACCTCAGTCTCTTCAGGGCTATAATATGCTTCTTCATATGCAAATATGTATTTTTTAATTTGAATGATTCTTTAAGTGCATTTTCATTGTCAGATTTTTATTTTGTATGCCTACAAACGCACATTTACAAAGTCCTTGGCTTTCTCAGCAAACATTTGAAGATCTCTTCCTCATAAGGAATTACAAATGGAATTGGAAATCAGAGTTTCCTGAGTTCTCGCTTTCACCCTTATTCTTCAGGGACTGACTTGGGGTTTTTTTGGCCACACAGAAGGTCTGGCCTCAGATTTGTCATCTGTGAAATGGGATTTACACTGCTCTCAAATCAGATATGGAGAGGAACAGATAAATGCCTTATAGCTCTCTTTGATGCTGCAAACCACCTCTGAAGTTTAACTGTGGTGTTTGTAAAATAGGAGGACAGAGAAGGCGAGATTGTTTAGAGAATCAGCAGAAGTTATTCAGTACTGATTTAAGTAGCAGAGAGCTAAAATGAAATTTATTTATTTACGAGTACATTCAGCACATGCTTGTTATTTATGCCGTGCATTGTCTACGCTCTGAAAGTGGAAGTTAGGGCAAGATAGTCACAGTTCTTCCCTTCTCAGATCTTGGTATATTCGATGTTATGGTAAGGAAGTACTAGGTGGTATGGGGAGCATACAGGGAGAAACTAACTTGGTCTGCATGGCCTACGTGGCAGGGAAGATTATTTCAAGTATGTTGGAATGTTTGCGCCATAAGATTTCATCCACAACAATTGGGATCCATATGTTAGAAGCAATTTTCTGAGGTTTAAGGAAGCAATCACTATAGGTCATACATCTTGGTAGCGTCAAGGGTTTTGATGTCAGCGTTGTATCTGGGTTCACTTATGTCATCAACGCAAAACTAAGTCCTAGAACTGATGATATTATTGGCTTTTGGAGAGAACTTAGACCAGTTTCAAATGCAGGTCCTTATTAATATTTACTTTACTTACACTTTAGAACTGAATGGTTGTGAAATAACTGTACCAAGAGAGTGACAATCAAAATAGACATCTGCTAATATTAGTTATAGTACATGAATATTTTTACTTCCTCCACAGAAGACAAACATTTTCTATAATGTGTAGATGCAAGTTTAGGACATTGTGAATGAACAAACTGGCTTGGGAAAGAAGCCTTCAGTGGATGTTTGATCTGCCTGATACTGACAGTAATTTTTTCTCTCACTTTATTAATGAGGATTTCAAGATGTAATAAAATGTCTTACCCCACTCCCTTCTATTTCTAGGCTTATAATTTCAGGTTTAACTCTCGGCCCTTTCTATGTGACAGTCATTCAAAAGCCTCACAACACTTCCTATTTATGAGAGTGATCATCACATGCTATCAATTGGACCTTACTATGGATTCTCTAAGGTGGTTTTAGGCTACTGGGGTGGGGTGTTTGAGGTGTTGATCTAGGGGGAGAAAAAATGGAGTGGATGGGTATCCAAGGCTCATTTTTACCTGCTTTGAATTTCTCTTGGGGTCAGTCTTAGATGTACAAGATTTTAAAGCTCACCTTTCAGGTCTGATTATTATTGCTATAAAATTTGCATATGTCCATATTAGAAAAGGAAGAATGAAGGGAAGGAAACAGATGAAAAAGCAGATCAGCTGCCTGTGGACGTTGCCGAGGAAGCATTGGTAAAGTCTCTCTTTCCACTGCTGTCATGTCTATGTCAGAGTCTCCTAAAGAGCCCGAACAGCTGCAGAAGCTCTTCATTGGAGGCCTGAGCTTTGAAGCGGAAGCTCTTCATTGGAGGCCTGAGCTTTGAAACGACTGATGAGAGTCTGAGGAGCCATTTTGAGCAATGGGGATGCTCACAGACTGCGTGGTAATGAAAGATCCAAACACCAAGTGCTCCAGGGGCTTTGGGTTTGTCACACAGGCCACGGTGGAGGAGGTGGATGCAGCAATGAATGCAAGGCCACACAAAGTGGATGGAAGAGTTGTGCAACCAAAGAGAGCTGTTTCCAGAGAAGATTCTCAAAGACCTGGTGCCCACTTAACTGTGAAAAAGATCTTTGCTGGTGGCATTAAAGGAGATACTGAAGAACATCACTTCAGAGACTGTTTTGAACAGTATGGGAAAATGGAAGTAAGTGGAATCATGACTGAATGAGGCAGTGGCAAGAAGAAGGGTTTTGCTTTTGTTATGTTTGATGACCACGATTCTATGGGTAAGATTGTCATTCAGAAATACCATACTGTGAATGGCCACAATTGTGAAGTAAGGAAAGCCCTATCAAAGCAAGAGATGGCTAGTGCTTCATCCAGCCAAAGAGGTCGAAGTGGTTCTGGAAACTTTGGTGAGGGTTATGGACGTGGTTTTGGTAGAAGTGACAACTTTGGCTGTGGAGGAAACTTCAGTAGTCCTGGTGGCTTTGGTGGCAGCTGTGGTGGTGGTGGATATGGTGGCAATGGGGATGGCTACAATGGATTTGGTAATGATGGAAGCAATTTTGGAGGTGGTGGAAGTTACAATGATTTTGGTAGTTACAACAATCAGTCATCAAATTTTGGACCCATGAAAGGAAGAAATTTTGGAGGCAGAAGCTCTGGCCCTTATGGTGGTAGTGGCCAATATTTTGCCAAACCACGAAACCAAAGTGGCTATGGTAGTTCCAGTAGCAGCAGTAGCTATGGCAGTGGCAGAAGGTTTTAATTATTCCCAGGAAACAAAGCTTAGCAGGAGAAGAGAGCCAGAGAAGTGACAGGGAAGCTACAGATTACAACAGATTTGTGAACTCAGCCAAGCACAGTGGTGGCAGGGTCTAGCTACTACAAAGAAGACATGTTTTAGACAATACTCATGTGTAAGGGCAAAAAACTCAGGACTGTATTTGTGGCTAATTGACTATTTTAGTTTCTGTTCTGTGGAAAGTGTAAATCAGACCAATAAAGGATATAGTTTAATGTAGTTTTATGTAGTTTAATGTAGTTTTTTTTTTCACCCATGTTGTTGATTGCTAAATGTAATAGTCTGATCATGACGCTGAATAAATGTGTCTTTTTTATTTTTTCAAATGTGCTGTGTAAAGTTAGTCTACTTTGAAGCCATTTTGGTAAACTTTCCAAAAGTGCAAAGCTAGAATTCCTTCAGGATGATGCCAGGTTCTAATTCATTTACAGCCTGCTTTGGTGAAGAAGCCATTGTCTTCAGAAATCTTGGTGTAGTTGAACTGAGGGTTACTGTTGTGACCTGAAGCTCACCATTCAAAGGGGTCATCCAAGGAAAATCATGGAATTATTGGTTATAAAGGAGATTGTTGGCATATCCTATGCAATATATCTAAATTGAATAATGGTACCAGATAATATTACAGATGAGAATGAAGCTTGTGTATTTACCATTATCATGTTTAATCAATAAATGACTTAATTCTCTTGAAAAAAGAAAAAAAGAAAAAGTAGGTCAGGGTGTAAAGACAGTTTCATGTATTTCTGAGATCAGTCAATCCACTTCCTATGTTTTACAGATGAGAAAATGGAGGTCAAGAAAATAGCTATGTCTTTTTTCTTGAAAACAGAACTAAAATCAAAAGTTTTTTAATTGCTTATTCTGAATTACCAATAAACTTTTCCTTCCTTTTTTCTCTTCCTGAAAACATTAGAAGAAGCATTTGGTGAATTAATCTAACCTTGGGTAAATAGCCATGAATCTCCCACAGTGTGTGGTCTCTAGGAGCCACACCACTGGTCTTCGGGTCAGGCAGTGAAGGCCTGTGTGTATATGCAGGGGTGAGCAGAGGGATGTTACTGGTGATAGCCACACACATATATTTAGAATATCCAAAATGCATTTGGCCCTAAGCAGTTCCCTTCTCACCTAATTCCTACCCATGTGTATTTCAAGAGAACTCAATCCATATGTTTCTGATTTACTTTCACTAAGTCATCTGCATGTTGTTGGTGAGAGTCCTTTGATGTCTAAGAAGACTTATGAGCAATTTTTATGGCCTCTCTGAGCCTTTGTTCTTTCAAGAGGCAAGATGTGCTTTGCTTGCATGGATGGTGCTCTTACTGGAACAATCCAAAAGTTCCTCTAAAACTTGGGAGGATAAAGAGTGCGTCCTAACCTCGATGAAAGACCCATTCTTTTTCTCAAGGCCAAAGCTTTAGAGAAAAAGATCTTGTCTGACTCAAGAAAAGGATATGCTGTCAACATTTCAGCATCCCCCCCCTGTTTTTCAGTGCTTTGATCCTTTTGTGTTGGGCCAAATTGATTCCTCTTGGCTTTTTGAGAAGGCTAGTTTATTAAAATATTATTTTATGCTTGTTATCCTTTCAATTATTTTCCTTTCCTCTTTTCACACTGGAGGTCAGGCCCTTAATAATTCCTTGCCTCAGAGATTGTTTCTTTTTTGGTAGTGCTGACAGCAGAATCTTAAACTTATTAATGTTATTATCTGGTTACCCCACTAAAGTTATAATTAGGTACTCCAGAAAGTAAGGGAACATAGAGAATTATTTTTTAAGACAAGGAGTTCAGGGAGGGTAATCCCTTTGGCTGACATGGGAAATGAGAATAACAGATCCTTTTAGAGCGAGGCTCATATTCCACTCCTGGCAAAGTCTCCGGGAGGTAACAAAATCTCAGAAATGGTGGCCAAATGAAGCGCTGGGAACTGCACCCTGAGTTCAAAAGTTACAAAAGTGCTCCAGTTTTCTACAGCCTATGCAAGGCAGAGAAGCAGCCAAACTGCCAATAACCCACAAGAGCCACATGGACTGGCTCACAGGGCATCAGTAAGGACCAGGGTGGAACAGCGTGAGAATTCCCTGGGGCTGTGGTAATGCTCAAGACCTTGGGACCTTTCTTTCTGCAGAGACAACAATGGTTAACACTGAATTCCTTTAGTATGGTAGAATGAAGCTATCATCGGATTGACAACAAATTAAAGTAAATGTGGACATGAGATAATTCTGGAATACTTGATTATTTTTGAATGCCACAAATATCAGTTCATCTCCTAGGTGATGCCATCATGTGTCAAGTTCTGGATCAGGAAAAGTGATCATGATATGTTTCCATTTCTGCCATCAAGTTGCTTACAACTGATTTGTAAGCAGAGCAAGGCTGTCACACTGAATTTTATTAACTTTTGTAGAATGCCTTAATAAATTCCAGTGATTGTAAAGTGGTTATTCATTTTAATTTCTACAGTACTTCAAGGGAGAAGGAAATTTTCTTATCCCCATTTTACTGATAAAGAAGCCAAGGTTTAGGAAGAGGATAGCTTCCCTAACATCATGCAGCTAGTAAATAATCAAGTCAGGACCAGAGCTAAGTCTACTTGATTCTGATTTCAGTGATTTTAATCTCAGCTTTATACTGCTTTTGGCAAACTATAAAATAGTTCATATAATTATATGTGGGAGAGAGCAGATTCAAAAAGAGGAGTTTGTCGAAAGCTGGAGTGATCAGGGATGGGCTTATGAAGAGATGGGATTTAAAGTGTCATAGAATAAATGTTGGTGTAATACAACTTACACATCATATAATTTCCCCCCTGACCTTTACAGATGTGGAAACTGAGCTCTCATACATGACCAAATTCAGGCAAACAATGGATAAAGGCAGAACAACATAATTGAAAGTCCAGTGGTGGGAATGGGAATGTTTAGTCATTTTTACAGTAAGAAAACAAATCAGAGTACAGCAGAAAGTGACTTGGGCAGAGAAATGAGCTGCAGTGGACACAAGGAGGGTGGGGTGCAGAAATTATAGAGGCCTGTGTATTCCAGGCTGTAAATCTGAATGTTATCTCAACATGTATCTTGAATGTTTGCTAAAAAGACTTATTTTTGAATCCCATGCCATCTCTAAATCAGAAATTTTATCTTGATAAGGGCTGGTATTCTGGATTTTTCACAGGCCTCCCTACCCAGCATCCTGGTGACTCAGATATTCACTAAAGTTTGGGAACTATTGCTGTAGATAGCTCGGGTCAAGCACATGGCAGTCACAGGAGATTCTGGAACAGAGACGAGGCCCAAGATAATTTATCTGGTTATAAAACATGGATTGGAGACTAGCGCAATCAGCCCAGATCAGAATGTCAGTTATAGTACAGCACAGGGCTTAGCATCTTGGAAATAGCCTAAAGTAGCTTGAGAACAAATGAGAACAGCTGAGTAAAGCTTTATTTGAAAAAAGAACTAATGAACTTGGTGACCAGCTGGATTAGAGAAGCCCTCTCATCTCTGCCTCCTCAAGAGCTCTGAGCTACTGTGATTCTTCTCTGCTGCCCCTCCCCCACCCATTCCCCACCATTGTGAGGGTGATTAAGTAAAATGCAAAACATACTACACGTACATCGCTATTCTGCTTATAAGTGTTTAATGGGTCCCCTTTGCTCTCGGGATCACTTAAACTTAAAAAGGGCCCTTCTCCTAAACTCATTTTTCTCTCACCATTGCCTGAACCTCTTGGTCTCAGTAATTCTGAGCTTGGATCATATCCTTTGTGTGGTTTTGAGTCTTTGAACATGTTATGTTCTGTATTTCTGGAACACCGTTCCCATCCCCTCCTTTCTAGTTAGTGTAGATGTCATATCTTCCAGGAAGCCTTCCCTGGCCACTGCGACCCTGCCCCGGCCGGTTTTAGGGCTTCCTTTCTGTGTCCTCTTGGATTCTGTTTTTTCATCTACTATGCAGGCACCATGAGGGAAGGTCATGTCTTTTTAATGGTTGTATCTTATCATCTAGTCTGGTGTCTAGCACAGGGTGGGGCCCCATGAAGCACTTGTTTAATAAAGGAACAAACAAGTAATTGCAAGCAAGGGAAGTGCCAAGGATGTCACCAAGGTCTCACGCCTCATTACCCTGAAGAAAGGTGATATCAGAGCTCTCACTCATCTCTTCAACCATTTCCACCTTTCCCTTAAAGGAAGCACAGGGTCCTTTTCCTTGTCAGGACAAAAACAGTAGTGACAAAAACTAAAACCTAAACTATTTTAACTGCACCTGTTTCCTTAACACTTAGACGTTGACAGCTTTTCCAATAAAAGAAATAATGATCAGATTGTATATAATAAGCCTGATACTACTATCTATCAACTATGGTTGATAGAACTAGTCTCTATACTGGATAAATCATGTTAGGACAGAGGGCTACCCTGTTATTCATTAAATAGCAGTTTTGCCATTTAAAAGGAACCTTTGTTCCACTGTGAGGGAGAAACAGGGAACAGGGTGCCTTGATCCTGGGAAGAAGCAGCAACCTAGTTTGTGTGTTGACTCTCCGTTTCTGAGATATATAGTCAGCTTTTCTAATGAATCTGCTCGAAGCGGCTGGAATATTATGATTTATAGCACCTTCCCACTCTCTATCATAGCGTTTTATTAGATGGATGGGAAGCTGGTAGTAATGAGGTTAGGAATGAGAAAACATCCATCAAGCCTGCTACATCTTCTCAGGAAAGACAACACACTATCTCATATGTCACAGGCAGCGATCTAGGTCACGATGATATAAAATGCGTGATTAAAACCAAGCATTGACACTAGATAATAGGCATCTAGTTAAAAAATAGCTCTAGTGTTCCCGACTTTTAATTAAACCCAACTCGTAAATATGCACTGTGGTAAATATACTGCAGAATGGGGCTTGTTTATATTCCACCACATAACAATTACCTCTAGAATGGGTGCTTTATTTCACTACATGGTGTTATTAGTCAGGCGATGGACTGAAATACAAATGTTAAGGCTGTGGTGTCAGACAAGCACGCTAGAGCAAGGATGATCCCTCTGCTCCTGTGCTCCCCTCCGGCCTCCCTGTTTGCCTGCCTTCTCCCCTCTCCAGTATCCACTCACTCCCTCTACCAAAGTTATCAATCTAAAATAAAACGCCTTTAATGATTTCCAGCAATCTCTCATAGTACCTTTGATGGCCTCAGTAATAACTGGAAGAGAGAAGATCCTTTAAATCCACAGCCTGGGCTTTCCGTCAGTCTGTCCTAGTACCAGGTTTACTTTCTGACGGGGGATTCATTTCTGAGACAGTTTAGAAATAAACAGTCTGACTTCTATATTAATATCAACACATTATATATGCATTGCATATGATGCTGTGTGCATAATTATACTTTAAGAGAAAAAAACAGGCTATAACATATTATGTAAAGCATAATAAACTCATTTTGAGTTCACACAAGAAAAATAACCTAGATTGGTTAGTGTGTACAAAAATACAGTTAGTCTTAGAAGATTCAGAATGTTCTCAACACAGATGATAAATAGTTCAAATGATGAATATTTCAATTACCCTTATTTGATCATTGCAGATTACATGCATGTGCCAAAATATCTCACTTGCCCCATAAATATGTACAGTTGTTATGTATTAATACAATAAGAAAAATACCTAGAATATCATATAACAAAATAAACACAGTGATGGTGGCTAGGTAGCAGGAGTATGGGTGATTAGTAGGGTGTCCTTTCTTGTGATCACCTGTATACTCTGATTTATCTGTAGTTATCATATATTTCCTACATAATCAAAATAACTATAACAAATTAAGAATAAATCAAAAAATAAAAAGAAACTATCTGGAATGAATCTACTAATAACAATATCATATTAGTGAGGAGGCATGGGGAGGCTCATTGAGCAAGTTTTTAAACTTTTATTAGCTGTCTCCAATACGTGGGTGATAGACTACAGCACAGGCAGAGCTCCGGTGGAGGTCTAGCCTGAACTCTAGCACTAAGTGGTCATGTGACATTTATCCTGTCTTGCTCACGAAACTTTAGTGAGTTTTCAAATGTGAAAAATGTGGGGATTACTGATGCTGTTGGTCCACAGATCACAATTTGAGTGGTACGGTGTTAAAATATGGGGATCATTTTTCACCATCTCAAGTTTTAAAGTTCTGGCCCTTCTTTCCCTGTCTCTTCAGCATAATTCCTTATTATTTACGTTGCATCAGTGGAACACCTGCCTCCATTGAACAGCATTGTGCCAGAGGCGGTATCTTTTGACTCACAGCATTACATTAGGACTATTTCTGAATGTCTGACTACCCTCACGAAGGTCAGTTCCACTCAGTATTTCTCAGGTGTCACGCTCTAATTTTGTAATCCATCCCTGTGATCAGACGACTTCCTGTCCGAGCTGTTCCTTAGCCCTTTAGATCCCACATGCTCACATTTAAGCTTTTCTCTCTTGGATCTCAGAGGAGATGAAGAACAGCTGATCACCTGTGGGAGTCGTTTATCCTTAACTGGCGTGGACAGATGGACCGACCATGTGCCTTACAGCGAGAAAATTCTGCTAATAAACAGGAAGCCAAACAGCCAAGCCTGTCCCCCAGGACTATGTCTCCCCAGACCGAGGGGCAAAAAATGCTGTACCTGGGACAGTGGAGCTGGGCTTGCTCTGAGCTGTCTGTGTGCAGTTGGAGTAAGGAAAGTTCCCTCCTGCATGGAATTTAGCTTATTATTTTATTTCTTTTTCATATGAAGATCAGGCCTCCATTCTCCTTCCCTTTATTTTCATTCAGTTTTGATGTGATTGCTATAATTACGTGTCAGCTATTACCAAGCACTTTCTAATTACTCCATTTGTTGCTGAGATTACTGTTACGACATACTGCTTTGTTCATTAGTGAACTCTGAAGGGACTTCCTTGCACATGTCACCCTGAAGAGACAGTCTGATTTTACATGACATGCTCAAAAGCCCTATTATTTTGAACAAATTCAAAAATTAGTGTGTGATTTTCAGTCGGATTTCCTCAACTAGTACAGAACGGCGCTTTACACTGCTGACGGTGTTGTTGCTAGGGGAAATTATCAATGAAATTATTTAACAAGAGTATAAAAAAAGGAAACATTTATGTGTGAATCAATATTTTGCTTTTGATTCTTTAAGATAACAACCTGGTGTTTTAATTTTTAAATCACTGGAGTTTTTCATTAATAGTGATTTTTGTCTTTCACTGTCTGGATTGGTAGCTTTTGTGATTTTAAACGCAGCTTCTCTAAATGACTTATGGGGTCATCTTGAGCAATTCCTCAGCTGAATCTCACTGTATCCATCTGTAAAATAGTCAGAATAGAGGTATCCTTTAAGGTCTTCATAATTTTGTGAATTCAAAATTGGTTGATTTTATATGTAACATAATGTCTATGTCCTTAAATCTTTAGAAAGCATTGGCTATTACATTTGACAAATTTTTAGTGACTTTATGTGTGTTTTAAGCCTTTTATTGAAAGTCAGTTCTGTCCCTCTTCACCCACTGAAAATGCAGAAATGCAACCTGATTTAGGATATTAGTTTTTATGTTTTGCCGATGTAATTATTTTAGTTTTTATGATGTCTTTTCCTGATTCTAAAATTTTCAATAAAATATTACTTTCTATCTCTCCCTCTCATCACACAAGTACTCACTAAATTGACTACACAATAATAATTTGTGTCTGAAAACTAGAGATAAATGTTTATGGGAAGGTTTTCGCAGTATGCTCTGAGTAGAATATGATGTCCTGAATACAAAGGAAGAGAACGCTGTTTAAAAGTATTGTCTACAGATGGAACTGTAGACACTTGCTTTGTGCACGCAATAAAATTGAGAAAGCATTGATATATGAAATAAAATATCAATAATAAGAGAGAATGACATATTGGGATGAAGGACTGACTGAGAGAAAATGGAGAAGGAAGCAAGATAAGTTCAAAAAAGGAAGAAAATAAGGTGTAACACTAGAATTGACATCTCTAGATAATAAAATGAGTAGTGTGGAGAACAAGCCTGAAGCTCAACTAGAGTCCAAAGGAACAGTCGAAAATATCTGTAGCGATGAAGATCAGTCTATGTAGCAATGGAAATGAGAATACATTTAATAGAAAATACAACATCTACAGTAGAGGAAAATATTTCAGACCAGTGCAATCCCCACCCTGAAACAAAATGTCTCAGTAGAACAATGTATTCCATGAGTGAAACCTCTAGGCATATTCTGAAGAAATAATTCAGTTTAAGTAAGAGTTTCTTCCAAGTGTCTCATCAGAAATAATAAAATGCAAGGTTTGGATGTGTTTCAGACTTTTCCTCTACAACAGCGTTAGTGATAGGAGAATATGAAATAGTAACACTTTCACGGGGATGAGATTTTATTCCAATGATTTCACATCTGTCAAATTGTCGTGAGTGGGATAAAAAAGCAAGCATAAAATATAAGATAGGTAGGGCATGGCTAAAAGACTAGATTAGTCATGTACATTTCCTATGGAAAAAAATTAACCAAAGACGGGCGGCACCTGTGGCTCCAAAGGAATATGGAACCAGCCCCATATACCAGAAGTAGCAGGTTCAAACACAGCCCTGGCCAAAAAAAAAAAAAAAAAAAAAATTAACCAAACACATGACTGTATAGCAGTCAGCTGAGAGATGACATAAACTTAAATATGGGGAAGGCATATTTCAATTTAAAACAAGTAAATGCAGCATTAAATAAAATTATTTGTGTAAACAAAGTCATGATATCAGATTGTAATAAGAGAAATATAAAATATGAAAAAATAAATTTGGTCTAGAGGCTCAATTACATAAACTAAAATAGAAAATGGTTAGAAAAGTATCTTAAATACTATGATTCGAAAATATTCAATTTCACTTCAAAACATTTTGAATTTAAAAGGATAAGTTATTAAAGGACAAAATTTTAAAAATTTAATAAATGTCAAGAAAATATAAAGAAGAGAAAGTGTAAAAAAAAGCCGTTTTATTCAAGAAAATAGAAGGAACTAGGTAAAATCTTGCTATCAAATAAAAACTGGATTGAAAAACGTCTAGCTCTATGTATTATATGAAAACTTTACTTAAAATTACAAGGAAAAATTAGAGTGTAATGACTATGTAAATTTGGTAGGAAAATGCAAAAGATGAAACTGTTGATCTGAAATAAATATTAGTGTAGATTTCAAGGCATTATTTGATAGAGTATAAGTGCAGAAAAATAAGCTTTAAACATCATTTCACATTGAAAAAATGGCATAATTTTCAATGAGTTATGGTTGTCATGAACTTTAATAAATAATGCATAGCTTAAAATATAAATAAAAACGATTAGAAATATACAGAGGTGATATAATCACAATGGTGACACCAATATTGCCATATTACTTTTAGTTCTTGACAGATGAAATAGGAAAAATACAACTAAGAAAATAAGAGGATGAACAATTAAATCATAATATTGACTTAGTAGAAATATGTCTAACTTGATAGACTACATAAATAAAATATTTTTATTTTCTTTTTGGTTGGCCCAAATGTTTTTACAAAATTGGTCATGGACAAATACTACCAACAAAGTCTCAGTAAATTTCCTCACATCATAAATTTTGTTACATGATATTACCTGGCCAAAATGCAATATAAATATTAACAAAATCGACACCCATAAATATAAACAAAAAGGAGAAAATTTTGGCTTTTAAAAAAATCTCTTAAGTATGTTATGGCCAGGTAATAAGTAAAAATAAAATTACAGGCTAGAAAATAATGAGGATACCTCAGACAGTGCTTTCTGGGAAATGGCAAAGATTTTAATGCAGAAGTAAATTATTTACTTAAGCTATTCAGTAATAAAACAAAGGCTGCAAAATAAATACTTTAATTCATTGGGTAAATAAAAACAAAGCAACTGCAGAAGGAATTTAATTATAAGAATAATTTTAGCATTAATTAGTATAAAAGAAAAAACAGAAATAAAATAAAAAACTAATTCTTTAGGAGAAAAATACTGATAGCCTCTAATTATCAGGATAAATACAAATGAAGTAGAACCCAAAGGCACACAATTTGGAATGAGATATAATTAATGTCTAAATGTTCCTTCCTCAAAACCTTCACTTGCCTAGTGTGATACATCACTCCGCAGGATGTCCTACTTTGGATACCCCTTTGTTCTTCCGCATATTGCTTGCTCTGTGAGGCTCCCAATGTGGGCATTCCCCACCATCAACCCTTAGTCCTCTTCTCCTGTGACTTTCGATATAATTCTCGTGTATGTGATTCCCAACCTTACGGTCCCACTCCAGATCTATTCCTTGAAATCTGCCTGTCTATTTAGTATTTCTTCATGGAAATATAATAGGTATTTTTACCCTTAATATATACAAAATTAACTCTTGATTGCCTCTTGCACATTTTATAAGCCAATGCATACTCTTCTCTTACCTGCTCTGTCCCCACCGTGGTCCACACTGTGACTCACCTTTGCTTGGATTATTCTCACAGCCTCTTTACTGGACTCTCATTTCCACATCTGACCCTTCTATTCTTCACCCAGTTGCAACAGAGGGTCATCTTTTCATAAACACATACTAAAATTCTTCCATGGATCATATGTGCAAATAAAATAATACCTATTTTACACAAAACCTGCACATACATGTTTATAACAGCTTTATTCATAATTGCCAAAAACTTAGAAGGAACCAAGATGTCTTTCAATGGGTGAATGAATAAACAAACTGTTACATCCAGACAATGGAATTTTATTCAGGGAAATCAAGCAATGAGCAATCAAGCCATGGACAGACTTGGAGGAACTTGAAATGCATACTGCTAAGTGAAGGAGGCCAGTCAGAAAAGGCTTTGCATTGTATCTTTCCAGCTATATGACATTCTGGAAAAAAAAACATAGTGGTTGCCAGGGTCTGGATGAAGAGGGTGGGGAGGCATGGATCGGTGCAGCATAGGGATTTTAGGTCAGTGAAACTATTCTGTATGGTACTGAAATGGTGCATACGTGCATTTATACATTTGTCAAAATCCATACCACTGTCCAACAAAAGAATAAACCCTAATGTACACTGTGGACTTTAGCTAACAGTGTGTCAATATTGGTTCATCCCTTGAACCAATAGTACTATGGTGATGTACCATAGTAATGGAAGGTGTTAATAACAGGGACACCTGTGTGTGAATGTGGATGTGGGGGAGAAATGGGGGAGTGAATGAGGTCGGGAGGGAAGGGGTTATATGGGAGCTTTCTCTACTTTCTGTTCATTTTTGTTCTGTATTTCTAAAACTGATAAAAAGTAAAGTCTATTTTTTAAAGAAGTCTAAGCTCTTTACCATGATCCACAAATTCTCATCACAAATTGTCCCATTCTTGATTATGGATGACAGCAATATTTTGTGTTTTACATACAGAACTTTGCAAATTCAGCTTCAGTTTCCCCCTTTGATCTGAAATCCCAGTACCTAATCTCCTCCTTTACAGTAACTCTTGGGCAGCCACAGAAAAACCTGAATGCTTCATTATGCGGCCACTCTCCAGAATCCTGCCAAGTTGTTCTTTGTATCACTCCTTATAGTTTAGCCACCTTATATTTCTTTTAATACATCAAACACAGGAAGTTCTATCCTGCCTTGGCATATTTGGGGATTTTTTCTTCATTTTATTAAAAATTATGTTCTTCCTAATTTTCCAGCTCTGTGTTTAATTGTCACCCCATAGCAAGTTCTTACCAGCCTTTTTTATTAAACTTTGAATTCCCTGAGCCTTGTAGCCCCCACCCATATTATTTGCTATTGTGCTTTAGTTCCTTTATATTATTCATTACAATTTGTAAATTTTTTTTGCTTACTTGTTTACTGTTGTTCCTCCCTCACTAGACTGTGAGATCTTAAAGGGCCTGAAACCATCTGTATTTTGTTCATTAGTATTTACCCAGCGCTGTGCGCAGTGCCGTGCACAGAGTAGATGGTCAACAGTGGGGCAATTGGTGGGAAAATATGATTTCAGCATTGGGTACGGAAAAGATAAAATATTAAAAGCGAATGTCACGAGCAACTTTTTATGCTACCTAATTTGACAAACTTAATAAAATGGACAATTTCTTCAGAAAATATGAATTTCTAAAAATATGTTGAAGGAATAGAAAACTTAAATGGTCAAGCAATAAATTGATAATGTTGTTAAAGAACTATTCTGAGAAGAGAGCAGGCAAAGAATATTTTGAGGGTAATTTTCCCAAAACCTTCAAGAAAAAAGCAATTTCCATATAATTTTTAAAATGTTATTGCACGTAGGAAAAAGATAAATTGACTTCCAATTCATGAAATGAATTGAAATATAGCCAGTTCACATAACAACAAAGATTTTAAAACCTTAAATACATAATAGTAATTCAAAACCAGAATATATTAAAAATAATGTGCTATGAACATTTTGTTAAGATTAGAAAAGAATAAAGTGATCCCACATCCACCTTATGAATTGAAAAACAGCTAGTTTACTTAAAAATAAAGATACAAACCCTTAGATAAATAATATCAACTCAAATATAACATTATGTTAAAATACTACTATAGTATGAAGATGTTGACTTTATCAAAGGCATGCAATGGAATTTTAAAAGTAGAAAATTTATTAAAATTATTCATCATATCAAGAAATCAATAAAAGGGAAAAATTTACATGATGATTTCAGTTAATGATGAAAGGTATTTTAGAAATCCAATTTCAGTGTATGAAAAAACTTTCTGTGAAGTGGAAATAAAAAGATATATATTTAGTATAAAGAAAACTACTCTAAACCCAAAGCAAATATTTGAGCTAAATGTGAAAAACTAAAGGAAGCATAGAGTAATATTTGAAAACAGATTTAACCCCTGAAATCTCAATTTCCTTATCAGTAAAATAGAGATAAACTATTAAATTAACTTTATAGGGCTGTCACTATATTTGTAAATAGCTTTACACATAGTAATAAAAATTAAGTTTGTGTTTATTTCTCTCTCTTCCTTATTATTAAAGTATTGAGAGTAGTTTCATTTTGAATGATAAATATATAGAAACTTAGGGCAACTTACAGGGGATGGACTGGAGCAAGACGATCAGAAAAGGGAATGATATTAGATTTGGGGTTGTAAGAATTTAGAATAGTGAGGTTAGGGAGGAAGGGCCTTGGATCTAGAGATTCACATTCCTCAATACTGAATGGCTTCATAATAAATTCATAGCCTGGGGTTGCAGATATGAGTGGAGGAGAGAAAAAGAGCAATCATGAGAGTTACTCTGAGAGAGTTCAAAGAACTGAAAGTGTGTGGCTTATTGATCAAGACAGACATGATGTGTGCCTTGAGTATTTTCCTGGCCAGGCTTTCTGAGAGTCAAAATCAGGTTGCCTATGCCTTGAGATTAACATTTAGTTATAGTTTCAGGTAGTTTTATGCTATTGAGGGGGCACTAGCATTTCATAATCCATTTGATACCCCAAGAGGGCCACCGGGTACCCAGCATGGTAGAGAAGAGAATGATTTTTATCGTAAGAGTTTTAGGTTCAGGCTGGCCTACATCATGTTGGGCTGGAGATGGGGAGTTGACATTTCTGTGACAAATATATGCCTATTTGTAATGGAAATCAATATTATTATTTAATTTTGCCTCAGAGTTTTTAGTCAATGAAACAATGTAAGAAAAAGAAACTATAAAAGTTATTATATAACTATAAATTATAATTATAGATTAATTATATTACATTAGAAATTTAATTATTTTTAAAGTGAAGGATTGGTTACCTAAGAAAACCATAAAGCCATTAAGACTAATAATATTATAGAAAAAGTTCAACGAGGGTACTTCTCTTTCAATATGTATACATAAATTCACATAGTTCTTACAGATCAGAAATAGCTGTCTAGAAAATATAGAGGGAAAATGCCTTTGAGAACAGCAACTAAATTTAACCTTAAAAATAAATCTAGAAGATGTCTAAAAATTTTACAAAGCATTTATTAAGAGATGAAAGAAGAATTAAGCACTTACCTATCTTGTTCTCAGGTAGAAAGAATCAAGATTTAAAGATTTCGGAGTTCTCCAAATTAATAATAAATTATACAGTGCAATAATGTAGTGCATTTTTGTCTGTACCTGATAAAATGATTTTGAAGTTACCAAATATAACCAACAACAATAAAAAATTGATCTAGGAAGAATAAGAGATTTATTATTTGTACTGCCAAATATTAAAAGAAGTGATAAAGCTATAATTAAAATAACACTATTTTAAGATTAGAGCTATGGAACAAAATAAATGCAAAATAAATGCAAGTATATGGGGTGGCGCTATGGCTCAAAGGAGTAGGGCGCCGGCCCCATGTGCTGGAAGTGGTGGGTTCAAACCCAGCCCTGGCCAGGAACTGCAAAAAAAAAAAAAAAAAAGTGTATGTTAAAAATCACATAGTATGCAGAAATTACATGAAAACAGATGTTGGACATTTAGCTAATTAGTAAGGAAATTTGATTAAAAATCGAACCATATAGTAGTATTATATGCTAAAATAACATTTACATTTTAGGTGGTTTATACATTTAAAAATAAAAATTAAATTATAATTGAAGGTTATACTATAACATTTATATAATATTCACATAAATTATATAATATAGTATATAAACTTAATTTATATTATTATAATTTATATTTATAGGAATCAAAGCTGTATAAATCTTTTCTAAACAGAAAACAAATCTTTTTTAAGAATCATGAAATAGTACACAATTATAGGAGGGACTTTACCTAACAAATGCAAACAATGTAGCCTAATTCTTTGTACCCTCAGGGAACCTGAAACAATTAAAAAAAAAAAACCCATGAAATAAAAAACCCTGATTATTTGGATTCTGTAACTAAAGGTTTATTTATCAAAACTTATCATAAACAGGACATGAGGACCTCCTCTCCTCCAGAGAGACCTCTACTAAGATACTCAGAATTAGTAAAGACAGTTATTCACTTATTCTTTACTCCTTCACAGTTCTGTGTTGCAGAAAAACTATTCCAGTCAGCTAGACAGTTGAGTGGTAGACCCCATATCCTCCAGCTTCCTTGAGTAGAGCTAGTCCTGGTAGATCTGGCAGCTGGCAAATTGTCAAATCTCATTTTTCACAGTCCTGTGATGCAGAAGATAATATGAGCGGGTGGTGGGCATGTCTATTCCCCCAATTCCCAACTCAATTCCCAACTCTTGCTAGGTAGAGTGTCTGGGTGAGGAGGCTAGTGAAGAATGTAGTTCCCCGATTTTGCACAGTTCCTCAATTTTGCACTAGAAAGCTGCTCCAGTGAGCTTGGTAGCCAGGTGTTGGCTCCCATCTTTCCTAGCTTCCAATTTCCCAGAGTAGAAAAGCTATACTAGCTAGATTAGTTGGATGGTAAAGCTTAGCGCAGCCCATGCTGTCCTACTCTGACCTGCAGAAGGTCTATGCTGGGCTGTAGTGGCAACTGGTGGAAGAACCCCACGCTACCATCCTCACACTTACACATAATTCCTGTTTCATAGGGAGGCTCCTGGTCGAGTAGCTGGTGAGTTCACCATTCTTCCTTAGCTCCTGCTCTATAACAGACTTTTCCCAGAGACAAGAGGGGGTCAGAGAAAGTCTCAAAAATTGGCAGTGCCCTGTTTCAGCCAAAGATTCCCACATTATTTCAATCAGACCACAGAGCAATTTATGCCTCAGGGCATGTCAAAAACAATAGTGTGATCAGCAAGCAACAAATGATGGCTAACAATTGGGTGAAATACCAGTAGAAGCAAAGCTGGCAGAATTGTAACAGAAAGATCAGGGAGAAACAAAGTCAAAGAGAGCCTTGCTAAAACCAGTCATGTAGTAACCAGGAAGACTATGCACAAACCCAGGACTGCTTACATTGAGGTGCAACCAGAGAATTTCTAAGATAAAAGTCTCTGGGTGCATGCATGGCAAACTCATATACCCCATGCAAGATGACAACAGTCTCCAAACCACCTGCAGATTTAAGAGAAAAAGGCATAAACCTCACTGGTTCAGAGGCCTTATGAAAACCTCTGATCAATCAGTGCCTGATCACTCAATGG
The DNA here is from genome assembly GCF_000181295.1 of Otolemur garnettii. NCBI lineage: Eukaryota > Metazoa > Chordata > Mammalia > Primates > Galagidae > Otolemur > Otolemur garnettii. The sequence continues at coordinate 40,118,868 of NW_003852401.1, forward strand.
TAATCTCCTAGGAAGCCAGGCCTACAGTCAAAAATGAGAAAACAAATATTTCAGCAGGGACATCAGAGGCTGCGTACCGCAGAGGAAATAAACTTTACTGAACTAGCCCAGCCTAGACATTAAGCAAATAAAGAAACAAACAACCAGCGAAGCCTTGGGTGGGATCACGGTGTGGGTATAACTGGTATTCAGAGTTGCTGCTATATATGTCATCTAAAATGTTCAATGTTCAAAAGCAACAAGAAATACAAATCATCCAAAGAAATAAGAAAATGTGATTTATATTCAGGGAGGAAAAAAAACCAGGCAATAGAAACTGCCATTAAGAGGGCCCAGATGCTGTGCTTAGCAGACAGAGCCTTCAGGCAGCTATTATAAATATGTTTAAAGAAATAAAGAAAAGCATGTGTAAATAATTAAAGGAAGATATGCTGACAGTATTTCATCCAATAGAAGGTATAAATAAGGAGACAGAATTTATTTCAAAAGAACTGAATGGAAATTCTGAAACTTTAAAGAACAATAACTAAAATAAGAAACTCACCACAGGGTTTCGACCATATATTTGAACTTGCAGAAGAAAGAATCAACTAGCTTGAAGATAGATTGATAGAACACAACGTGAAAAACAGACAGCAAAAAGGATGAAGAAAATGAGCAACAACTCAGAGAAATGCAAGATTTTACATTTTACAGTATATATCAAACAGGAGGACCAGAGGGAAAGGAATGAGAGATGGTGCAGGACAAGCTTTGGAAGAAATAGTGGCTGACAACTTCCCATATTTGATTTTAAAAACCTATTATTCTGCACATCCAAGACTTTAATGAACGCCAAATAGGGTGAACTCAAACAGATTCATACCCAAACACATCATAGTAAGAATGTTGAAAGGCAAAAACAATCTTGAGAGCAGCAAAAGAAAGATGAGCCATAATATACAAGGGAATCCAATAAGAATGGCAATTGATATCTCATCAGAAATAAGCCCTAAGACAATGAGGTGACATATTTAAATTATGGAAAGAAAAAAATGTCAGCCAGTAATTTTATCTAAAGCAAAACTACTTTTGAATAATAAAGTGAAATAAAGATATTCCCAGATAAATGAAAATAAATAATTTATTGTTGGCAGACATGTTTTACAAGACATACTAAAAGAAGTCCTTCCGTCTGAGAATAAGTGATATTACTAATATGTTAATAATTTGAATTTGCATGCTAAAAAGAAAGAGTACTGGTAGAGGTAATTACGTAATTATAATAGAGAATAATTGCATACTTCTATTTCCTTCTCTTAGTTGATATAAAATGTCTGTGCATTTTGACTTAGTAACCCCACTTTTACAATTTATCTTTAGAAAATATTTAGAGATGCACAGGAAATTTCATTTGGGTGAACAGTCATATTTATTTCAAAAAATAACATATGTTTATTAAAGTGCCAATTGTTAAATCATACTATACCTCTAATCTAGAATAATATACCTCTATTAAAACATGTTATAAAAGTATTTAAATTACATGAAATATACTTATAAAACATCAAGTGAAAATATATATGTAGAAAAATATTGCAAAATGGTCATCATTGTTAACTAGACTGTAGGTATATAGTTAGTTTGAGTTTACATTTTATATACATATGTGTGTGTGTGAATACATATTTTGAGACAGAGTCTCACTTTGTTAACCTTGGTAGAGTGCTGTGGTGTCACAGCTCACAGCAACCTCAAACTCTTGGGCTTGAGCAATTCTCTTGCCTCAGTCTCCCAAGTAGCTGGGAATACAGGCACCCACCACAGTACCTGGCTATTTTGTTTCTAGAGAGGAGGACTTGCTCTGACTCAGACTGGTCTCAAACCTGTGAGCTCAGGCAATCCACCCACCTCTGCCTCCCAAGAGTGCTAGGACTATAGGCATGAGCCACCACACCCAGACTAATAATGCATAATCTTATGTCATAATTCTTATTTATATTAATGTTGCCTTGGCACTCATCTTATTCTCTTCTCCCAGGCTTGTCATCCTTGACCTACATATTTTAAGGCAGTCCCTACTGATTTCCATGTTCTAGGTAGATAAGGCCTTATATCTTAACAGTTTGATAACTTTTCTTCTGCTTTAAACCTGGTAACCAATAAAACAACCTCAGGAGTTCTTGTGTTAGCTTCTCGTTCCCTCCAAATTAAATAATCCAATACTATCATGGAAACCCACCCAGGTAATGCCTTCAACTGCAGTAAGGTTTTTGGCCAACATGCCTCTTGTTCTCTGTCTTGCTGTGTTCTTACTGGTTAAGTGTGTGTATCTCAGATGTTGGGCCACTATCCTATTAACCCTGCATGCTTCCCTCTTCTCTCCAGATCTGTAAGTCATAAACTTAATCTATCTGCCATTCAGGTCTGAATGTCCTGGATTATGCTGCATCTGAGTACATCAAATCTAAGTTAAGTACCTTGCTTTATAAATCACAATACTTATAATCATAAAAATTATTTTTTAAAAGATAAACAAAATAAAAGAGTACAATAAAGTTTGAAAATGTATCATAAACTCCCGTATAAAAGTGGTAAAATAACAATAACATTTTTTGGTCTTAACACCCAAAACTATTCTTTTTCTTTTTCCTCCAAAACATTAAATGGGTACAAATGTTTTTGTTACATGAATCACCTTGCATGAGGCTTAAGTTAGAGTTTTTAGTATGTGCGTCACTAAAATAGTGTTCCTTTTCTCTATATTCTTTTTAATGTAAGAAGGCATTAAGAAGGAAAATTTAGTTAGTGAAAGAAACAAGTTTTGTTTCAGCTTTTTTCTCAGGAACAATTGTCTAACATGAACATTTTTCTCCAAATTAAGCAGTGCCTTCCTTTCACACCACTCTCTGGCCCTCTCAGCCAAGCAGCCACCACTCTTTCCAATATCCCTAAATAAACAAATACAGTGTGCATTTCTTCAGGGATTTTCTTTTAGTGGCCTAAATAAAGACTGACAGTAGGTGGAGACTGAAAAATAAACATCTTTGTCATGAATCTTTTACTCTGGTCTTCAGTATTGTCACTCAGCAGCTCTAAATAGAAGACCGACAGAAATCTACAGGTTTCTAGACCAGGTAAATTTTAACAGAAAGTCTCAGCTTGCCTTCATAACTAAGTAGGTAGCCAAGGGAATATATAGTTCTGTTAGTTGACAACTTTTAGATTTCATAAGAAGGTATGATCCAAATATTTATAGCCTACACAAGAATGTTTACCACTCACCTTAAGAAATAAGTTACTACTGACATTGTTGAAACTCTATGTGTTCCAGAGTACATGTGTCCTACTGAAACTTTCTCTTTTTATAACATTACCTTTGTATGATGTAATGTTATAAATTACATGTTAGGAATGTTAAACATTCCTTCATATTTATATGTGTGTTTAGTTCTTTTTCACTGCTACATAGTATTCCATTGTATGTATATACCATAATTTAGTGATCCATTTACCTGTTGATGAACATTTAGATTTTATGACCATTGGGGTGGATAAAATATGCTATGCCCAATTATCAAAGACCTAAAATAAAACATCTTATTTTATTTTGGTTTGGATTTTGTTTTTTTTTTTTTTTTTT
>NW_003852401.1:40122509-40152219 GCF_000181295.1 Otolemur garnettii
TTGAAGGTTTGGATTTTGTTCACACTTCGTGTCCAGTATAGATGAAACCAACAGAATCTCCCCCATCTTCAATGACTATGTTCCTCCTGTTCAGGTTGTATTAGACAGAGAAAGTCACACAGCCACTCTTAATTTGAAAGGAGTAGGTTAGAGCTGTGTGATCCTGCTGTGTACTCACGAAGAAGAGAATCGTAATATTAGCAAATAGCTCTATAATACTACAAGTAGTTTTCAATGTTTTGTCTTGCTAACATTACTGCTATAAATGTAAAGGTGCTTCTTTTCTTATGCACATATTTGAAAGTTCTTCCAGGCTTAGAAGTAGAGTTGTTAGCTCATTCAATATAGGCATTTACTGGATATTATCAGAATGCTGTCCAAAGTCATGTGAACTTACTATATTCCCACTAGCAGTGCCTAAAAATTATCCTTGTGCTATAACTTCACTGGTATATTCAGAAATTTTATTTTATTTTTTGCTATTCTGTTATGTGATGGTACCTCATTTTGGTTTTAATGTCCTTTTCCTTTTTTAACTAGATAGATGGGGTATCTTTTTGAGTGTGTATTAAGCCATTCAAGTTTTCCTTTTCTGTCAACTGCCAGTTCAAGTTGTTTTTCTAAAGTTGTTTGTGTTTTCTGTATTAATTTATTGGAGTCTGGCAGTTATTTATGAATATTAGTGTCCTGTGATTATTGGTATTATGTTTCCCTAGTCAGTGGATTCTTTTGATGCACTAAAGTTTTCAACATTATAATAGTCAAATTTATTAGTTTTGTTTAAGCTTTGTGGGTTCTTTGTGAGTATGGGAATTTAAAAAATTGTTATTATTTTGATATTGTAAACATATTTTTCTCTATTTTATTTTAAATGATGTAAAGTTTTTCCTTCTCAATTTCACTACTTAATTCATCTGGAATTTTCCCTGTATGTTATTAGCCTATTGTCTTAGCGCAACCGAAGGACAGTCCAACACTTTGATTAATCAGCTTTACTCTGTGATATATGTTTAATGTATGTGTAGGAATTTTGGGGGGCCCTTTATTCTGTTTCCTGTGCATATTTCTCTAAATCAGTGGTTCTCAACCTGTGGGTTGTGACCCCTTTATAACAATGAAAATATATCCTGCATATCAGATATTTACATTATAATTCATAACAGTAGCAAAATTACAGTTATGAAGTAGCAACAAAAATAATTTTGTGGTTGGGGGTCACCACAACATGAGAAACTGTATTAAGGGTTCCGGCATTAGGAAGGTTGAAAACCACTGGTCTAAATCTTCATCAATTCCACACAATCTTATTACATTAGCTTTTTAATACCTTGTTATCTGATAAGGAATATTGATCTTCTATATTCATTCAATTAGTACAAAGAAGGCATGTACTCTATTCCAAGTAACTTTTTACATATGGTAGATGTAGAAGTAGAAGACAAAAATCTTCTAGGAATTTACAGAGTCCTTTGAGGGTGAACAGATAAATTATAATACTATAAAAATATTAATACTATTAATGTAGCATGTTCTCCAGACATACTGTCTGAAATATGAAAGCAGACTATGTTGAGATTTTTTTTTTATTTGTATTAGACAATTTCAAATGAATTTTCTAGAAAATTATAGTCCTTTCTATAAAATCAAGAGTTGGGTTTGGGTGGGTCAAGGAAGGACCTGTGGCCCTAATTAAGATATATTTAACCTGCAGGTGAAAATAATGTGTTTATGAAATGGACTTTACATCCTATAAAGTCTATTTGGCACAATGATTCTATTCAGATTACATTTTGCTGATCTTTTGCCTTTCATTTACTTTAGATCTACAATCTTGCATTCTTTATCATAGGGGAGCCACTATGCAAAACTCTTGAGGGGGTGGTTATGTCAGTGCCTGAATAGAATTAGGCTTATAGGGTTAAAGACTTTATATGCAAAGAATACAACCTGATGATAGATCAAATTTCATTTTTATGAAGACAGAGTTACTGCCTAAGACACTAACAAAAAGATGATTATACCAATGAGGTGATAGTGTCTCTCCTAAGGGAAGCAATGGATTCTGATGGACCTCTTTACACAGGTATGCCTAGAGTTTTAGGTCCACATCTAGGTTCTACCCTGTGGAGGGATAAAAGTAAACTGGTATATTCCTGGAAAAGAGCTTTAGGTAGATATGGACTCAAAATTCAGGGATATTATTGATGAATGAAGGAATAGGGACTATTTGGATTGGAGTGGTGGAGTGGCAAAAAGTGGGGCAGACTGGTGTCTCTTTAGAAAAATGTGGCTTTAAATGACAGCGATAAAAGGATGGAAATTCCTTTGTACTAGCAATGTTTACTAGTAGATCTATAAGAGAAGTTCTACAGAAGGGATTCAGTGGCTATCATCAAGATAACTTCTAGGATTATGAAAATTTCTTCAGGCATTACATCTTTTTGCTTCTCTTAGTATTTCTTGATTTGTAAATGATACTCCCCGTGGTTGGGAGTCTTAGTTTGCTTTTTTCATTTTTGCCTTATACTTTCAACAATAAAGAAGAGTCACAGATATGTGACTTTAACCTTAGTCTAACCTACTAATTTCACATTTGTCATACATTGAACCCCTGCATTTACCAGCCAACCTATTCAAGACTGCAGAAAGCAAAACAAGATATGCAATGGCAATTTGAATGTGTTACTGAGCTTGTGTTATTGTAAATAACTAGTTTTAGAAACAAGAAAAAGCAGTAAAGATAGAGTGTGAACTCCACAGGTTAAGAACCACATCTTATTTGCCATTCTATCTCGGTTGCTCTGTTGCTTAGCATATTGTGTGGAAAATCATAGGGCACCATAAATATTGGTTGAGATAAAAAAGACCCTGCTATTTCTCAATAATCATAGAAACTGTCCATGTTATCAGTGGTAAGGCACACTGTAGATTCATATTCATATATTTGATCTCTGTGCACAAAATTTCTTATAGTCAGTGTTTATTGTGAAGTACAGAGTGGGAAGAAATAGTATTAGGTACTGGGAAAAATTAGAAAGATTTAGAAGCCAGCAGTTAGTTTCAAGCACATGATAAACACATTATAAATACTTTACAACTCTACAAAACAACATTCATTTTCCAGAATGCAGAAGCCTTCATAAAATACAGAAAGAGAAAAAAGAAAAAAAAGAATGATCAGAAATCATTGTAGTAAAAGCCTTTAATATATAAATTTTGCTAACCAATTTCTCTGTACTCTAAAGGATATCAGTAATTTGTATTTTGAGTTACATATTATTTGAGATGACTTTTAAGTTAATTATTAAAGTCTGCTGGCTATGAAAACCAAGTTTTAGCAACCTGGCCATATTTGAGAATTATGACTTTCAAAGAAATATGACATAAACTCCTCTTTTTTGGAGGGTGCTGCCAAATTTCATGTATGAAGATAGGTATTCATTCCAGACACTCAGGTATGTTATTCTTGTCCCATTTCATAATAGGATAAGAATAATTTTATGGAAAGAATAAGCAAATTCCTAGTATGAGTGCAAGTTGCCATCTTGATGCCGCCATGATCCTCAAAGCAAGAGTGATTTATTACGTTGGATTATATTATTCACCTCTTTTTTCAAAGGAATAAATCACAAACTTTTATTGCCATGATATTGTGCAGGCAACTATGACCACTGTTGAATGCTCTCTCAGCCACATTTTTTATACTCTGCCAATTAAGCAGAAGGTGGAGAATGTTGTCAGGAGGATTTAAATGTCTCATCTAAAGGTCAACACCTGACAACAGGGCAGCATTTATCCTGAACTGGATTGTAGAGTCAGCACTGGGTTGGAGCCCAGTTGCTATTGGGGGACTTGAATATCCAGTCCTCCAAATGAGAGCAGGTGGTGTCAAAGGAGCTATCCTGGTGTTCAAGATATGTCCTAAAATAGCTTTAAGCTTCTCCATGACCTCATTTTGCCATGCTGGCTTGCTTATGAGTGTGTTTTTGGGTGGTGTTAATGTTCCAGTGTTAGCCATTATAATTTATGAACTGACATAGTATCGTTAACACTGAGCATGGATTGTACTCAGTAGCCAAGGCATAACTTTTTCCCCTCTATGTTTCCTGCAGCTGGCTAGTGTTTTGTAACCAGGACACCAACTCTGCAGCCAGTTGGTAACTTTAGATGTTTGACTGGGTGTGTAGTTGGCATAATAGACATGGTTAACCAAGGATAATATTAGAATATGTGTGACAGTTTCAAGATTTCCTCTTCTTGGACAAAACTAGTTTTAATGCACAAGCTGAAGCCATATAACTGAATCTATAGTAAGGTTTTATTTAATGAAAGCATTTTATGCAAGGTAAAAGTAACTGTAACTATTTAGACTTTGAATAGGTAAATGAGTTAGCAATTTTATAAATTAAACTTATATCAAAATAAGCCATGTATATGGTTTGTTTGTAAAGAACAATAATATCATAAGATTTATAATGAAAAATAGCAGACTCCTGACCCCTTTTCCCTATCCTAATCCCTGCTTTCAAGCACAACCACTTTCCATTCTTTTAGATGCTTCTTCTGGTATTTGCCACCATATTTCTATATAAAACAATTACACTTGTTCTTGAGTCTTCAGTTTAAGGAATTATATACTACATTTCTATTATGAATCATGAAGATTTCATTCTTTTAAGCCCCCTTCCCCTCAACATGTGAGGTCTGCCAATTAAGTTCATGAACTCATTCTCAAAAAAGTGCTACATACCTCATTGCTAAATATTACCACAGTCACCTTCAAAGTACTCCCCTTGGGAAGCTATGTACTGACAATGCCAGCACCTAGTCTACCCTTCAAAACAATTTTGGAACTCTTTTTCTGGATTGGCCATCAGAGCTGTTGTCATATTACCCTTGATGTCCTGAATGTCATCAAAATGTCTTCCTTTCAATATTTCCTTTATCATTGGATAAAGATAAAAGGTCATCAGGGGCCAGACCAAGTGAGTTAGGAGAGCGTTCCAATACAATTACTTGTTTACTGGCTAAAAGCTCCCTTACAGATAGTGCCCTACGAGTTGCTACATTGTCATGATGCAAGACGCTTGAGTTGTTGGTGAAAAGCTCAGGTAATTTTTCTCTAATTTTTTTACATAGCCTTTTTGTCATTTTCAAATAGTGAACTTGGTTAACTATCCAGTTGGTACAAATTCATAATGAATGATACCTCTGATATCAAAAAAGTTTTGCAACATCAGTTTTGACTCTTGATTTGGACTGACAGGACATTTTTGGTTGTGGAGAATTAGCTGACTTCCATTGTACACTTTGACACTTTGTTTCAGGGTCGTCCTGATATACTCATGTTTCATCACCAGTGAGAAACACAGCCCAAAACATCATCTTGCCTCTTGAAAAGGTCTTGGCAAACTTTGACTGTCCTTTGCTTTTATTCATCAGGGAGCTCCTTTTGGACCAATTTTGACACACAGTTTGCTGAATTTTTGCAATGTTTTTGGCCGTTCTGCTCATTACTGGTGGCCCTGACCTCTCTTCATCAGCAATGCTTTCTCTTCTCTCAAAAACATGTTTAAACCATCTGTATACTGCGTTTTTCTTCATGGCATTATCCCCATAAACCTGGATTAACATGTCACTGATTTCACTTCCACTCTTGTCAAGTTTAACAAGATATTTAACATTTGTTTGTTGCTCTAATTCAAGCTCCAACATTCGCGCAACAGCACACAACAATAATAAATATCACACAGCAAGACACTGCCACATGTTGGCAGGAACACAGCTGTGAGACACTGATATGCCAAGGTCACGAAACCTTACAGAGTTGTTTGTACAGTGCTGCCAAAGTTAAGCCCTCAGTGGCAAATTCCAGACTTAATTGTCAGACCTCATACATTCTTTTCTCATTCCTATCCCAATTTTTGGTGAAATCAGTATTCCATATTTTATTTCATTACAACTATATAAAAATCACTGGTTCTCAATGGATGTCAAAATAACGATTCTTGTTTCTTGAATATCTTTCCATTTATTTAGGCCTTCAAAAACTTAAAAAAGTATTTTACATCTTTTGACAGATTTCTTTCTAGGTACTTTTATATTTTTGATCACTATTTTTACATATAAGTTTCCTTTTTAATGAAATAAAAAAGAATAATCATTTTTAATTTATTAAAGCATTACAGTAATTTAAGTTCATGGGTTTGATGCCATCAAGGTGATGCCTTGATATTATTGAAGAGTAAGAACAAAACTCAAAAAAACAAACTGCTTCCTGGGCTTGGACAGTAGTGAAGACATGTGTCATAGCTGTGCAGTGGCGCTAGAGGCTGGCCACATGAGGAAGAAATGCGGATTCATTAGAAGAACATTGTGGGGGGGGGTTGCAAAGGGTCTTGCAAGGGATTTTGAAACTTTATAGGCTTTTTAGGAGGCTTCACAATGATTTGAAACTGAAGTGATATTTAATGGGTAGAGTCCAGTATTTTTAGACTTGTACAATGGATAATGGAACAAAGAATTATCCTACACCCAAATCCTGTATATGGTATTTTCATGTAGGTAAAAACTCATTTATCAATATCTGAGCCTACTACCTGTCTGGATTTTATATGAAAGCCAATAATATTTCTAGAAGCCATTTATTATGTATTGAATTTTCTAGGAATTAACTACCAGATTAGTCGAGGGAAGATTTTTCTGTTTGGGAGGGAATTTTTTTTTTTTTTTTTTGAGCTTTTAAAGACATGAACACTATTCGAGTTGGGTGCAGTGGTACATGCTTGTAACCTTAGCTACTCAAGGACATGGGATAATTCCTTGATTCCAGGAGTTTGAGTCCAGCCTAGGAACTATAGTAAGACTCTCCATATCAACAAAGAAAATAAAAGACTTAAACACTATTTGGAAAATCATATGTCCCCAAACAATATTGTTTGTGCTACTTAAGTTGTCAATATGGAATAATCTGCATTTTAGCTGTTACCCTCGTGGAGATTCTCAATTAGATGAAATGTATACTACTTTTTTGTATCTCTTAATATAATCTGTAGTTATGTCTGTTTCTTTACATATAAAAACTTTTTTAATGTTACTTTCCTGTCTTTTTTCATCATATTTCAGTGAGGATATAACATTGATGTTTTTTTCTTTATGTCATGTGTGTAGGCAAGTTATGAATTTTATGAATTTTATATCAGGGTACTAAAGGGGGCATTATAAGATATGTGTTATAGGGCTGGAACAGGAGAGGGTTATGGTATAACATCTGATAGGGTTGAAAGTATCATAGCTGAGCCCCAAAATGACTTCCATGAACAAGTTTGTTTTTCTTAGGTTAATAATTCCTTCATATTTTTGTTGATTTATTTTTGATATAAATATCAAGAACTATAAAACTCATCTCAGTATGGTTCACGCATCACCACCAATTCCACGATTCACTTAATGAAATCCTCCCTCCTATTTCAGCTTTCGCTCTTCTTTTTCCAGGTTTGCAACATAGTTCTTCTTCTGAGAGTTCATTTTTCATCATCCTAAAAATTCTCTGCATGTTCTGTTTTCTGTTTCATTTCTTCCTCTTTCTTAATTCACTCCCCCATTTAGATGGAACATTTGCCATAATAGCTTCATGAAAAGGTAATTAGGTAAATTATCTGAGACTATATGTGTCTGAATATATATTTATCTATCCTCACACTTGCTGGATAATTTGCCTATGTATCAAATTGTAGGTTTTAAATAATTTTCTCTCAGAATTCTGAAGTCCTTGTTATTGAAATCTAATGCCAATTTAGTTACTAATTCTTTATATATTACTTTCTTCTCTCTCTTTCTCTCATTTACAATGACATATTTTTATGTAGCTCTTTTATATTAATTGAGCTGGATATTCAGTGGGATGTTTTTATCTGGGAACTTCCGTACTTCACTCATTTTGTGTATTATTTATTTCACACTATTTTCCCACTCATTTTCTCTATTATCTTTTTTCTGGAACTTTTATAGTGATGACTGACTTTCAAAATTATTTTTTAAATATAAAAAAATTATTTTTTAAATATATTTCTTACCTATTTACAAATTCCATTTAATAGATAATTTCTTCAAGTTTATCTTTTGACAAAGCCCTTACTTTTTTGCTATTCTATTATCCTTTTAATTACTCAAAGTTCAATCATGTTTTCTCAGCTATTGTATTTTTATAATAGTCTGCTCTTACTTATAAGTGTACTTCCTTATTTTTCTTAGGAGCTTCATTGTAACTTTCTGATTTTTTCACATGTTCACTGTACTGTTTACATTTCTTTTGCACTTGATCTTAGCCAAAAGGCTGAGAAGCAATTTTCACCTTTCTTTTGAATTCCTGTTTTTCAGCTAGCTTGGTCCAATGTCTGTTTTTCTCAGGTTAGATATATTCTCCAACTATCTGGTGATCTTTGTCCTTCATACACATATTAGTTTCCTATAGCTGCTATAACAAGTTACCACAAAGTGGTAAAACAAAGTCAATTTATTATCTTATAGTTCTGGAATTCTGAAGTTTGAAATGAGTACCCCTGAGCTAAAATTAAGGTGTTGGCATGACTTCTTTCTTTCTAGAAGCTTCATGAAAAAACATGTTTCTGCGCTTTTTCCATATTCTAGAGGCTATCAGGATTCTTTGACTCATAGCCCCTTCCTCCATCTTCAAAGTGAATCTCTCCAAACTCTGATTCTGTCATCACATCTCCTTTTCCTCAGTTTGATCCACTAGCTTCCCTTTTATAAAGACTCTTCTTATTATATCAGGCCCACCCAGGTGATAGAGGATAATCTCTCCATCTCAAGATACTCAGTAGTATCTGTCAAATCTTTTTTTTGCATAGGAAGTATAAAATAAAATATTTATACACTATCTGGAAAATCTCAGGATTCAGAGATTAGAATATGGACATCTTTGAGGAGGCCATTATTTTGTTTACTATGATAATTTAAAAATACGAGGCTCTAATTATTGATAAGAAGTTCTGTGTGCATGGTTAAGGCGATTGCCTGGGTATCTCTTAATTCCATTCACTGGGAGACAACCCAGTGCTGACTCCTGTAGGTTTTGCCTCTGGGGCTGGTCATTTTTGTTAGAGTAATTCTCCTACCAGGGGTTTATAAGCTGGTTCTCAGAAATCTGGGAGGGGAACAGATGAAGGGAGTTGAGGGAGATGCCAGTGGTTCTGACCATTCGATCTGCAGGCTTTTGCTTGTTCATCCTCTTTTCAGTGCAGATTGCCAATCCCACCCTCAGCTGTGCCTGGTGTTCTCCTGTCTTCTATGATTGAACTGTCATAAAGGCCCGGAAAGATGCAGACTCACTACCAGAAAGGAGAGAAGGAAGTGATATGGGTTCTGACTGCTCCTGACACAAACTTTCACTCAGCCTTCCTTTCAGACCTACCTCATGCCCAGCCTTCAGAGTGACTCAAAGCCTCTGACTCCTGAGTTTGCCTGGGGTTCTGCAGTCATCTTTCTGTTTTCACTGCCTTTGCCCCATGCAGGAAACCATGTTCCAGCTTCCAGAAACAATTACTATACATCTGTCCAATTTGGAAGTTTTGGTATTTTTCATCTGCTATCCTTCCTTCTTCTGTTCTCTAGTCCTTGTTTCTATCTACTTCTTTTATTCCATTACTATCATCTTAAAGGTGTTTTTCTAGGGAAGCAGAGGTAAACCTGTGTGCTTTAAACCGTCACATTTAACTGTAATTCAAGAATTAGCAGTCTTACAAGGAAGGGAATATCCTAAAAAATACTAAGGAAGATGCAAAAGGTTGAACAATGCCTTTTTGGGGGGTTATAGCCTAATGTTTACATTTCATATCCTTTCTTTCACATTTTCTATTTCCCTTTCAAATGTTAAGTCTGTATTCAAGTCTCATCCCTTCCAAAAATATTCGAGTATCCAGCTCATTCTACTCATATTTATATTCAACATCATGAAATTTTACATATTCTTTCATTGTTTCATAAGTAAGCTTTATCTATTCAATAAGATAATAAACTTCCTATGGACAAAAACAAATTCTTTGTACCTGTACAGATTTGTGGCTCATAGAAAGGCCACATCGCCTCTTCTAACTACTGCTCTCCTCCTGCTAAGGGAGTAGATTCTGAGTCTAATAATTGACTTGCTTGCCATTCAGATTGGTGGATGCTTCCAATTTACAGTTTTATCAAAGCAAAAACAATCCTAACAATTTGCCACTGATAGGAGCTGGATAGCTTTTAACAAAAAGGATTACCTCAGGAAAAGCGTATGCATCAGCCAAGAAAGGATTCCAGCTATGGGTTCAGCAGAGTATCAGGCCTTTCCTGGGCACTATCTTTTGTTACCATGGACCATGTGATATGGGTTTATCCACCACCTTTGGAAGGCAGTCAACGAGGGGAAATCAAAAGCAGGTGTTCTGCTGGAGAGGGAACAGGTCTATAATTCTTACTCAGGCAACTCCAACCACTTTTGCTTTCCTTTCATAATGCCTGTAGAACTGGACTATACTCAGAATGGTCCTGGCCATTAATGACTCATTCTGAGCCCATGAGGCAATTTCTCCTCCAATTGTAAGCAAGTAGGGAGGAGGGGTGAACTTAGCCATTGATTGAACTTCAGGCACCAGGTAAAGATGTACTGGCAACCTTGGGTAACATTTTATTACTGGGAAATAGGGAGAGACTAAGAATTGAAATTTTATGTTACAGATACAAGATTATAATAACTTAGGGCAGTGGTCAAGGTGAATGTGTCATCCTATGCATAATAAATGAAAAAAATCACAGTTTTAACATGTATGGTATATGTGTGTGTGTCTATAAAATCCTTGAGACACCCTTATGAACTATTACAGCACTCCTCTAAGTGCCTAATATAATGCTTATCACATGCTAACAAATAAATAATAGTGCTCTATTTAAGCCTCAACTGTTTGGGCATAACTGTGTAAAAAACAGTTTAACTGGAAGGAAGGCCTATTCAGGCTTCTTCCTAGGAGTGATTTTGCTTACTAGGTGTGCCCACTTGAGATGCCAGCCTCTTGATTGTAATTGTCCTTTTCATCATCACGTCAAGTTCACTTATATTTTACTTGTATGTGATATTATAATGACAATAGAAATGATTAGTTGATAATGAGTGAACATATTGGCATGAATTATGTGTAGTTCATGAGACATACAAGAATCCACAATGATGTACAAAGTGGTTTGGTATTTTTTCTCCTTGATTTCTCTATTATTTTAATTGTCATATATGAATTGGGCATATTTATGGCATACAGTGTGAAATTTTGATACATGAAGGAAATGTGTAATGATCAAATCTGAGTAAATCAGCATAACCATCACCTCAAACATTTATCATTCGTTTGTAGTGAAACATTTAAATCCTCTCTTCTAGCTATTTGAAAATATACAAAAAAAATTATTACTGATTATACTCATTCTACAGTGCCATAGAACACTAGAACTGACTTAGCTAATTATAATTTTGTATCCATTCACCAACCTCTCCCTATTCCTTTAACCCTGCTACTGTTCCTAGCTTCTAAGTCACAACTATTTAACTCTTTACTTATATGAGATCAATTTTTTTACTTTTGGCATATGAGTGAGAACATGTGGTTGTTATCTTTCTGTGCCTGGCTTGTTTGTGTAACACAATATTCTCAAAGATCATTCAGACTGCCACCAATGGCAAGATTTCATTCTTTTTTTGTGGTTGAAAACCATTCCACTGTGTATGTATAGCACATTTTCTTCATCCATTCATGTGCTGATGGACACTTTGCTTGATTCCATATCTTGGCTATTGTGAATAGCGGTGCAATAAACATAGCTGTGCAGGCATCAATTTGACATACTGATTTGCTTTCCATTGGATATATAACCTGTAGTGGGATTGCTGGATATGGTACTTCTATTTTGAGTTTTTTGATGAACCTACATACCTTTTTCCATAATGACTATACTCATTAATATTCCCATGAACTATGTGAGTATTCCTTTTCTCCACGTTCTCACTTGCATTTGTTACTTTTTGGTCTTTTGGATAAAAGGCATTTTAACTGTGATAAGAGGAGATTTCATTGTGAGTTTGACTTGCACTTCTCTAATGATTAGTGATATTGAACATTTTTTTATAACTGTTGACCATTTGTCTTCTTTTGAGAGATGTCTGTTCAGCTCATTTGCCCATTTTTAAATCAGATTATTGATTTTGTACTGTTGTTCAAGTTTCTTGTATATTTTATATATTAATATATAGTTATATGAATAGTGTTGAAATATTTTCAATCATTTTGCAGGTTATCTTTTCACTCTGTTGGTTTTCCTTTTCTATGAGAAACTTTTTAGTTTGATATAATCCCATTTGTCTGTTTTTGCTTTTGTTGCTTGTGCATTGGAGGGCTCCTCCATAAAATATTTGCCCAGACTGATGTCGTAAAGCATTCTCTTATTTTTTCCCAGTAGTTTTATAGTATTGGGCCTTACGTTTAATTTTTTTAACCATTTTGCATTGATTTTTTGTATATAGTGAGAGATAGAGGTCTAGTTTCATTTTTCTGCATGTGGATATCTAGTCATCCTAGCACTATTTATTGAAGATTGAATAGACTGTCCTTTCCCCAGTGAATGTTTTTGGTCCCTTTGTCAAAAATAAGTTGGCTGTAAATATGTGAAAAAAAAAAGTGGTGTAGAAAAACTGCTTTGTACATCATTGTGGTTTCTTGTAGGTATCTCATGAACAACACATAATTCATGCCTATATATTCACTCATTGTAAACTAATCATTTCTATGGTCATTATAATATCAGATTGGTTGATTTGTCTGTTTTTATGCCAGTACCATGCTGTTTGGTTTATTGTAGCTTTGTATGATATTTTAGAGTCAAGTAAAGTGATGCTTCCAACTTTTGCTCAGGATTGCTTTGACTATTCTGGTACTTTTTTAGTTCTGTACAAATTTTAGCTTTTTTTTTTTCTATGTCATTGTCTTTACAGATAGAGATTTCATTGAATCTGTAGATCACTTTTGGTAGTATGGACATTTTTACAAGATTAACTTTTCTAATCCATAAACATGAGATGTCTTTCCATTTTTCTGAGTCCTCCAAATTTTTTTTTTACATCATTTATCTTATAAATTGCCTTATAGAGATTTTTTTCTTCCTTTGTTATATTTGTTACTAGGTTTTTATTTTATTGTTTGTAGGTATTATAAATGAGACTGCTTTTTTCACTAGTTGGCTGTTGGTATATATAAATCCTACTGATTTTTGTGTGTTTATTTTGCATCCTGTAACTTTATTGAAGTCATTTATCAGTACTTAGCATTCTTTGGTGGAGCTTTGATATTTTTCTATGTAGATTACATTATCTACAAACAAGAACAATTTGACTTCCTTATCATTAATTTAAATGCCATTTATTTATTTATTTTTGCCTGTTTTAGCTAAGACTTCCAGGACTATGTTGAATAAGAGTGGTGATATTGGGCATCCTTATTTTAGTTCTCTGCAGAAAATCTTTCAGCTTTTATCTGCTTAATATGATGTTAGCTATAGGTTTGTCACATATCATATGGGCTTTATTATTTTGAGGTATGCTCTTCTATACCTAATCAAAAGTTTTAGTTATGAATGGATTTCGAATTTTATCAAATGTTTTTTCCTATACATATTGAGATGATGGTTTTGTCCTTTACTCTGTTGATTTAATGTATCATGTTTATTGATTGTGTGTGTTGAAACATACTTATATCTCTAGAACTATCCTTATATCCCTGGAACCATGAACTGTTGAGCCATGATCAAATCCCAATTCATTATGGTGCAAGATATTTTTAATGTATTGCTGGATTCAGTTTGCTAATATTTTGTTAAGGATTTTGATATCTATATTCATCAGGGAGATATTTATCTATCTATGTTGATAGCTTTGTTTGTGTGTGTCTCTGTGTGTTCTTGTCTGCTTTTGGCATCAAGGTAATATTGGCTTCATGGAATGAATTTGAAAAAATTCTGTCCTCTTCAATTTTTTGGAAGAGTTAGAGAAAAATTGGTATTACCAGTAGTCCTTTAACTGTTAAGTAGAATTCAGCTGTGAAGTCATCAGGTCTCACACTTTTCTTTCATGGGTCAGTTGTTATTACTGATTTACTCATAATTGGTTTGGATTTTCTCTTTCTTCTTGCTTCAATGTTGGTAGTTTGTGTGCCCAGGAAATTATCTATTTAATCTATGTTTTCCAATTTGTTGGTTTAGGATAGTCTCTAACGAACCTTTTTATTTCTGTGGTATCAGTTATAATGTCTCTTTTGTTATTCCTGATTTTATTTGGATGTTTTATATATTTTTTTCTTGGTTAAGGTAGATAACATTTTGTCATTAATCTTTCCAAAATCAACCATTTTGTTTGATTTATTTTTGTATTGCTTTTGTAGTCTGAATGTTGTTTGTGCTTTTGTCTTAATTATTTATCTCTGTATACTAATTTTGGGGTTTTTTTTATGTCTTGGTTTCCTGTTTCCTTAAGGAACATTGTTAAGTTGTTTATTAGAAGCTTTTCTATTTTTTTTATGTAGGCACTTGTTGCTATAAAATTCCCTCTTTGTACTGCTTTTGCTGTATTCCATAGGATTTTGTGTATTGTGTTTCTATTTTCATTTAAGAAATTTTAATTTCTTGGCTAGTGCGGTGGCTCACACCTGTAATCCCAGCACTTTGGGAGGCCAAGGTGGGCAGATCGCCTGAGCTCATGATTTTGAGACTAGCCTGAGCTAGAAGGAGACCCTGTCTCTAAAAATAACCAGGTGTTGTGATGTGGGCCTGTAGTCCCAGCTGCTTGGGAGGTTGAGGCAAGAGAATCACCTGAGCCCAAGAGTTTGAGGTTGCTGGGAGCTATGGCACTCAGCATGCCATGGCACTGACACTCTACTGAGGGTGACAAATTGAGACTGTCTCAAACAAAATGAAATGAAACAAAACAAAAACCTAAACAAAGACATTTTGACTTCTTTATTGACACATTAGTCATTCAGGAGCATATTAATTATTTTCCATGTATTTATGTAATTTTAAAGTTCTTCTTGTTATAGATTTTTAGTTTTATTCCATTGTGATCAGGAAAGATACTTGGTATGATTCAACTTTTACTTTTTAAAAATTGATGACACTTGTCTTCTAGCATAATATACAGTCTATCCAGGAGAATGTTCCTTCTGCTGATATAAAAAAAAAAAAAATAGGCATTCTGTAGCTGTTGGATTGAATGTTCCATAGATGTCTATGCTGGCTCCATTTGGTTTAAAGAGCAGTTTAAATCCAATGTTCCTTTGTTGTATTTCTTCCTAGATGATCTATCCAATCCTGTGGGGAGGATACTGAAGTACTCGACCATTTTTGTATTATGGTCTATCTCTCTCTTTAGAGCTAATAATATTTGCTTTATATATATAGCTGGGTGGTATTAGGTGAATATACATTTGCTGAAGTGATCCGTTATCATTATATAATGATCTTCTTTTCTCTCTCTTTTTTTTTTTTGACTTAACATGTGTTTTTGTTTCAGTTTGTTTGTAATATCTTTTCCCATCATTTCGCTTTCAGTCTATGTGTCTTTACAGATAAATTGAGCCTCATGTAGGCATACATAGTTAGATTTTTTTTTTTTTACATAAATCAATTCAGGTACTCTGTATCTTTTATCTGGGGGAATTTAATTAGTTTAAATTTAAGGTTATTATTGATAAGTGAGCTTATTGTTTATTTCTTTTATTGTTAACTCTTGCCTTTTGTGTTTTTCTGCATTGATGAGATTTTCTTCCTTTCTCTTTTGTATATATGCTATACCAGTAAGTTTGCATGGTGGTGATTACCATCCTTTTGCTTCCAGATATGATACTCCCTTGAGGATTTCTTGTAAGGCGGATCTTGGGGTTATGAATTACCTAAGTTTTTACTTGTCTAGAATAGTTTATTTCCCCTTCATATCTGAGGGATAACTTTACCGTGTATGATATTCTTGACTGGCTTTTTTTTTTCTTTAGTACTTTGACTATATCATCTCATTCTATCCTGGCCAGCAAGGTTCTGCTGAGAAATTTACTGTTAGTCTCATGGAAATTCCCTTACATGTGAATTTCTTCTGTTTTCTGTTTTTATAAATCTCTCTTGTCTTTGAATGTTGGCATCTTGACTATAATATGTAATAAGGAAGATATATGTGGGTTGAATCTATGTGAGAACATTTGCATTTCTTGGATCTTGATGTCCATATCTCTTTCATATGGAAAATTTTCAGTGATTATTTTATTAAATAGGGTTTTAAATGCCATTTCCCATCTCTTCTCTTCTAACTCCCATTATACAAATACATGAATCAGTTTGTTTAATTGTGTCCCATATGACCTCGAGGCTTTCCTTTGTTTCCTTTCTCATCTCTTTTTCTCTCACTAATTTCAAATAACTATCTTCAAGTTCAGAAATTCTTTCTTCTGCTTGATGTAGCGTGCTATTGAAGTTCTCCATTTTTTTTTATTTTATTCATTTAACTCTTCAACTGTAGGATTTCTGCTTTATTTATAATATCCTATCTTTGTTTAGTTTCTCATTTATGTTGTTAACTTTTTTCCTTTTTCTTTTAATTGTCTATCTCTGATTTTATGTATCTTGCTATGTTTCCTTAACATCATTATTTTGAATTCCCATTTTGGCATTTTGTAGATTTCCTTTTATTCGAGGTCTGTTACAGGAAAGTTATTGCATCCCTTTGGTGGTGTCCTGTTTCTTGGCTTTTTCATGTTTTCAGTGTCTTTGCATTGATGTCTAATGGAACAATCACCTCACCCAAACTTTACATAATGGCTTTCCTAGGGAAACACTTTCACTGTCAATTGGGTCTTAGGGTGAGAATTGGGAAGGGCATGATGACTTTGGTTCTAAGTGGGTGTAGTGACATAGTCTTCATGTAGCTTTTTCATTTGCTGCCAACTTCGGCAACAACTGTGTGTAACTCAGTGACCTAGGCTGTAGAAATTTGTGGCACTAACAGTGGTGGTATAGGTGTTGACTTCCTTGGTAGCAAGAGCTTTGGGGGTCCTCCTGTTCTCATATCCCTCACAATGATCAGACGTATCTAAGGAGTCTTATATAACCTATTTGCAGCTGCAGTGGCATTGGGTTCCTAATACAGGTGCTCAAAGTGTCTTTTGATCCAAGATTCTAGGTTTGGTGGCCTCATGAATGAATGTATTGTTACACTTGGCTCCTGGGGTAAAGGTTTACTCTCTGTGATACGAATCTATGTAGATTTGCCCACATAGCCAGGATCCATGACTCTATAGCACCCCTTCGCAGCTTGAGCTCAAGGGGCTGAGTTGTAGCTGTGATTCTGATCTTGGGGGAAGGACACAACACTGTTTGATTCTAGGGAATTGGGGTGCCTTTGATGTTTTGGCCCAGGAATTAGGCTACGGATGCAATTTTAAAACCAGAGCATTGTGATTCATTGCAACTCAGGTCGCATGGGATAGGCACCATGTAGTGGTGACTCTAACCCTGAAATGATATGGTTCATTAGTTTTTCAGACTCTCTGAGCCTAGGTGCACCATCAATGAGTACCATAGAATGGCAGAGTATAGTTGTTATTTTGGATCTGGGGAGAGGGGTCAGAGAGCAACACAGCAATGACTCTACTCCCTAATGAGAGAGGTGTCTCTGCAAATCAGAGACACTGGCATAGTCCAGCTCCAAGAAAACAGGATACTAGAGTTGATTGGTATATAGGGTATGTTATCTCAGCTCTGCCACTGCTCTCTTTCTCTGGGATGTGGGGTACTATGTCAGCTCATCCCTGGATACACATCTGCTCAAGCCAATGCACTGATTCCCCAGGGAATGCTGCTCAGCTCAGGCCCTGGGGTCATGATTGCTCTGGGTGTCCCAAGCACTGTTTCCCTAGGATGCAGGATGCCTCTTTGGCTTAGGAACTGGGATGTATAATCATTCTGGGCATCCAAGGCACTATTTCAACTTAAGCACCAGGGAGGCATGATTGCTCTGGGCAGCCAACATGCTTTTTTTCAGGATGCAGAGCACCAATTCAACTCACGCACAGGGGTGTGTGACTGTTCCATGGGCAGACAAGGCATTGTTTCTCCAAGTTGCCAGGTGTGGCATCAGTGCAGACACAGCAGGACAGGTTGCAGTAGTGACTGGGAGGGATGTAGGAGCTTATCTATTAGAGTACTATTTCCATAGGAGGTAGTGTGAAGGGTCAGCTCAAATGGGTAAAGCAGGGTGCCACGGTGGCTGGGAGGGGCTTTTGGAGGTATTCTGCAAAGGTGATGTTTCCTTGGGAGGCAGTGTACACCTTCAGCTCAGATCTTTATGGGCAGGGCACAGCAGCAACTAGGAAGGGTAGATGGAACAACTCTGCCAAGGCACCATTTTTCCAGAAGGGAGTATGGTAGGACTCCAGGGGCGGATCTCAGTAGCAACTAAGAGAGCTGGATGGTGTGTCCCCCCAACACTACCAAGCACTGTTTCCTTGGGAGGCAGTGCCTGGCTCCAGCTCAGGTCTCTAGGGATGCAACATCAATTGCAAAAGGTAGAGGGAGCTGCTCCACTAAGGCACCATTTCCCTGGAAAGGAGGGTGCAGCTTAAGTTCTTGTCTGAAGGGGCAAGGTCCTGCTGTGACAGAGAAAGGTAGGTGGAGTGGCTCCACCACTGTGTGGCCCCATGGGCTGATCATAGCTGATCATAGACAGGCTTGGTAATGTTGGGCCACTGAGTGGGAATGGTTTGGCAGTGACTTAGCTACAGGGACATAAAAGTGCCAGGTCAGTCATTTGCCCCTGAAACAGGCCACACTTCAGCAGTAGTTCCACTTCCATGAAAATACAGTGAAGTACTAAGCAGGAAAAAAGGGCCAGAGTACAGTGTCAGCTCCTTATCTCAGAGGAGTGTTGCTGAATGAACTCTAGGCAGCTCCCTCAGCTGGACTTAGCAGCTGTGAGGACCACAGGAATTGCCAGTGATGAGGACTCTCAGAGACTCTCATGGGGCCTACTGGGATCCTCCTGCTTACCTTTTTCCCACAAGGACAAGTTCTTTCAGGTTCCCAGGGGATGGACTGGTAGAGGCAAGGTGTTTCCTTCTGTTGTCTGGCTTGCTACCCTGAGGACCTGTGCTCAGCAGGGTTTCTATTGCTCCTTTGATATGCTTTGATATTCTAGCTATTCTCATAAAAATGTAGTTGTGGAGGGACCTACACTAGGGGATTCTGGTCTTACTGATGTCAGAAGCTGTGGATTGGTTATTTAATTCATCCCTTTCCTTAAGGGTGAAATATTTAGCTAGATTATATTATGAAAAATGTCTTTCTCTTTGATCTGTTTAGGTCTTATCTTCTTTCTTTATCGTTTCTTAACTTATTTGCTATTTTTTTCCTGTCCCCTACATTAGTTAACCCCCCTGCAATCTGTTTGTTGTTATTCATTTGTAGATATTATGCACCAAATTGTTATAACCTACCTATGACTTTAGCTGAATATTTCATTTAATACATTTAAAAAAAATGAAATGTTCTGCACTGTAAAACAAAGAAAAGCTCAATGATCAAATAAACAACATAAAAATCCTTCCTGTTTCAGACAAAGTCTTTTAACACATGGATGTATATACTTCCCTTTCTGTGCATATGCAAGTAATTTGTGCTTTGATTAAAACTTGAAATCATTTGATCCTGTAACTTGCTTTCCTTTACGTAGCATTTTCCTATGTCAAAACTCTTTTATTTGTATTGGTTGCATTGTATTTATTTGTATGACTATGGAGCAACTTCAATAATAAATCCATACTGCTAAGACTTTAGTATGCTTACAATTTGGGGAATCATTAATTCTATAGCTTTTGCTATTGTTGTCCTATGTATTGCTGATCAGCCTCAGGAAAAGCTGGAAATGAAGAGGGTCACGCCACATGTCCTCTAGTTTACAGACTGCAGATATGCTGTGATTCCTAGGTGCCCAGGCATGCATGATCTCTCTTTCTCTCACTTCCTATTGCTCTTCTGTGGTTCTTTCCTACCATGGGATAACAGGAGAGCTATAAAAATCTCCTGGGACTTCTTTGGAAAGAATATAACTTCCTTTTTTGGTCTTAGCTAAGAGTACCCTCCCTGCAGAGCTATTGTTAGCTCATGAATCACCACCATCTAGACGTAGCAGGTTGGGATTTGGTGATTTAACCATTTCTGCCCAGTCTTATGTATTGTTCTCATGCTTTTAAAATTAGCTTCCTTCAGCTATAGTTTCTCCTCATCAATAGAGGATTATAGCAAAGGCACAGGAAGAGGCCTGTAAGAGTCAAAGGCTGGGCAGTGCTGGAGAAGAGAGCAATGCAGAGAACAACTGGTCCTTCCTAGACGTTTGTAAGCTAGTTGTCACTTCTCAGACTCTATTTTATCATCTGTAAAATGAGAATAATCATACCCGATTGTAAGGTTTCTATAGAAATTAAAAGTAAAAATGTATTTATTGCAAATTTAGCATGATGTCTTGTACAGAGTATTAATAGTAGCATTATTATGTTATTCCAGGGAAGTTGCAGATGGAGAGAGATGCTGAGGCTGTGTGAGGACAGTATATGACATAGTTTGTTTTTGATGTGTTATATGCATAATTTGTAGTTCATAAAGATACTTGAATAATCACTGCCTGAGGTATATTTATGCCCCTTTTCTTGGT
The DNA here is from genome assembly GCF_000181295.1 of Otolemur garnettii. Lineage (NCBI taxonomy): Eukaryota > Metazoa > Chordata > Mammalia > Primates > Galagidae > Otolemur > Otolemur garnettii. The sequence goes on from NW_003852401.1 coordinate 40,143,292, forward strand.
CTTCCATTGTCTTTGTCCAAACTCTTTTATATATCTTGGAAAAAGCAGGCTTTCTTGATTCCACTATTTCCTCTGACCTGAGACCCAATATGATACTGATGAAAAGAAATTAAAAAATCACTAACAACCTGAAAACCTGAACTCTGTGAGATCAATATTTGTTGGCGCTTTCCCACTAGATTAGTATTCATCTGTCCTTCTCTTCATAGCCCCCTTCACTCCAACCAGATTTAAGGTTACTTTGTTATTAACAACAAAGCTTTTGTTCATGGACAAAGTAGATATGGGCTTGGTCCTCACTGATGCGTTTACTCCTCATCTAAAGTTACTGCTCTTTGCAACCCATGGCATTTGTAATATTTGAACAGGAAAATGCTGAGCAACACTGTCTTAAACTGATCTTCTATTGCCAATGAGCTAGCTTAGAGTGGCACAATAACTGGGCTTTTATTTCTGACTGAGTTACCACATCTAATTACTCATGAGTGTCACCAGAAAAACATTATAAATGAAAATACTCTCAATTCAGTGTAAACCTGAGTAAATAATTTCAAGTGGTAAAATGATGTTTTAAGTTCCATAAAAGGAGCATAAATATACTGTATGCATTGATTATTCTAGTAGCCTTTATGATGAACAAATTGTGCATATAACACATAAAATAACAAATGATGTCATAAATCTGGCCTACCTCAAATTAATACGATTGCTGTGACAAATATTAACACTTTGGTCACAACTTCAAATTTAATTTTCTTTGGAGGCATTACTTAAATGATAAAAAATAGTTTTAAGTGCTATTAAAGAATGCTTGACTATTTTTTTATGTAAATAAATTTTACTATAGTGAGTAGAAAGATCATTTCATTGACCTTAAAGCTGCACTCACATTTGAGACGTTGATCTGTTTTGTTGTTTCTTTTTTTCCTTATAAAGAGCCATTGAGGTATCTAAATATTTCAAGGGCTCTCTAAGGATTTTCACTATGAGAGTTTGAAGAGCAGCAGACTCTTAAATCTGGCCCTTCTGTTCATCTTCTTTCTCCCTTCTCTGAGCAACTGTAAGGGCAGAATGAATGGAATAAGACAAGAAGTTACAGAATGGCCTCTTGAGCAATAGGGAAAGGAGTCCTATCTCTTTGCCCTGATGAGCAGTATTTATGGCTGGTGTGTGTGTGTGTATGTGTATACATATACATACATACATAAAAGGTCAGACACTTAAGTTCAGGAGCTCATCCTAGAAAAAGTGCTACATACCTCACTGCTGAATATCACCAGGTCACCTTCAAGGTACTCTCTTGGGAAGCTATGCACTGATGCCAGTGCCTAGTCCACCCTTCAAAGCAATTTTGGAACTCTTGTTCTAGAATGGCTATCAGAAGTATTTTTGTACATGCTTGGACAACTAAGTTCAGGATCTCATCCTAGAAAAAGTGTACATACCTCATGCCTGATTCTCACTATGGTCACCAGATGCCCAAGGGGAGAACTTCGAAGATGACCGTAGTGAAATTCAGCAATGAAGTGCGTAGCACTTTTTCTAGGATTAGTTCATGAACTTAGTTGTCAGGCCTCGTCTATATATATGACACACCATTTATGTCATATGTAATATTTATGTGTGTGTACATGTATATTTGCATTTATAGCTCAGCTTCAAAGTTTCATATCTTTTTAAGGCCCATCCGGCAAAGTTGTCTTTCAGATTTAATTGTCTTTTGGTTTGGTACCATGCTACAGAAACTTTATAAGCAAATGTCCCTGAAAAGTAAAGAGTATAACAGACAGATTAATCTTCCTGATCCCATCACTTCTTAATTCTGTGAATTTGAGGAGATAATTAATCTGTTTGGGTACCAATGTTTCCAGCTATGAAATGGAAATCTTAATACCTACTCTTTAACATTGGTTTATATGTAATAAGACATGAAACATATGTAGCACAGAGTCTATTTATAATTGATGAGTGCTCAAAAAAGTAGGAGTTATAATTATTGATTCAATTAGTATTACTTTCAGTATTAGTAATGGTATTAAATTAGTAGAATTTATCATTCAGTGGATTGACTAGATAGGACTAACCATACACATGTATTATAGTTTTAAGTATCTATGTTAATCAAGTTTCTAGAAATTATACATGCAAGGTAATTACTATTTATTTACAAACATATTTCTTTTTTAAATTTATATATTCCTGATATGGGTCCTAATTTGAATTTTTACCCCTAAGCTATCATTTTTATCCACACTGATAAGGACAAACAAAGTCAATGTGAATGAGAGGATAGGAGCCAGACCATTGAAGACTAATCTTTACAGCTTCTGCCTATAACTAGCCCTTGAAACCTTCTGGAAAAGACCAAGAAGGTTTACAAATAAAAGGAGGTTTTCCAGAAGTCACCAGAAGTCACCAGTCACTTTTCAGAAGTCCATGTTCTTTTGATTTTGACTCAAGAGACTATCAAGAAATTGGCAGCCAATTGACTATCAATTCTGTATTTGTCCACTTGGGTGTATCTCCCAGGCAGAGGAGAGGATGGAAGAGGGAAGGTTAGATGCAATACATCTCTTCTGAAAGTGTAATATCAACTAAAAAATACAACATACACTCCTGTATTACTAGCCATGTCCATATAATTATGAGAGCTTTGGGGACTTGGTGTTCTATTTGACTTCAAACATGTAAAAGGCTCAAGTCATTCAACCTGGTGTAATGTTTTCTGAGGATTTGGTCAGATCATTTTTCTTGCCTCAAATATTTAATAGAACCAGTGGTGGGTAATGAGGTCTGATTCTTGCCAACTTACAAGTAGTTTTAACACCCAGTTATCCTTAATCATAAGTTATATGTCATCTTTGGCCTTCTGCACAGGCAGATGGGAATTTAGTGGGACATTCTGTGAAAATACTGGCTTACAAAAAAGTCTTGACTATTTCACAGTAGGCTGCTTTTCTGAACATTTCATTTAGACCCTATGTCAATATAAACAGGGTAGAACCTCCATAGCTGACCACCTCCCTACCTTGACTACTACCTTAAGTTGATCTAACCTTAACAGAATGGACATTCACCGCATGTACATATCAGTACAGTAGACCTCGTTCCTCATGTTAACCAGTGCCTTGGGTGGTCAGCTTATAGAGGTTCTACTGTATTAGAAATCCCAGGGAAGTTTTCAATATTTTGGCTTCAGGTTAAGTTATTATTTTAACCTTTCTTTTTTCAGAGTCACTGTGGATAATTTTAGTTCATTTTGTTTTTGTTATTGTTTTCCTGAAGACATTCTTACTTTGCTAGAAAAACAAACCTGGCAACGTAGTACACAGCATAACACAACAACAGCAACACTAACAATGTGTAACCCCAAATCAGTAGTTTGTTAGAGTTGTGCCTTTTAATTTCTTATCTTAGAAAAACCTTGACATTTTTGCCTGAGTATAGAGTTCTGTAAAAGCCATAGGCTTATGTGAACAGGATTTTTCTTTTAAAATGGAAAGGAGATTACAGGAAAGAATACCAGTTAGAGAAAAGTATAGTTGGAGAAATGTTTTAAAATAATTTGCATGTGAATAATCCCCATGCATATTATTTAGGTATAAGACTATTGCAACTTCTCCGAAATGGAAGTGAATCCAAAAAGAGAAAGACAATTTTTATAGACTGTATTTGAGCGAATGTAAAATAGGAAAGGGAAGAGGCTGATTCCTTTGCAAATGTTCGACGCTTGATGGTAAACACACCAGCAGCAATTGTGCATTTTGTTTTTGTTCAGCTCTACACAGTGCTGTTTGGATGCCTGGTGTTTCCTTATGATGCTATCAGTCCCCGCTCAAACCTTTCTGTCTCAGATTTCTTGTCTCACATTGGCTATGCATTAAAATTGCCTTATGTCACACACTCCGTGCAAGTTAGAGGAAGATTTTCATTGTGGAACAAACTTGGAAAAAAAAAAAAAGAACCAAAATATTTCTGTGAAAAGCAATTTGCTTTGCTAGGCTTTGCTTGTATTCCCAGTGCAATTACTGTAAATTATATGAGTTTGAAAATGAGCTTTCCTCCTTGCCATCCACTCTCTCCCTCTGTTTGATTCTCTTGTGAAGTCATAATCCTCTGTTTGCGCAGTAAGCCTGTTGCCATGGAGATTAATGTGATGTTACAAATTTACTATTATTTATGACTTCATTGTGGGATGGATCTGAATGAGAAATTAATCTCTGATTTCTTCGCCAAATATTTGATGAGCCATATGAGAACAGGTGAAGGCATTTCAGTTCTCTCTTCTTCATTGGAAGGTAGAAAGAAATGCTTTCACTGGTGAAAAATACAAATGTTTAAGAAATAATAATTTTGTGATGTTAAAGTGAATATTTTTAAAGAGAGGTTGAAATGTGAAATAGTAAGATAAAACTTCTATTTAAAAAATATCAGCTGAGAGCTCCAAAGATCCTCCTCCTTGAGAGAGCTGACTTGTCAGAGTCATCCTCTGAACAAGTTTCTCCTTAGTACTGCTGTGTTTACTTTTTTTGCAAAGGAAAACTAAACAGTGAGCACTCTGGTGCATAAGCCCCATAACCATTGAGATATTGAATTCTGATCTTTAATAAACCAACATTGATTTACTTCACTGCTTCTGTTTGCTTAGTTAAGCCCCATTGGCATAGGAAAAGGCACACGTAATTTAATCAAATTGCTTTTTTTCATTTGATTTTTTTATTAGTGTGCAAAGCAGGCTCTAAGCATTTAGAATTTATTTTTACCATCAAAATGCCCTTTTTTCTCTTTTGGAGCAGAAGTTTGAAATTACAGTTAATTTCATCTGCCATTCCTGATACGTACAAGACAAAATACAACAGCATATCTTAGTTTTAGGGTCAGATTCTCTCTTTCTTGACATCATTGTTGACTCTTGAAGAATCCAGTGTAACCTCTAAATAGGCTTGTGCTTTGAGTTTTTCATATTTCAGATGCTGGTGAACAAGTCAATATCTCAAACATTTTAAATGAGGAAATTTCTTTCGTTAGAACTGGAATTTTCCTGATCATCTAGCTTACCTAGCAAATAGGTGAAAAAACTGCAACTTAGAAAGGTGAAGTGATTTACCTGCTAAAGGTCATGAGGCTAATTAGTTGACAATGTGGGGTAGAATCTAGGAATCTTATAAGTTCAATTCTGTATTATCAAGGTCACTTGAAAGCTCTTCTTATTTCTCCTTTAGAATTTATTTTAGAGAGAGACAACTCGTTTAATAGAAAAGTTGTTTTTCATATCTAACTTTTGTGTTTTTTTTTTTTTTTAAACACAGGGTGTTTAGAGTTTCCAAATGAAGGTGTTAGCTAGTTCAGTGAGAAGGAAGTTGGTGAATTATTTTAGAGTGTGAGTGGGATTCATGAAATAGCTTGTGATGTTGCACTTCCAGAGGCCAAAAGCACATAGACTTGCCAGCTTTCCTAGAGAAATGTCGAGGTCAAAAAGCTGTGAATTCCGTTTTCTGCACAACACACTTGTTTCTTCTGACTCCTTCGGGCGAGGTTAAACAATATAAGAATAGCTTTTTAGCTTTATCAAATTAGTTTAACCAAGTGTTGTAAGATTTCGTGAGTTCTTCTGCATCATCCTAAACTACAGGTATTTCTCCATTAATGGAATAAACCCTTTTCTTATCTTCCAAAGTTTGAAGTGCAGGGAGGAGTTTTTCTCTCTCTTGTTTGATGCAGACTGGAAGTATTTTTCCTCCAGCCAACACTGGCAGCTTCCTCCTTACCATGTCAAGAACTAAGCTTGAAATGATGGAGAGCATTCCACATGGGGGAAGAAGAAAATATGGGTCCCTGGCAAATGCATGAAGGGCCAAGGCAGACATTCCTAAAGCCCAAACTACTTTTAGACTTCCACTATATGCAATAACAAATGTCCATAGTACAATATTGTTGTGGTCCCTAACCCCGGGACCAGGGATGGGTTCTGGTTCATGGCCTGTTAGAAACCAGGCTGCACAACAGGAGGGGAGAAGTGGGTGAGCAGGTGCAAAGCTTCACCTGTATTTACAGCTGCTCCCCATTGCTTCCATCACTGCCTGAGTTCCTCCTCCTGTCAGATCATTAGCGGATTAGATTCCCATTGGACAGTGGTTCTCAACCTTCCTAATGCCATGGCCCTTTAATACAGTTCCTGTGGGTCACCAACTGTATTCTCTCTCAATAGAGAGAACCACTGTCATAGGAGCATGAACCCTACTGTAAACTGCAGGGAAGGAATCTAGGTTACCAGCTCCTTATCAGAATCTAACTCCTGAGGTGGAGTTAAGGTGATGACGCTCATGCTGGGGGGGTGCCTGCAAATAATAGTTTATCATTAGCAGAGAGGTTTGACCACAGTAAATCAGTTGCTTGCAGACTAATGTCTTCCATGAAATGGGTCCCTTGGTCCTTGGTTCCAGAAAGGTTAGGGACCACTGCTATACTGGACCAATTTTTGTGCTTCCCAGATCTGCATACTTATATATCCTACCTGGCCCTTAACCTTTGTCCAATTGCTGGCCAGAAAGAGGGTCAGGTTATAGCAAAAGTTCCATTATGATTTCCATGGCTGGAGTAGCAACAGCCCAAGTGTGCAGGTTCAGTTCAACTGGACCCACCAAAGCTCTGGCTTTCTCCCCCATATCTGTCTAGAGGGGCTAAAGCAACCCATATATGAGAAGGAGTTAAACAAAAGATGGAAAGGCACTAGCAGATAAATTGCTGGCCTGTATCCCCTTATGGACTCCTCAGAGATGTAGGGTTCCATGTAGCAAACATGCTGCATGAGTACGTAAACTTAGAGTGTTTTTAGAAGGCTTTGGCCAGCTGAGTAATATAGTCACTACCTTATAGTGATCTCCCTTCTCTGTGCTGCATTTCTTCACTTTTGCTTATTGGGGATTATTACCTCTTAACTCCACTAAACTGTTAAGCAGATAAACTTCAGCTAGGCTAGAGATTCCCTTACAAGTCTGAAATCAAGAGAGGACCCAGAAAGCACATCCTCACAGTGGCGGTGCTGAATTGCCCACCTGGCAGAGAACAGCAGGGGCCTGATTGCTGCTGTTGTAGGGAACAGTAACATTCTCCATCCTGTGTAGCCTCACCATTACTAGTTTTATTGGTGGTGAAGCAGGATGATGTACAGAGAAAGGCAAACCATTGGAAATGAGCTGGCTGCATTTGATGTGGAGGCAGGAAAAAAATAATGTGAGAATTGTTGTGTGAGTTGGATGCTTTTGATGGAATTGGGGGGTCTTGCAAAAAAAGTGATATATTCAGATCAGATAATTATTCACTTAGATATATTATGAATGTCAGGGACTTCTATGGCAACCCTAAAGAAGACTAGCTAAAAAATAAAAAGAAAACCAAAACAAAAACCCAGCAGGCTTAGAATATGATTTTAAATATGACAGACAGACACTGCAAAGAAAACAAACATCTTGTCAAATCTTCTGTCAAATTCAGGGTCCTGATCAGGAAACAGTAGGACACTGAGGCCAGTGATGGAGACATGGAAGTGAATGAGCCTAAGAATCTTGAACCACCCCAGGCTTGAATTTCCCTGACCATCAGAAGTAACCCCTTTTCCTTTTTGAGAGGAGAATGGCCTCACAGTGTCTGTAGACTGCAGTGTTTTTACATAAAGCAGTTACCTGTCTGGAAGATGACGTTTGTTCTTCCATCCCTACTACCCTGCTAGGTAGATAACCAAAGTCATGGAGGAGGTGGCAGTTGCGACTTGGGAGGATTAGACCCCAGTGGGGCAACTGGGCCCACTGAAACTCTGGCTTTCCTTCTCAGGGGCTGTTCTGAGGAGGACATAATACAATTCAGAAACGAGAGGGAGTTAATTTGCCATGGAGTGAACTTTGACCAGTGAAAGACAAGAGACGGCAAATAAATTGGCGACCCATTTTGCCCTGGGAGGATTGCTTAAACTGCAGTGGTTTCACATGGCAAGCCTCCTGTGCAACTGAGCAAACCACTTGTGCTTTCTTGAAAAGCTGTGGCTATGTGGGTAATAAGCTGGTGGAGGTGGGAGAAAGAATATATATTCTAGCAAGCATATCTGGCACTGGTTGTAGTCATTTGTTGTTATGATTTCTTGAATTATGCAAGCAACAATGGTGACAAGCAATGGGGTTGACATGCCAGAACTTCCTTGGTGTGGAATGAAGGAAGGATTCAGAAAACTCAGAGAAAGGAAAATATATGTCTGTGTGACTAGAGAGGGTCTGAGACTCTAAGTACCCCAGCGGTGAGGCAGATCACACTACCTTCATTAGGCAATAAAGAACATTCTCAAAAGAAGAGCCACAGCATCTTTGAAAAACTTAGAGATAATTTTCTTCTGCAGACTGGATGTGTACTTGGACACAGTGCTGTGAACTGAGCTCTAGTGTCAGTAGGGATGATAATATTCTGTAACAGAATAGTCCAAGCATCAGCCCCTTAACCATAAAATGCAAAATATGAGTATCAAATAAATGTGTAAAGGACAAAAAAGGCAGAGTGATAATCATTGTGCCTTTCCCTTTGTAATCTGGGATAATAAATACTAGATCATGGTGATATCCTTGGGTGAGACATATGGATAGTGACTAGGATATTGCTCAATGTTTGTAATGACAGTAAGAATCCTAAAAGTGTTAAGCAGAAGCTGACCCCCCACTAGCAATATGGAAAATTCTGGTTCTTCATTCTCTTTCCAGATATGTATCAATTCACAAACACATTGTCCATTGATTGAAGGGGATTGAAGGGGAAACAAGTTCTCCTTGAAAAGGACTTTGAAATGCTGTCATAAGTATGTGTAGAAAAATATGTCTCTGGGCAGTGCCTGTGGCTCAGTGGGTAGGGCACCAGCCCCATATACCGAGGATGGTGGGTTCAAACCCA